>NC_057870.1:123490-723490 GCF_019740435.1 Gambusia affinis
AAGGCTTGAGAGTCCCATTTGACCCCTGCAGACCTCCAGGAATGCTTATTCTGTCAAATCACACACAACCAGGCCAGGTCAGAGGCAGAGTTAATTAATACCTGACAACAGTGCATGCAAAGGGGCTTGGAGTCCCATTTGACCCTGCAGACCTCCAGGAATCCTTATTCTGTCAAAAATCACACTGACAACCAGGCCTGGAGGTCAGAGACCAGTTAATTAATACCCTGACAACAGTGCATGCAAAGCAGTCCCATTTGACCCCTGCAGACCTCCAGGAATCCTTATTCTGTCAAAATCACCCAGACAACCAGGCCTGGAGGTCACCAGTTAAAATACCCTGAAAATAGTGCCTGGAAAGAGGCTGGAATATTCAAACCTGACCCCTGCAGACATCCAGGAATCCTTATTCTGTCAAAAATCACACTGACAACCAGGCCTGGAGGTCAGAGGCAGACCCAGTTAATTAATACCCTGAAAATAGTGCCTGGAAAGAGGCTGCAAAAGTCAAACCTGACCCTGCAGACCTCCAGGAATCCTATTCTGTCAAAATCACACTGACAACCAGCTGGGGAGATTTCTTTATTGCATGCCCACTCAAGGAAGCCACAGGCAGGCCTCATTCGCCACAAACACTCACCCACCACACCTCCAGGAATCCTTATTCTGTCAAAATCCGCCCGGAGCTCCAGGGGACAAAATTACATCAATACGCCCAAAAACTGAAACCAGGCGCACTTTTTTTCGGCCACAAGATGAATACAGGACAGATGAAACCTCCGTGGGACTCTCACCAGCCAACGCCCGGAATGCAGCTTCAAAACGGAAAAAAGTCATGGAAACGTGCCCTGCAAACCTCCGGAGGTCTTTGTGCAATTTCAGAGCCCCACAAACAAACTCATCTCAAGCCCACACAGAGCCAAGCTGCCCGGACATTTCAACGAGCTCCACAACGCGAGACCCACAACCACGCACCTCTCGGTCCCTTGTACCCACACTTGCACCCCCTCGGACTACACCAACCAATGCGCTGGGCTCGTGCCCCTGGTAGGCAATCTTTAAAGTTTTTTTCATCCCTGGGAGGGCAAGCAATATGCTTTTTTCCCACCTCCCTTTTGCTCTAAGTGCCTGGGATCTTTAAAGTTTTTTTTTGTGGCCCTGGGAGGCAAGCAATATTGCTTTTTTTTCCCACCTCCCTTTTGCTCTAAGTGTCAGAGCTGCTGTTGAGGTTCAAGTGTGTTTTTTTCGTGCCCCTGGTAGTGATCCAGAAAAGCAGTGGGATCAGAAGGCCAGCGGACCGGGGTCCCTGGAGACCCGTCCCACCCGTCACCGGACCATCACCCCTCCACAGGGAAGCGCTGACCATGTCGGATACTCACCTCGGATCCACTCCTGCTCACCGGGCTCCAGCCAGCCAGCCAGCCAGCCAGCCAGCCAGAGACTCACGCCACCTGCATAAATGCATCCACGCATCCACGCATCCATGCATCCATCCATCCATCCGCTTTCTGACAAGGAACCAAAGACACGATGCCGTTTCCGCCCCGGCGGCGGACGGACCTGTAACATTCTTCCGTCCTGACTAGAACCCCCACGGCAAGCAACGAGGCCCTAACCCATCTTGGGCAAGAAGAAACTTTGGTGCAGACTCACTGAGAGACACTGGAACCAAGCAGTGATTGTTTATAAGATGGCGGACTTGAGATCAACAGATGAGGCACCGCAACAACCTGCTCTGAGGACCAGGCGAGCAGAGACAAATCACAGGTGAATCTTCCACATTATTAAGCAGGAGAACATCCACCTCAGAGCCAACCAGAGAACCACAAGGAGCAGAGGTTCAACCAGAGGAGGGTCTGACACCAGAGGACTGACTGAAAGGAATCTTTCTGACCAACGGAGGACGATGACTACATCCCCTGGAAGGACCATCGAGAGCACGCATTCCCATCGCAAATCAGAGGTCAGTCACAGCTGAAGTTCATGCTCCACCTCCTCCTCAACGCACACCTCTCAAAACGGTTGCCACGATGACTGAACCACAACTGAATAAAGAGTGGTCGGCCATCTTTAATGAAGACGACGGTGGGGACAGCTTCTGTTCAGAGTCAGAACTTGAGTATCCTCAGGAGACCCAACAGGAACCTTTGGAACAGAGAGAGGTGAGAAGTTCACGACCGACCGGACAGCAACAAGGAAATGCAGGCGGAGAGCCAGAAGCTCCTTCAAGGAATCTTCAACCTCCGTCGGCTCCCTCTCCCTCTCTTCGATCTCCACCTTCTGCCCTTTTACGAACAGCCCAATCTGATCCATCTCTGGATAGAAAGAACCAGATAATTAGAGATGAACCAGGGGAATTTAGCTTGAGACCACTACAAGGTGAGAGTGAGAGATCCCTGGATCCAGCGGCCACTCACCGTGTTAGCTTGACCCCCATTGACATTTCTAGGTTGAGATCTAGCGTCCAAACACATCTGCAGGTGGAGGCGACGGAGGAAGAACCTTCTACATCACCTTCCTCGCCAGAGGTCCAAATCTGCACACCGACGAAACATCCAAATACACCTAGAAAACATCAGGGCTGGAATCTCCACATTAAACAGAAATCTGTGATAGTGGGAGATTCTAATGTAGCCAGAATGCCACCGTTTGCAGCTAAAAGTGTCCAGATTGACAGCCTTCCCGGAGCAAAATGGTGCCACGCTGAGAGCGCCCTGGACAGAGCCACCGTTGAGGTAACGGTTGAGAAACTTGTGTTGTCTTTTGGTTTGTGCAATAGGTCACAGAGGGACAAGAGAACACCAGTGGCCGAACTGAAAAGAACTCTGAGACGGCCCAAGACCTCTTCCCAGAAGCACAGATCTTCGTTCCAGTAATTAACTTTTCTTTAGGGCTACCCCCCAAGGAGCAGGGAATACTGCAACACCTGAACAACTTCATCACAGGTTTGAAGAACCACATTCCTGCTCTGCCACAGGATAATTTTGACACAGAAAGGGATCATGTCCATTGGACTAAAAATACGGCAATGCACATGCTTAAACATTGGAGTGATTATGTAAACTAGACATCCCCACAAGCCCGTGTATACGGGAGGGGGTGAAAAGTGTCATTAATCTTTCCAAAACCTTCCAGCTTCGGATGCACAATGTGCCTTACTTAGTAAGGGTCTAAATTTTATCCCCACTACAGGTTACAGTAAAGAGTTAAAATTCCAATGTAAATTTGACATACAACAATACCACCGAAGGGTGAAATTGGCTTTATATTACAAAGACAAATCCACTTCAGAGTCTCAGCCCTTTACTCCAAAATCCGATTGACGCCTCTCTGGTGGGCCAACTTCCACCACAATTACTTACCCTTATCAAGGCTGATCAGGATTTTTTCAAAATCACTTTCATCCCATCCATGTAAAATCCAATCTTACTCCTGAAGAACTTGCAGCTTTACAGGAACTAAAAAACAATAAAGAAATAATTATAAAACCAGCAGATAAGGGCAGTGCGATTGTCATATTTGACAGGGATCAATATTTACAGGAGGGATACAGACAACTCAATGATAAAACCTACTATTCTAAATTGGAAAAACCCATTTATTTGGAAACTATCCCAATGGTGGAGAAAATAATTAATAACTTGTACATAAAGAAATTCATTAATATTAAACAAAAAAGATATTTATTAGGTTCAACTGTACCCAGGGCGAGACTTTTCTATATGTTACCAAAGATTCATAAAGATCCTGCCAGTTGGAGTGTTCCATTTCAGATACCCCTGGCAGGCCGATAGTTTCTGACTGTGACAGTGAAACTTACTTCACAGCGAATATTTAGATCATTTTTTGAACCCTTTGTCCACAAAACATGACAGCTACATTAAAGACACCTATGACTTTGTGGAGAGGGTTAAAAAACTTGTGATTCCAGAAGACTCTTTTCTATTTTCATTAGATATTGACAGTCTCTATACAAATATTGATATCAAAGAGGGAATAGATGCAGTTAGAAACATATTTAGAAAGTTTCCAGACAAAAAAAGACCAGAAAAAGAGCTCTTACAGCTGTTAGAAATAAATCTAACCAGGAACGACTTTGAATTCAATAAAGAATTTTTCTTCAAATAAAAGGAACGGCAATGGGCAAGAAATTTGCCCCTGCCTATGCCAATATCTTTATGGCTCAATGGGAGAGTTCAGCTTTGGAAAAATGTCCAAAAAGCCCATCCAATATCTGAGGTTTTGGATGATATTTGGGGAATCTGGCCATATTCAGAAGCAGATTTTAAGGATTTTCTAATCATCTTGAACGGTCATAATGCATCAATAAAATTAAAATCAAATATCAACAAAATTCGATTGACTTTTTAGACACAACTACATATAAAGGCCCAAACTTTCAAACAAATCACATTTTAGACATCAAAGTATTTTTAAACCTACCGATACACATGCTCTTTTGTTTAAGACCAGTTTCCACCCCAAACATACCTTTGCTGGACTCATTAAATCCCAACTGTTAAGATTTCACAGGATTTGTACTCAGGAGACTGATTTCAAAGTAGCCACCAAAACGTTGTTCTCCGCTTTGGCCAACAGAGGGTACTGTCGCTCTTTTTAAGAAAATGCTTCAAATCATTTTGACAACTAAACCCATTCAGGTTTCCTCTGTTGCCCTTTGTGACCACGTTTCTCCATCTTCAACCAAATTGGTCAAAGTCATTAAGGACAATTTTCAAAAAGCTGACTCGGGAAACACAATTGTTAAGGGAATATGAAGTCATTGGAGCTTTTAGGAGAAACAAAAATCTGAGAGATCATTTAATTAAAGCTAAAATCCCACCTGTGATCCAACCCAGATCCAGAGGTGGTGGGCAGTTTTCAAACACCTGAAATGGTTGCGCTAATAAAAATGTCTTCCTATCCAAATGTACAGGTAACCCTCGTTCCAAGAATTGTGTGTACCTGATAACTTGTAAAAAGTGTGGAATGCAATATGTGGGAGAGACAGGAAATACTATATTAGTGAGATTTGCTCAACACAAACACAATATTCTCAAAAAGAAAAAAACACAAACCCATTTAGTGAAGCATTTCTTATCCCATGGTTGGCAGGCTGTTTCTGCAACCGTGATACAAACCAATCCCAGGTGGACAATGCAGGAACGTCGGAGAGCCGAGAGGATTTGGATTTCCAAATTGGAAACCAGACATCCCAAAGGCCTTAACGAAAAATTTAATTAATTAACATCTCTGATTACCAGTTCCAAATCCTCCCACATACTATTTCACACTTTCTCGGATATTGTCATGTTATAACACTATTATTATTATTATATTCATTATTTATCCCCTTTCCCTTATTTTTTTATCCTAAACCTAACCTTTGTGGACCAATGCCTAAACCTAACCTAGTTATTTGACCCTAACTCTTTTGACCCCTAATGTTAAATATATTTTTTTAATATAATAAACAGTGGGAGTGGGTTCTTGGTGGGCAGAAACAATGATGGCCTGTGCACCATAAATTCTGCCGCCTTCGGCGACAGAATTTAATAATCTTGTTTCCCCTAACCCATCGGAAACGCCTCGCCCGAAAGAAGGGCCGCTGATTGTTCTGGAGGCCCCAACCGCACGGCGGACACCGCCTCCACCCCTCACGTCGTCACCCCTGATGGACATCTCAGGGGAGGAGTTGGTCCGTCTCCTTGCTGGGGCGGACCTCCCCTGCGCACAGGGGGAACGCTCCTCCTCCTCCCCCCAATTTGATGCTGCGGATGGTGGTGATGCTGCTGCAGCTGCTGGGGATGAGGATGCAGCGGCTGCTGCTGCTGCTACTGATGAAGATGCTGCTGCTCCTGTTCCTGTTCCTGCTCCTGCTTCGACCCCGACAGCTGGGATGGCTGTGACCTCTCCGAAGCGGGTGAGGACGCTCAGGAGCAGATACACCAAGACCTCCAGCCAGAGGTCAATGGAGCAGCAAACACCTGCTAAGCCGGTGGGCCTTCGGCGACCCACTAGGCACATATCCACGCCGAACAAGTTCCAGGACTGGAGTCTCACCATCACCAGGAAATGGGTGATCCTGGGTGACTCCAACGTGGCTCGGATCCCGACGTTCGAGGCAGGGGATCTACAAATAGATGCTTTCCCGGGGGCCAAGTGGAAGCATGCAGAGGCGCTCCTGAAGGGGGCGACGGTGCGGAGTCCGGTCGAGAAGATCATCCTGTCCTTTGGCCTGAATAACAGGTGTCAAAGGGCAAAGGCCACTCCGATCATCGAGCTTCAGGCCGCCCTGCGTGCTGCCTCGGAGAGGTTTCCTGAAGCCCGCATCCTGGTGCCTGAGGTGAACTTTGGTCCGCTCCTCAGTCACCGGGAGCAGGCCATGTTAAAACATTTGAACAGTTTTATCAGATCCCATCCAGGTCACCTACCTGCTCTGCCCGAGGGCTTCGCGACGGAGAAGGACGGGATCCACTGGACGCCAACGACGGCGGCGGCCATCCTGGCTCACTGGCACAGTGTGCAAAAAAACTAGTGATCCCCGTGAGCCGGAATGCGCCGAGTGGGGGAGAGACCGTCCTGAACCTGTCCTGTGGGTTCGAGTGCTCGGAGGCCCAACTGCGACTGCTCAACAGAGGTCTGACCTTCGTGCCCTCCACGAAAAACAGGTGGGAGAAGCTCGAAAGCAGGTATGACCTCCAGCAATACCATCGCAGGGTCAAGCTGGCTCTGTTCTTCAATGCTGACCCCAGCAGAGAGCCTCAGCCTTTCACTAACAGATCTCTCTGGTCTCCTCCCATGCGAGAATTGCCTCCTGAAACCGAAATTCTAATCAGAACCGATCTGGAATATTTCCAGCAAAATTGCAAACCTGATCGATTAGAGCCTAATTTGACTGAGGCTGAGTTTTCAGCATTAGCGGAATTGACTGACAATGAGCAGATTGTCATCAAGCCCGCTGACAAAGGGAGTGCAATTGTCATTCTGGACAGACGGCAATATTTGTGGGAATGTTACAGACAACTATCTGACCCGAATTATTACCTGAAGTTACAGAAGCCTATCTACCCGGAGACCATCCCCATTGTGGCTAAAATTCTTAATCGGTTACATAAAAACAAATTCATTTCGGCAAAACAAAAGACTTACCTGTCACCTCCATTGGAACCCAGGCCCCGATTATTTTACATCTTGCCGAAAATACACAAGGAACCAGTTAAATGGTCTGTGCCATACAAGATCCCCCCGGGTAGGCCCATCGTCTCAGATTGCAGCAGTGAGACGTATGGGACGGCTGAATTTATTGATTTTTATTTAAATCCCCTATCTAAATTGCACAAAAGTTACATCAAGGACACCTATCATTTTATTGAGATTGTGAAAAACATCAAAATTCCTGTACACTCCTTGCTCTTTACCATTGACATAGACAGCTTATACACAAATATTGTCACTGCAGAGGGTATAAACGCTGTCCAAAATGTCTTTCGTAAGAATCCTGATGGAGGGAGACCAGACCAGGAAATCATTCAACTTTTGGAGATCAACTTGCTCAGGAATGATTTCCAGTTCAACGGGGAGTGGTTCTTGCAGGTGAAGGGAACTGCCATGGGAAAGAGGTTCGCGCCGGCCTACGCGAACATCTTCATGGCCGAGTGGGAGGAGTCGGCCCTAAATGCCTGCAATAAGAAACCGCTGCATTATTACAGGTATTTGGATGACATCTGGGGTGTTTGGACTCATTCAGAGGAGGAGTTTAACCACTTTCTACACACCCTAAATAATCATAATGCCTCTATTAAATTAAAGTCGTCCACCAGCCTTAATGCAGTGGACTTCTTGGATACCACCACCTTTAAAGGGAGAAATTTTGACAACACCGGCAAATTAGACATCAAAGTCTACTTCAAACCCACTGATACGCATGCATTGTTATTTAAATCCAGTTTTCATCCAAAGCACACGTTTGCGGGATTAGTTAAATCACAATTAATTCGATTTCATAGGATTTGCACACAAGAATCTGATTTCTATGAGGCAGTTAGGGTGCTGTTTTCGGCTTTGTCCAGCAGGGGGTACCAAAGGTCCTTTTTACGGAGGTGTTTGAAGGCCTTTTCTGAATCCAAACAGCCGGATGAGACCGTGACACTTCCTTTTATCAGCACCTACTCACCCACTAATGTCAATCTGGCCTGTGGTTTGAGACGAAATTTTGTAGAGTTCCAATCTGTTAGTGGAAGGCTGACCGACAGGAGGGTCATACCTGCTTTCCGACGAAACAGAAACCTGAAGGACCATCTCGTTCATGCCAAACTCAGATCACAGATTGAGCCGAGCACAATTGGACAGGGATGGTGTTTCAGACACCAGAAATGGTTGCTGAACCACCATACCCACAAAGTTTATTTTATCCCGCCTAGCGGGGGCCCACAAACACAAAATTGTGTTTATTTAATAAGATGCCGGGTTTGCAGAACCAGGTTTGTGGGTCATACGGCAAATACAATGCTGGCCCGACTGGTTTTGCATGAGCGGGATGTAGCCCGACGGTTGAGGAGGAAGCCATTTGCCCTGCTTAATGCACATTTTATGCAGCATGGGTGGAGCTCCGTCAGGATCATGATCCTGGAGCATGATCCGAACTGGACTTTAGGCCAGAGGAAAAAAGCGGCCTTGAATTGGGCCGCCAAATTGGACACCTACTCACCCCTGGGTCTGAATGAGAGGTGAGCGCGGTGGCGTTGGGGGTCCTCGGGACAGTATGGCCTGTGCATTGCGCCCCCCTTTAGCTTAAGGCGAGGGGGATGCAGATGGTCTTTGGACCGTTTTCCACTTCTCTACCATTTTTAAGAGAACATGTGCCTGCGTGCTTCCAAACTGTAGTTAATTGCAGCCAATTGGTGCAGTTTTCCTTTATTTTCCTCTATTTTTTTTCTTTTCCTATATTTCATGCACTTAAGTGAATCTAGGAGTGATTTGCACTATTTTTACATTTCAAAAGAATTTTTTCTGTGCTCTTGTGGCTTTGTTGCTGCCATGTCGGGCATCCGTTCGGTTGTCCTCTGTGGCAGCAGCGAGCGCCATGACTTCGTGCGTGCGGGGGGGGGCGGCGCGGGGGAGGGCCAGTTGCCCTGTCATACCGGGCAACTGGCCGGGTCTCCCTTGTGACATTTCATTTCATTTCTTTTTTTTAACTTTCTTTCTTTCTTATTTCTCTTTTATCATGTTATCCACAGCAATGACCCCTCCCAAGGAGCCTACCAAGTGCCCCCTGTGTGATATCACATATTCTTGCCTTGGAAAACATTTGGTTGGCCGCCATTCGGTTAAAAACAAGGAGGAGCGGCGGATCCTCATTAATTATGGGAGTGGTAGGGTCAATTTCCGCCATCTTCCCTGCCCCGTCCCAGGATGCGGCTTTTCGAAGACGCGTGTGGACCGGCACCTGTTGGTGGGGCACAGCGAGATGGAGGACGGCGCCATCCACAAGATCATCGAGGATCTAAAAAAGAAGGTCACCCTGGATGCTCTAAGGGCGCTTAGGGCCTCCCACCCTAACCCCCCCATTATCTCCGACCTGGACATTGGCACTGAACACGAGGAGCTGATCCACGATTCCGCAGACGTGGTGGACTCCTCGTGTGCTCAGTGCCAGGCCTACCAGAAGGAGGTAGACATCCTCAAAAAGCAGCTGCGGCTGAAGCAGCGGTGGGTGAAGCGGGCGAAGGCCAGGATCGCTGCATTGGAGCAGGTATGTACAATTCTTGAAGATCTTCAAAGACTGACCAGATTTGCTGCCACCTGATTTGCTGCCACCTGATTTGCTGTTGCCACCTGATTTGCTGCAACCCGGGAGACCCTAACCGGTTTCCCTGATGCCAGCTAGCTGGAAGCCAGCTAGCTGTCATCCGGGAATAGGATCCGGGTCTCCTTAATTGCACTTACCTTATTTGCTGCCTTCCTTCCGGGCCCCTTCAGAATTCCAATGCTGCCGCCGCTGCGGCCCCCGCCCCTGCTGCTGCTGCTGCTGCTGCTGCCGCCTCCTCGTCCTCTGCCTCCGCCGCCGTCCCTGGATCCCTGGAGGATCTGATGGAGTATCTCCCGGAGGACTTCCTGGAAGAGGAGGGGCCTTCTGAGGATCGGGGGGGGGATGCCGCTGCCGCCGTTTCCCTCTCGGTGCTCAAACAGTACACGGCTGCATTTCCCGTCCAAATCCGTAAGTAATGTCACTGCTAACTGCTACATATTTCTATTTTATAAAGCCATGCAAGTTAATTTTGAAACCTTTTCTTCTTCAGTCCTGTACATCGAGGGCTATTGGGCTCACCTCAAGGGCTCCTTCGCCACGCCAAAACAGGAGGAGAACCAAAAGTCTAAGATCGGGCGGGTGATGCAGTTCATGCAGTACATGAACGAGGGGAGGACGGTCCTTGGCAACTGGACCTTCCTTTGTCATATAACAAAGATCCATGAGTAAGTATCATCCATCTTATTCCTAATAATTAATGTGTGTGTTATGTGTTGATGTTTAAATTAATTTAATTTAATTTAATTTAATCTAATCTAATCTAATTTAATTTCTCTCTGAAAAGCTGGCCGGAAAAGCTGAAGCAGCAGGGCAAGGCGGTAACAACCGTGAAGTTGTACATGGGGAACGTGTTGGAGTTCCTCACCTACTTCAGGGACACGCCGCCCTCCAGCTCACGGGTCCCCAAGAAGTCCCTGGTCGCAGCTCTGAGGGCAGTGTCGACGGGCCTCCGACAGCTGTCCAGGCATGTGCTCCTCCGGCAGCTGCAGGTTAAAAAGTCGAAATCAAAGAAGGTCATCTCCAAAGCCGACCTCTCTGCCTGCCGGAGGAAAGCACAAAAGCTCATCCCGCAGATCCTCGCTTAGACTTGTTTAAAATTCTTTAATGTATTACGAAACTTAGCTGATGTGCTGTCACCAGGAACACCCTAAAGTCCATTCCTGAATGGCAACCAGCTAGCTCGCTTGCTGCCATTCTGGAATGGGTTTAGGGTCTCCTCAGTGGTCCTTCCCTGATGTGCTGTCACCAGGGAGACCCTAAAACTCCATTCCTGGATGGCAGCCAGCTAGCTAGCTTGCTAGCTTGCTGGCAGTAAGTGCCACTTTTCACTTACTTATCTAGTCACTTACCTCGGTTCTTATTTGTATGTTTAGAGGCTTTCAACAAGGCACCCACCCATGCAAACATGCGCCGGTTCTATGGCTACCTTAGTGCCTACCTCACCAGCATTTACGGCCATAGAACCGGCGTTCTGACCAACATCACCCTGGCAGAGCTGGACGAGGCCCGGGAGGACGCAAAGTCCGGTACGTCCGGCTTTGTGATAAACGTAAGTGTGTGTGATTGTTTTTTTTGTTGTTTTTTTTTGTTTTGTTTTGTTTTTTCCTCTTCAACTTATAGTTGAACACATCACATTAGAGCCACCTGAGTACCTGTCATTCAGGATAGTTCGCATGTCATCACCCTCTCCTTTTGCACTACAGGTGAAGGACCACAAGACGAACAAGTCCTTCGGGCCTGCCCAGCTCTACTTGACCATGGGCGAGTTTGCGTGGCTGGAGCTCTGGTCTGAGCTGCGGACCAAGCTGAACCCCTCCACCAATCTTCTGCTCTTCAATGAGAACGGGCAGAAGATCAACAACATGCAGCAGCACCTGCAGAACACGTGGAGGGAGATGGGCTTCTCCGGCTGCCCCACCTTCACTGACATCCGGACCTCTGTGGCCACCTATGTGAGTAGCGATGACTTTTCACTTTTGAAAAACTCCAAAATCACCACGAAACACCGAACAATTTCCTTTTTTGTCTTTCAAGGCACGAGACGTCCTTTCTCCGGGCTCCCGCCAGAAGGTGTCCAAGGCAATGTGCCATGACGTGGTGACCGCGGACCGGTACTACGCCATGGCCCAGGACGCCGCTTCTCAGGGGACCAGGGCTTTGTGGTCAATGTAAGTGTAATGATCTACCTGAGTTGCTGCCATTTGGGATAATTCACTGACCATCCCAAATGGCAGCTTACTTACCCTCTCCTTTTTGCACAACAGGTGAAGGAGCACAAGACCAGCAAAGCCTTCGGGCCGGCTCAGGTATATTTCACGGTGGAGGAGTTTTGCTAGTTGGAGCAGTGGCTCGCCTTCCGCAAGACCCTCCAACGAGAACGGTCAGAAGGTTAAAAACCTTCAGACACACCTCCAGGGCGCATGGTCAGAGATGGGGTTGTCGGGCACTCCGACCTTCATGGACTTCCGGAGCTCCATAGCTACCTATGTAAGTAATTACATCACATTTTCACTGTGAAAACTAAAAATAAAAAATATTGAATAACTTCCTTTATTTTTCAAGGCCAGAAATGTGTTGTCGCCCGGCACCAGAACCAAAGTTAGCAAGAACATGTGCCACAACACAGCCACGGCGGAAAAGTTTTACACCATGTGCCAAACGACAGAGCAGCTGGCAGAGCTGTGTGCCCGCTTCCAAGAGGCCACAGACCCAGATGCCCCGTCTTGCAGCGGCTTTGCAGAGCCCCCACTCCTCGTCCTCTGAGTCCTCCAGTGAGGATGAGGGAGAGGGCGCGGGCGCTGGAGCCCCTGTGGAGGAGAGAAAGACGGCAAGTCTTCCCATTTCAAATGTAAAGTTAACTGCCATTTTGGAGCGGGAACATGCGCTCCCATGTGGCATGTACTTAAGTGCCTGATATATGTAAAGTAAACTCATGTAACATTGTCTTTGTATTTCAGAGAAGAACCGGTCGAGTGCTGGGATTCCGACCACTCGTACAGCAAGCATGGCAGAGAGGACGACAGCGAAGACCAGCCACAGTGCTCCCAGGAGTCCTCAGTCCGGGACTCCCCATCCCCATTCCCTGCAAAACGCCCAAGAAGAAAAGGTCTTTTTGACTTACCAAAAGTTAGTCCTATGATGTATTACAGGCTGCGAAAACGCGTCCCGAGACACACTCCCCAGAGAAGCCGCCTGCGTCCCAGGAGTGCAAAAAAAATAGTGTTTTCTTAATAAGTTAGTTAGTTAGTTTTTCTTATTTTTCTTCATCAAGGTTTGCGGTGTTTTTTAAATGTTTATTTTGTTGTATATAGTTTTATTATATGTGTGATTTGTGGTGTTTTTGTAAATAAATGTTCATTCTTGTTCAAGAAAAGTCTTCCTTTATTTTAAGAACCTTAGTCTCTGCCACATAGCAGCATGTGTTGATTCTCCCAAATTGCACATTGATCAGTCAACATCTGGTGTCACTGCCTCTGGAGCTGGACCACTGTTGGAAGAAGGAAAGGTAATGGTTATTGATTAGCTAGCTGCCAGTGTTAAAGGAAGAAATGTACTAAGTTAGCTTAATTTGGAAAAAGCTTGGCTCTCTCTATTTCCTTCCTATTCCCGGGTTCTTCCAGCAAGCAGCGTGTGTGCCAATCAGGAGCAACATGCGTGATGACGTCAGAGTTACAGCGTTTTATCTCACAACAAGAAGCGTATGAGTTAACAAGAAAACTGCAGAGTTACAGAGACATACATTCATTACCTGAGACAAACAAATTAAAACAGAGACAGAGACAGAAAGAAAAAGCAAAGACATGTCTTTGGAGAAGGCTGATGCCACAGCAATCTGAATCTATTGTTACTGTGTACAAACTTTTATAATGGAGGTGTTTCCTAACTTTTTAATGTATTCAATTGAGGCGTAGCTCTGTATGACCAATCAGGAGCTCCCCTGGACACTCAGAGGAACTTAAACCTTCCTTTAATTTCACGCCAAGATCAAAGGCCATTTGGTCTCTGGAAGAACAATGGAGCAAGCAGCTGCATCCTGGTCTTCTGGGCTCTAAGGCCATTTGGGCAAATAAAAGCATACAAGACTTCACAGATACCTGTGAAATTCGGAGTGCCTCCCGGCCAAATCAAGTAATTTAGTTTAAGGAAAGATTATCTTCACAAACCTAATTCTGGTCTACTGCATTCAGCATTTTCCAATGATTTAAGTCCTTGCTTTATCACATAAAATCCTGAACAGTTTTCTAATACTAAACACATTTTCATTGAAACAATTTCCATTTGGTTCAGATATTATCATAGACAGTACAATTTTCAAATACATTCAGCATTCACCATTCTAAACTTAGATAATACACTTTGGTTAAAAACTTGCTATTAATACTTAGAAAATGTCTTAGAAATTAAATGTTAATGATCTCAACATTCTATGTTGTATTTTAGTTTAAACCATGTCAGATGTGGTTCTGGGAAACCTTTGATGTTCTGTGAACCCAATCGGCTTCTGCCCTGCACTAGATGCTAATTTCGTGGCTTCCTGAGCCCTGATAACAATCCTAAAAGATCTCCTTTGATCTGCATCTAGTTCCTGACCTTTGACATTTACTCTGGTGGATAATTTCCTGTAAATTCTTCACAGAATATCTGTTTAAAACTAAGAAATTTATACAACATAGAATGTTCAAGATACCTTTTACACATGACATAAAATTAACTGTTTAAAGCATTAGAAATAATCATTTTTCTTAACACCAGTCAGGAATAGGATTCAGGGATAGGGTAGGGTTAGGGGAATTGATTCCTCCTAAAGGAGGTAGGTGCTCTGGCCCTCCACTCCTGGGGTCCTCCCCGGCCCCAATCCCTGTAAGGACGGTCAAACTGTGGACAACGAGGTCTTCGTCCCACTGTTTGCCATCCACCATCCATGTCTGGTTTTAATTGTGTGTTGTGTCAGTGTTTTGTTTGTGCTTGTGTATTTTTTATTTTTTAATAACAAACTAAAAGAGGGTTTCAACTAGAAACAATACTTAAGTAATTTCTTTGCAAAAAAATGTTTTTTATAAAGAACAAAAAGGAAAGGTGTTAGGAAACAATGCTTAAAATAAAAAGAAAAGAAATGTATTTTTTCAAAATCAAACCTTTTTCAGGAATAAAGATTTTTATCTTTTTAAAAAAATTTTTTTAATTTTTTAAGTAATTTTCAAAAAAAAAATTTTTCAAAAAAGAAAAATAAGCGCCCCTCGCAATGTTTCGAGTCTGATCGACTCTTCGTCAGGCTGGGCGCAAAAGAAACCAAGCAAAAGTCTGCTGGAGAGATAAGTGAGCTCAGGGGGAGATGTGACAGCTTTGCAGGCTGGAGCAGAAATGAGCTGCAAGCTGCTCAGCGCTCTATTTATACCCTCCCCCAGGCGAGGCTCCGCCTCCTCTTGTATCTCCCTTCTGTTTGTAACGAACACGTTTAAAATGTTTTTCTTTTTTAATTTTTTGTCTTATAAAACTAAATTAACTTTAGATAAATTTAAAAATGATTAGGGTTAAAATGAAATAACGTGAAGGGTTACAAAAAATAAAAATATAAAATCGAATGGTTAGGTTTAGGAATAAATTGAATTGGATAGGGTTAGATCAAAAAATGTTAGTTGAATATACAAAATTGATTGGTTAGGGTTAGAGTGAAGAATTTGGTAAGGTTTAATTTAGGAATGTTTTTAAAGGTATCAATTTGTTAAGATTATGATAGGGTTAGGGTTAGAACAAAAGAATTTGGTAAGGGTTAATTTAGGAATATTTTTGGATTTATCAATTAGTTGGGGTTGAACTAAAAGGATTTGGTAAATTTAACTTAAGAAAAATGTGTAAGTATTATTTTAAATTTAGTCCATGGGGTTCCTTTGTCCCCAACAAAAATATCCAGTCTTTCCATCTTTTTTCTCTCAAAATCTGTCCAATTTATATTTCTTTGTAAACCTCCAATTCTCATTTTTTGTATTCCATGTTCAATAAAATGTTTTACCAGTGGTGTTTCCAATTCTTTATGGTTTTTTATATTATAACGATGTTGTGTCATGCGTATTGATAGTGTATTCTTGGTTTCACCAACATATTTTTTACCACAATGTTTACAGTCAATGACATAAATGCAATTTTTTGATTTAGGTGAAAATCTCTGGTCAATTTTTATTATTCTTTTGTTCATTATGTTTTTTATGAATTTTAGATTTATAAACTGGGAATCTAATAGTTGGGGTTTACTTCTTTTCAAAGAAGGTAGTTTTGCCCTTACCAGTAGATCAGACAAGTTTTTGTTACGTTTGTATGCTGAAATAACTTTGGATGATGGAAATTGTGTACTGGGACCAATAATTTGTTGAAAATTCATTTTAAATTTATTGTTAAAATTTTTACTATTGGATGAATAGGTAGTGATGAGTGGGATTAAGTTCCCCTGATCCGTCTTCTCCATAACTTTAAATTTTTTCAGGCAAAGTCTAAGGAAGGATCTGGAATAACCCCTATTCCGAAGAGCATTAAACAGTATTGATACTGCTTCTTTGAAATTCCCTGTTCCTGTACAGATCCGTCTGAACCGAAGGATCTGGGATTTCACTATTCCTAAAAATGTATGTTTAGGATGGAAACTTTTTCTATGAAGTAGTGCTTGTGTGTCTGTACTTTTAAAGAAAACCTTGATATCTAGTTTGCCTGTTGTGCTGTAATTGATGCCTCTGAACACATTAAAAGGAGAAACAACACCAAGACCAAAAAGATTTTATATTTTACCCAAAATTCATAAAGACCCACAAAAATGGAAAGTGCCCTTTGAATTGCCACCGGGAAGACCAATCGTGTCAGACACACAGGAAACTTGAAATAAACACAGAAAAACACGGAACATGACACCATTAAATTCAAAATCGTTTCTTTTAAGATTAATTTCCAATAATTCAATAATTTCTTTATCTGGTCTTTCACAATTTGGATACTTTTTCATTATTTTTTTAACACAATTTATTCCAGCTTCAATGTCAATGTTAGTATACAAACTATCAACATCTATAGAAAAGAAGTATGAATTTTGTGGAATTTTTAATTGTTTAGTCAAATTTATAAAGTGATAAGTGTCTTTAATGTATGATGGATGTTTTGTGGATAATGGATTTTAAAAATAGTCGATGAATTCTGCTGTTTGATAAGTTTGGCTCCTCTTCGTTGTTTCCTGCTTCCAGGTTTGTTTTTCCCTAAGATGTCCTGGACTCTCCTGGTGACGATCTCCATCGTAACGCCGTGGGACATACCCACTGAGTGCCCGAGTTTTCAGACTCACCTCCTCCGTTTGATCGCAAGTTCCTCCTGGATATTCCAACGGGCAGTCGAGCCGCTTCTCTGTCTCCGTTCCGCCTGAACCAATCTGTCCGCCTCCGACTCCCTCCTTCACTGCCTTCTGGATTTCTGTGGCTAAGCGCAGTTCCTCCTGGACCACAAGGAAATTAGGACCCCGAACACTGCAGTTACCGTCCACAAAACAACAAACACCAGCTCAACAGATAAGATTGTTCCAATTCTCTGTCATCACTCCCATTACCTACACCCTGTGAACTCACCATCTTCTTGCTCTTTCTCATAGTGTGCTGATTACTCCGAGAGCCCTTTCCCCCCTGGATAAGACCCGTCATCCCCGCTCCACTCTATAGTTGCTGTTCTAATAAATCCATTTATACATTTATTTGCTCTCCTGTGTTGTGTTCTGCATGTGGGCTAGAAATATAGACCCAAATTTGACAGATCCCATATTTTCCTGGCTTGCTGGGCATATACTGCTGGAAAGGACAACGACCTTTGGACAAAAGATCAGTGATTAGTATCAGTGTCACAGAAAACAGTCAAAGAAATCAATAGTGAAAATCACTTTTATTACAAATATGAAAACAGATTACCTCTAAATGGAACCAGTTGCTCATCCACTGTTACATCAGGCCCTGGATTGCAGAGGTAGGGCAACCGCTCCACCCACTTGTCCCATACCTCTCTTATGGCTGCAAGTTTGTTTGTCACACGTCTTGCTGGTCTTTATTCATGGTCATTAAATCGTATCAATCTTGAGTAGGTGTGAAAGACTTTGAGTAGCATTGTGGCTCGGAAAATTGGCCTTCCACTCTTTGCATCCCATAGACTAGCTGCAGCATCAGCTCGGGACCTGTATACACCTGCTAGGATTAGCAGTCCTAAATAGGCCTGGAAGTTAATCTCATCCATCTTTTTCCAGCTGTCTCCATATTTGCGAAAACCCTCCAGATTTGTCATCTCCAGGATAATTTTTTCTATTGCTGGTGTGATAAACAGGTAGAATGTAGAAACAATATCATGGAGATGAGAAACGGCATACCTTGTGGGTCCTGGGGTCATCTTTATAATGTTTTGTTCTGCATGCCTGCCGTGTTGGTCATATGCCGCTGAGGACCATGTTATTTTGCCATTTTTTGAAAGGAAAGTCTGACTTTCAACTTCAGGGTTTCCTCCTTCTTCTGAAGATGATTCATCAAGCTCTGGGTTGTATTCCTCTCCATCTTCTTCTTTGGATACATCCTCTACTTACTCTTCTGAATCAGAGTTGTCTTGCTGGAGATGTGAGAAAATCACCTCTAAAGCCTCTTCAGTGTTCTAACGCACACTCATGGCTTCAGCACAGACACAATTCAGGGTCCTGTTATGCAGGACCTTCATAACCTCTGGAAATAACAGGTAGTCTTCTGAAGTGTGTGAGAACACCACCTGCTTTGTCTTGTTTACTTCTGGTACTGATTGATCTGAGATACAACTAAAACTTTGTAACATTCTGTGGTTTGTAAATAACTCTGTGACCTTGATTTCAACTCTATTTGCTTCACGGGTAATTTTAACCAGAAGACCATCTTTGTACCTTTTTTATGTATAGTTTACATGGAAATGTGAATAAAAGTAACACTTAACTTTTTCTATTGTTTTGGCCAATCTAGGAAAAGTCTTAAAATCTCAAGTTAAAAAAAATAACTTTTTGGGGATTTTTGGGGGGGATTTTAACACAGTGGCAGATCATTTTGACCCGAGAACAACAGGAGAGTACTGCTACACATTGGATTAGTGTGGCCATTTAAAATGAAGCTTACTGAAATTTTTAAAATAAAAGCCTCAATATTCCTTTTAAGTTAGTGCACTGCCTTAGTCTTTACTATCTTGTTCTCTCATGCTAGAGGGTGATGGTGGAGCTCGGCCAACCAGTGGGTCTCATCCACGGCGTCACGAGGAAAGGATATCCAAGAAACAATAACGGAGTCTTCTCAGGAAGTCACGGGAAAGCACCATTACTGGCAAAACACTCAGGCGATGAAGTGCTGACAGTCTGCTCCTTTTGAATCCTGGAGATTATGAGCTGATGCAACTCAGGTGCGCTGCAGTGTGGACAAACCTAACCAACATGATGGTGTCTGGAGCCCTCTGGTGGGTAAACAGTAAAGCATCTGGAGAAAAAGAATCCACAAAGACCCCAAAAACCCTGGTACCCAACACAGGGAAGGTCCGGCTGTCAACAGCTCTGATTAATGGCCCAGCTGAAACATTCCAGGGACGATGGAGATATGATGAGCTTATTTGGGAGGTGGACAATGTGGAGCCCTCTCCAAGAAGAAAGTTTGTAAAAAGTAAATTGTAAATATTGATTTGTGAAATGAACTGTCAGTCTCACTTTTTGAGTTTACTGGTGTCATCTTGTTGAGCGCAAAGCAATAAAGTCAAGCACAAGGCGGAGGGGGACTCAAAAACAGCTTTAGCCACTTAGCGATGCTTGTTCACTTCCATTAGTCTACAGCTTAGTTTCAATCAAAGCTAAAAAAAAATAAGATGATCTGTGACATTGATCCAGATTGAACCTCAATTGACAAGAAGATAATCTGAATATCAGATAAACTGTTTTCCTTTAACGTCTGATTAAAAAAGATGGGTTTAAATGATGCTTTTGGTGGCTACAAATGGGTAATAAGGTTGTTATAGGTGTGAGACAGACTGAAGTCAGACACTTTTCTACAGCATTTAGTTACTTTTACTTTAATTTGTTTAGTTTTGTATTGAAAATCTGTTATAAAAACAGCCATAAATCACTGTATGATTATTGAGCAGTGACGTGCGGTCAGGGGAGGCAGGTGAGGCAGTGCCTCACCAGCCATCATGGAAAGAAAGAAAATATATAATCATAAAGTAATTTAAATTGTTATATTCATCCGGTGGTTTGTACTAAAAAATATTTATTTTTCATGTAGCTTCACCAATTTCGATTTTTATTTGTTCAAAATCGCTGAATTTTCTTATTTTCCCATTCAAATGCTTGGAAGCGATGCCGGTGAGGCAGCAGCGAGCTCTGCCTCACCTTGGATTGCGCAACCCCTGGCTCTGCGCTGGCTGCTAAGCGGAGAGAGCATGTTGCTGTACGGCGTCAATAAAATGGTTTAAACACATTTAATATGTGAACTTATTTCCAATAATTTAGCTTATGTATATAATGTACAGTGCTTTTTGTCACCAACTGTGTTTGTGTAACGTGTTTCGTGTAATGAGCGATTATAAACGGCAGAGAACAGGTTCGAGGTGAGGCAGGCAGTTCTCTTGCCTCATGGCAGGGGGCGCTCAAGATCCCAGACGTTCGTCTTGTTCACTCCTCAACTGCCGAGTAAGTGACAGCGAGCTAGGCTAAACGATTCGGGAAGCAAGTCAAGTGCAGCGATAGATTATAATAGAGATAGTGATTTTTTTCCTCTCGCTTATCCCGACTTTCGACATGGATGACTACATTACAACACTAAAAAAGTTTTCTCAAGTGGACTTTCAATCGAAGCAGGAGATAATGTGTGTGTTTTGTGAGCTACAGTTTGTATGTGTAAGGATGCAGAAGTGAAACATAACCTGTAAACTGCTGTCAATCTATGCATCTATTTGCAAATCTGATTCTGATGACGTCAGTGCCTCACCAGCTATGAACCTCACCGCACGTCACTGTTATTGAGTTATCAATCTGTCTGAAGAAGTTGTCTATCAGTAACTAAGAGAAATAAGATTTTTTTTTTTTCTGAGTCTAAATGTTGTTGTAGGACAGTAGCATAAATATATCAGCGGATGTCACCAAAATGTTAGATTGTTCTTTGAGTTGTGGAAATTGGTAAAGTGTGTCCGTTAAAGAACGCCGTACTTGGCGTCCGTTACGGTGCGCTGGCAGTACAACGGTCAGTATTTGCGGGTTCCGAGAAGATGGCGGACAGGGCAGTCGTGTTTCTCTGAGCTCCCAAAGAGGTCCCGACACTAAATAATTTTATGAAGTGAACTATTAGTTAATATCTGTAAAATCAGCTCTCAGCTTTAAATATGAAGAAAAGCAACAAGTTTATGCCACCTGCAGTCAAGACTCTGCATTCTAAAAGCTCTGAAAGTGATCACGACTATTCTGTGCCTATGGAGTCAGCAACAGTTAGCAAACGGGAAAGGGAAGCCAATACCCCGACCAGCACTCCAGAAAAAAACATACACATGGAGAAAAGAACAAAAGGTACGTCTCAGGAACAAATGAACACCGAGTCCATTTTAAACGCTATAAGTTCCTTAGGACAGAAAGTGGATGACCGCATGGAAGAAGTTGGCATGCAAATGAAGCAGCACAGTGCTATGCTAGCGGCTATTGCTAAATCGGTTCAGCTAAACTCAGAAGAGCTTAAAGATTGCAAAACGAAAATAATAGAATTGGAGAAACAAGTGGATACACTCTCCAAAGAGAACATGCAGTTGAAAGAAGGTGCCCTTAACAGTGAAAGATATAAAAGGCGGTGGTGCCTCCGCATAAAAGGTAAAAAGGAAAAGTCTAATGAAAACATCCGTGAAGAAGTTGTGGCCCTTCTGTGCAAAATTGCACCTAATTTGGCTTCAAAGATGGATGAAGAGATTGATGTTGTCCATAGAGTGGGTCGAAGGATGAATAACAGGGACAGACAGATCATCATTCTGTTCGTGAGACGAGCCTTGAGAGACGACATCTGGAGGAGAACTAAAACTTCTCCCATTTGCAAAGAAGAAGGAGTTCGCTTCTCTGAAGATTTGACACCAGAAGATTGGAAAGCAAGACAAGTTCTGTGGCCAAAAATTGAAAAGGCAAGAAAAGAAGGCAAAGCTGCGGGCTTCAGGGGCCCGTTTGGTTTCATTGAAGGCAAACGCATCATGGATGCTTCTACAGCTGAGAACTGAGATGCAGCAGAAATGAACATGGAAAGATAGAGGACTGTTCTGTTAATGGGACCTCTCACTCAAGGTTCTTTTCTTTTCACTCTCCTAAACCGTTTGTGCATAGGTTCATGTGTTCTATTTTTCAGATAAAAAATGATTTTTCTTTAGTTTCTTTTAACACAAGGGGACTGAAAGACTCACTTAAACGGAAAGCAGTTTTTTTGTTTTGTAAAGGACAACAAGCATATTGCACCTTTTTACAGGAAACTCATTCTGACGCATCTGACGTGAAGTTCTGGTCGCAGCAATGGGGAGATAAAATTCTCTTCAGTCATGGGACAAATCGATCTGCTGGAGTCGCCATCTGCTTTTTCAGGTGTCCCGGCAAGATTTTGAGTGAAAAAGCAGATAAGGATGGACATTGGGTGGCCTGTGTTTTAGAAGTTGATAATGTCCCAATAATTTTGTTAAACATTTATGGATATAATAATGTTCAATACAACAGGAATCTGCTACATCAGATAACAATGGTTATTGCAGAGTTTAATGCTAATTTTCCTACTGATCATATCATAGTTGGAGGGGATTTCAACTTGGCTCCAGATGAATATATGGATCGTTGGCCTTCACTGCTGGCAAAAGAAACTCCAAATCCTATTGTTAAAAAATTTGTTAGCAGCACGAAATTGATGGACGTCTGGAGAACGCTACACAGTGGAGTCAAACAGTTCACCTGGCACAAACCTAATGGTCAAAGTAAATCACGCATTGATTATTGGCTGGTATCTGCTGCAGTTCTAGAGTGTATTAAAGAAACAGAGATAGCAAACTGTCCTTTAAGTCATCACTGCATTATTAGTTTAAAACTACAAAATCTAGATTACCCTATCTAGAAGAACTTATTCTAAATATATCAAATGATAATTCTATTGAAACACCAATTCTTAAGTGGGAATACTTGAAATACAGTATTAGAAAGTTTTCAATAAAATTTGGTCAAGAATTACATAGAAAAAAAAAAGCAGAAGAGACAATAGTGATTAAAGATCTTATGTCACTTTACAGAAAATTAAGTTGGACTGATGAGGATAAAGAAACAATAAATAAATTGCAATCTAAATTAGATGAGATTTACATAAATAAGGCAAAAGGTGCTTATGTAAGGTCCAGAGCCAGGTGGATCGAAGAAGGAGAAAAAAATAGTGCTTTCTTTTGTAACTTAGAAAAACATAGACAGGAATATAATTCTATTAATAGTCTTATTATTGATGGAGTGGAATGTTCTGAAACTAATAGAATAACAGAAGAAGTATTTAATTTCTATAGTAATCTTTATAAATCTTCACATACAGAGAAAATTACTTCATCCTTTTTTGATAAAATAAGTAATCTAGTTCCTATTATTGATGAAAACTTTAAGGAAATCTGTGATGAAGAGCTAAGAATCTCTGAATTTGACATTGCTATAAGAAATATGGCGTCTGATCGCGCTCCTGGTCCAGACGGACTCACAGCTAACCTTTATAAACATTTCTGGGAGGATTTAAAACTTTTGTTGTTTCAGGCTGTAGAAGAATGTGTTAGTAGAAAGGAACTCATGGAAACTATGAAACAAGGCATAATTAAACTAATCCCAAAACCTGGCAAAGATAAGAAAAACTTAAATAATTTAAGGCCTATCACGCTATTGAACACAGACTACAAGATCCTAACAAAGGTTTTGGCAATGAGGTTAAAAACTGGCTTGCCTAGAATAATTAGTCAAACACAATCTGGTTTTCTAAAAGGCAGATCCATCCATAACAACATCCGCCTGGTTCTGGACCTTATTGATTATAGTCACTTAATAAAAGATGACAGTTTTATGTTGTTTTTAGATTTTCACAAAGCATTTGATTCTGTAGAACATCAATTTATTGTTAACACGTTGAGACATTTCGGATTTGGTAATAGTTTTCTTAATATGATTACCATGTTAAACACCAATATTAACAGCTGCGTGTCTCTGTCACAGGGCACATGTCCCAGATTCAAAGTAGAAAGAGGAATCAGACAAGGTTGCAGTATCTCACCTCTCTTATTTATTTTAGTCACAGAGCTACTAGCAATAACAATTAAAAACTCCAATATTGAAGGTTTGGAAATAAATAACCAGAAAATAATCATTAGCCAATTTGCAGATGATACAACCCTCTTCCTAAAAAACAAAGAACAAATTCCTATAGCTCTAAAGGTAATAGAGTTGTTCTCTCAAGCCTCAGGGCTGCAGTTAAATATAAACAAATGTGAAATTATGAGCATTCACAACTGTTCTGATTCTTCAATTTTCAATATTCCAGTTAAAAATGAAATTAAATACTTAGGCATGTGGATTACTAAATGTATAGCTACCAGCGTTAGAAAAAATTTACAAGACAACATTGATAAATGTGGCAAAACCTTAAATAATTGGCTTCAAAGAGACTTGACGTTGTTTGGTAGAACGTTATTAACAAAAACTGAATCCTTATCCAGGCTGACGTATCCTGCATATTCTTTAGCCGTCCCTCCAAATATCATAAAACAGATTAATAGAATTAATTTTAACTTTATTTGGAAAAACAAACACCATTATATCAGGAAAAGTGATTTGCTAAAAAATTATGAGGAAGGTGGTATCAAGGCAATTGATTTTGAAATTATGAATGGTACTTTAAAAATTAGATGGCTTCAGTCCCTTTTAAAAAACAGTGATCTCATTTGGTTTGTTATTCCGTCGTTCGTATTTCAAAACGTTGGAGGTATTGAGTTGTTATTGAAATGTGATTTTGAATTATCAAAACTCCCCCTACAACTCTCTAATTTCCACCAACAGGTTTTGCTACAGTGGAAGTTATTGTTTAAGCACAACTTCAGCCCTCATAATTTTCCACTGTGGAACAACAGAGCCATTCTATGTGGTAGAAAATCTATTTTTCTAGAAAATTGGTGGAATAAAGGAATCTGGTCAATTACTCATTTACTAGATGGAAATGGTGATTTTCTAAGTTTGGAGGATTTTAACAGGACGTATAGAAATGATTGTTCACTAAGAATTTATAAGAAAGTTTTACGTAGTATCCCTGATGTCCTCATTCATTCAGTTAAAAACAGTTTATCTAATTTCTTTATTCCTAGACTCCATAAGATTCAATTTGAGCATGTGGACATTAGAGATAATAAATGCAACAACAAGTTTTTGAATCAGTATTCTATAAATAATATGTACCCAGGAAGAACAAAAAGCACAGTTCTCTTACAAAATTTTAAGAAATCTATGATAGTCAAAATTAGGACAAATTATTTGAAATTCCCAATTCCTCCTAAATATAAAGAATTACAATTTAAAATAATAAATAACATATATCCTTCAAATGAGTTCTTAAGAGAGAGATTTAAGTTTAATGTTGAGAGTTGTGGTTTTTGTACAACTCAATTGGAAACAACTAAACATTTGTTTTATGAATGTAGAGAGGTGTTGAACTTATGGGGTCAACTTCGAAACTTTCTGTCTTCTAAAACAATAAATGTAGATTTTATTTCCTTGCAAAACATTCAATTCGGTTTATCCATTAAAGAAAAAAATTTTGAAATTTTAATCAATATTCTAATAATTGTAACAAAGTATTATATCCATAAATGTCGCTATGCAAAATGCTCCCTCTCAATCTCTGCTCTCAAAAATGAACTTTCCCTTTTCAAAAGATGTCTGAAAAAGATGCAGAATTTAAATGCAATTAAATTGTTTGACTTAATTGAAGATTTTCAGTTGGTAGTCCCCACTGATTAATTTATTTTAACTATTATTATTTTATTTATTTTTATTTATTTTATTTTATTTTATTTTATACTTTGTTCCAGCCTTGTATTTAATTGTATTTTTCAAAAGCAGGAGTTGTGATATTTCTTCTTGTATTGAAATATTTGTTATTGACTTGTTATTTGAGATTGTTATTGTTTTTTTTATATATTCAATAAAAAAAAATAAAAAAAAAAATAAAAAAAACGGTCAGTATTTGCTGTGAATTCTGAAGGTAAGCAATACTGACTGCCAGCTCCTCAATGTAGCCAAATGTTACTTTTAATGTTCAAATAGTTAGTTTTGTATCGTTTTGTCTTTTTCTTCTTTTCATGTTGACACGTCAGTATTTGCTGTGAATTCTGAAGGCGAAGCCGCTGCGCTGTCGGGTGGTCCGAATAAACGATCTGAACCACGATCGCAACCCGTGTGTGTCCGATTCCTGCCTCAAGTTTCCTTCCGACAACAACAATTAAAGAAAACACAACGCAGAGTCTATGGAACAGCGAGGTCTCATCCCACACTGAAAGGGTTACATTGTCAAGAACAATATTCACTGTTTAACCTGAAATCTATTTTCTGCTGCTTCCATAGAGGCTTAAGGTCACTGTTGTAGAAAAGGATCTTGACTAGTTATGTATTGTTTCCAATCCCAGCCCGGCTCTTCGGGACAGAAACACAAAATGGTTCTATCAGACAGAACCTATTCTGTATGAGGAGAGAAAGGGAAATCAAAGTGCATAAAACTATTTTCTTCTGAGAATTTGTGACTATCAGATGTAGTTTAATGCTTCAGATCGAAATTATTATGAGACTTCCTGAACTTCCCACATGATTAGTGAAAGAACAAATCTAAACACAAATGGACAGAAACTAGTTTCAGAAAGTGTAGGGGTAAAATAAAATGTCACACATTTTACTTTTTTTCTCTCTTTGGAATATCCATGCTGTCCTCTCAGACTATAGATTATTGGCAATGAAAGATGAAATACGTCCTTCTGATTTTTTTAAAAGCAGATTTTTAATGCACACCTTGGAAATTATGGACTAGTAAGAACTGCTTTGTGATGTTTCATTCATAGATATGATGATGACAGTGAAAGGTGTTCTGCAGCTCAAGCACATGTTTTGATTTATTTGATGCAATATTTCTGTTTATAAAGAATTGCAATAGAGCTAACAAATTAAAATCATAATAACATAATAATCTGAAAAAAGATGTCCCACTTTGTTCCTTTTATTTCTGTTTATACAGAAACCATCACTAGATGGCAGCACACGTCTATGTAAATCCTTTAAAGTTTCTCTGCTGTTTTACTGAGGAAACCAATCAGTGAACATTTAGTTTGTTCCTCCTCTAAACTCATCTATGATGATGAGAAAGTAAAACTGATGCAGCTCTTTTCCTGCGATGCCTATTCATCACTTCTCACATCCTCCTTTAAAGCTGCAGAGGTTTCAACATGGAGGTGGTCTCTAATCGCTTTGATCACTGTTTCCATTAAATTAATTCAAGATAATTGATTACATGATAAGTGGCAGATTATTTTCCTTTGTCTCCCTCATTTCAACAAATAAGAGTGAGAGGCTGGCAGCTCCTAGCAGCTGGGTCCGTTTCTACCGAAACCAAGCAAGAACAGCGCCTGCTGCACTTAGTGTCCTTTAATTACCATTTACATAGCAGGATAATCATTATTTTTTGTCTCTGTTGGGAACTGGGGTTTCGGTTTTCTCTGTGGGATTTCTCTGTTTGCCTGATGCTTCCACCTTTCTCCACCAGATGGTGACAAGAGGCTGTACATCTTGGAGGGCGTGGCCCCTGACTCTGTCAGCACACCTGTGATTCATCACTCATCATGCAGGAGTATATGAGAAGCAGACTGCCAGCACTTCAGCACCTGAGTGTTTGCCAGTAATAGTACTCTGAGTTCGTTTGAGATAGCTCTCTGTGTTTTTCCTAGATGTACTTCTAGTAATCGACTCTTGTTGCCTCTCTCTCTCTCAGGTGTTTCCTCGTGACGCCTTGGAAGTTTCCCTGTGAAGCCCTAGTCCTGGCATTTTGGATTTTGTCCCTTGTGACACCGTGGATCGTTACCCACCTGTGTCCCTTCTTTGCCTCTGCAAATTAACCATAAACCGTTCCTGGATTTCCCAGCTGCCAGTCGCCTCACTCCTGTTTTCCTACATGCCTGAACTTACCTGTGCGCCCTCAACTGCAGCCTCCACGTCATCAACTCAGAACTCCAGAGATCTCTCTCTGGAACCTGGATCATCTCAAAGACACCCACAAAGAAACCAAAACCACAAACCCGCAGTACCTGAGTGAAGTTGCCCCCCCCCCCCCACCTTTTTTCAAATCAGACAAAATTGGTGTCAAACGTTTGTGATACATTTGTGCTGGTTTGTGCAGCAACATTTTTTGCTTGTGCTGAAGAAATTAATGAAATGTTAAAGGTCAACCAGCCCCCCCCCCAAACATACACTTTTATAAAATGATACAAAATAGGTGTCAATCACCTCAGCTACATTTGTGCAGCAAAAATTTTGTTTATGCTGCTATCATTCTAAAGATATTAAGAAAAATGTTCTCTAGGGGGTCATCAGAGGTCAACCAGCCCCTCCATCTTCTTCAAATCAGATGAAATGGGTGTCAATTAACTGGACTCTATTTGTGCTGGTTTAGGGTTAGTTGCTATCATTTTAAAAATGTAAAGGAAAATGGTATCCAGGGGTCATCAGAGGTCAACCACTCCCGTGGCCCTGCTCACATTTGCAAAAATAAATAAATTTGATATGCTACATCTGTGCAGCAAAAATATCTTTACGCTTGCTTCCACGCTTCCACAGAGCTCAAAACAGACCCAGCGAACCACCAGGCCTTCACTGGCTGTGAAGGTGTCTTCTTCCTTCTGAAGTCAATCACCATCTCTCTGGTCTTACTAATGTTGAGCCTCAGGTGATTCTGCTCAGACCACTCCACAAAGTTGTCCACCAGTGTCCTGTACTCCCCCTCCTCTCCATCCCCTATACACCCAACAACAGCTGAGTCATCAGAAAACTTCTGTAGGTGACATGACTCAGAGTTGTACTGGAAATCAGTGGTGTACAAGGTGAAGAGAAAGGGAGAAAGCACAGTTCCCTGGGGAGCTCCTACGTCACTGATCACCCCATCAGACAGGACACTGCCCAGAAGGACAAACTGTGGCCTGCCTGTCAAGTAGTCAGTAACCCAGGAGATCACTGAGTCGTTGACACTCATCCCCCGCAGCTTCTCACCCAGTAGAAGGGGCTGGATGGTGTTGAAGGCACTGGAGAAATCAAAGAATGTGATTCTCACATCTACACATCAACCAGCCACTTTGGTCCCATTGGCTGTTCTTACGGTGTGTGTTTCCCCATCTGGGCGGGCACATGTCTTCCCACTTAAGAGACAAACATATGGCAACCTGTCACCTATAACTTTGCCGTGCCACAGTGCCCACGCTCTCCACCAAAAACATTTTCCCATTAAAGCAAGTGAGCCCAAATCATTATTTCTCTTCTGGCTCAAGACTATATTGATTAGCTGCAGGAGATCAAAGATGGAGCTTTCAAAGTAAAAAAAAGTCACTTCTTATTCTGAGGGAGCAGGGTTTGAATGACATTGGCTTGAAAATTGGAACTTCAAACCAAAATAGCCAACTTCCTATTTGGTGTAGACCATGGCATTAGTAGACATTTTTGTGCATCTTGGGGAGATCTATAAATGTACCAAGGTTTATGTCTCTAGAATGAAGTAAGGTCAATGTGGAATTTTTTTTCTAAAGTTGCCAGGTGGTGCTGTGGAGCCGTTTCTTGTACAATTTTTGCGACAACTTTAAAATACAAAATTTTCATACAGACCTGATGCGTTCGCCAAGTTTGGTGACTTTATGAATATGTTAAAGCCTCTAAAAAGCCAATTAATTTGGCGGAAGCGTAATAGTAAACGGAGCAATTAAATAGGCCTTCGCAGTGCTTTGTTGCTCGGGCTTAAACTCATGATTTAATGTCTTTTTCTGGACTAAGGAAGCATAGAATGTCTTGAAAACGTCCAAACTTTTCCTATAGAGTTTTATGTAATATCTAATTAGGCATGATATCAACCTTTTAAACTGGATGTTTGCTTTTTTGTTCATCAGTGTGCATGTCTGAATAGAGAATATATAATACAAAAAGTAGTTTTGACTTCAATAATGTGTCATTGAAATTTCAAATGCATTGGCATGATATTATTTGCAGTAAAATAAACGGGTTAGTTACCAAAGTGTTGCCAAACATTAGTTTCCTGGGTATTTCCATGTAATCTCTCATTTTTGATGAACACCCTTGAAGCAGTTTCAGTGTGGCACAAAGCATTGCTGGATTTTACATGTGTTACAGTAGGAGTACGTTTTTCCTGTGTATCATGGCTTCTTGCATCTGGTGGGCATCGACTTTTTCCCAGATTTTTGTGTGGTACATACTGACAAATTCATCTAGCAAGACAACATCCCCCACTGATTCACTGTATAGCTTGAACTCCTCTGGATGAGACACTTTGAAAAACTAGGATTGCTTTACTTCTCAATGTACCATCTAATTCCTATTCTCGCATGGCTTATTTCCCATATCCAAGCACTCAAAATCAGAAAAAAAAAAAAATCACTGAAAAAAAATAAAACATAAAATCATTAACAAATCACAAACTGGCTATAAAAAACTCATACGTGCTTCTTCTTTCCACGGTAACACTGAATAATTAGGCTTTGTACAACATACACAAACTCCTGATGTCCACTGGGATGGACATTCAACTTTTAAAAAAATCCTAAGATTTCATGATAGAAAAGAAAATTCAAAATGCCTTCAAATAATATTACTGGAAATATTCGAAATTATACTGAGTTTTCTTTTAGGGTGCTATGAACATAAATTTATATTTTTGTTGGAAAACAGATGCTTACTCCTCCCCCTCTCTCAATTCATACACATGCTCGTCTTGCCTGATGTCTGAAACTCACCAGTATCAAGTTAAGAGTATAATCTTGGTTGTTTTATTTAATAAGAAACCAATCTGTAAGATTCATCATGCAAATAATAAATTCCTTAATTTTTTTTATTGGTTGAATCCCAGAAAAATGTCATGTCCATTCCAGTGGACGAGGGGTCTGAAGGAGTCTAGATGCAATGATTAATAAATTTCTATCTGACTGGGCTTTTGTGTGTGTATTTTTGTTTTGTCTATCAACTGATCACAGCCAAAAGTAGGCAGGATTTTTTAGGCTAAGATGAGAGGGCTCTAGGAGAACTCTGAGAATGTTCATTAAAATATAGTTCTGGGCCCATATTTACAGTTTTAAAGCTGCAGACAGAGAAAATTTAACTGCTGCACTCCTTGCAAAACACAGACCAGATAAAATTAGCTCCTGCGTACACTATTTTTCTTATAGGAATATAAGGGTTAATAATGGAAATGTCTACTAAAAAAATGCTCATTTATTTGGTAGAAATACATTTATTCTTACAAAAAATGAGAACTCCATGTTTCAGTTATGATCCTTTATCCATTGCTCAGTCCACTGAATTAGTTGCTGGAGGTTTTTCTCAAGGTCCTCAGGGGTGTTACTTGGTAACTGGTGGACAATCTCCTCAGAGTAGGCCTCCATGGCTTCCTCATAAATAGTTTGGAAGATCTCACACTGCACATTGTCCTGTAGTTTCTTTCCAGTATAACCCCTGAAAGCAAATGAAAAGACAAGAACATATCCAGGGTTATCTATATTTGACATCTGTTGTAAAAAAAAAAAAATAATTGGACACATCTGAATATCAACATTATCAGTCTATGGGTATGCAGTTTCTTAAGATGATATAAAAGCATCCAGAGAGTGGTGCAGAAAATACTTTCAACAATAGGTAAAGGTAATTTTATTTATATAGCATATTTTCAGCATCAAGGAAGCTGAAAGTGCTTGAGGTGAATTAGACAGAAATACAAACAAAATAACAAACCTAAAAGAAAGACAAAAAGGTTTGGGAAATAACAAAAAACTAAAGTGCTCCACAATTTATAAACTAAAGGTTTCTCAGTTTCCATGTTTGATTCTTGTTCTGGATTGCTATTAGTAAGTATTAGTAACCTGCGACAGACTGGCGACCTGTCCAGGGTGACCCCACCTCTTGCCCGGAACGTAGCTGGAGATTGGCACCAGTAACCCTTCTGACCCCATTAGGGACAAGGGTGAACAGAAAATGGATGGATGGATGGATGAAGTATTAGTAAGTTGGATGCGATCTTTTTCCTGACCTGCAAATCTCAGCAAGAATTGCATCCGACTTGCAGCTCTGATCTTACAGCATGTTAGTCTAAGCAGTCGCTACTTGGCCCAATCCATCACACTGATGAGGCAGCTTGACAAGGGCCAAAACAGCTGCTGACGTCTAGGCCTATCGCGATAAACGATAAATCAATTAATCGCACGATAAATTAAAACTATCAACGTCATTTTAATTACCGGCTTTATCGTCTCTTCCGGCCTTTTTCTCTTTCTTTGATGACACTGAATGAAAAAAGGCTCAACACCGGGGCTCTCCACTCCCTTCCTCATTTCCTCAATGTAATGTCCAGTTCACACTTCACCATCTTACAGCTGTCGGCCGATTGTCGGCCCATTTTCAAAACTTAAGATCACACATCAGCCGACAGAAATCCTAGGTATAACGGTTCGATCGGGTTCCATCGTGCTGTGTGGTGTCCAACAATGAGCACAAAATAATGGCTACAAGTCCAGCTAACTAATTTTAAAACCAGGCATTAATCAATGCTTTACTACAATCTACCTGCAATGCATGTGGCTCTAGTGTCAGCGTAACATCCTGACTGAATGAATATCATTATAATCTATTTATGTCACGTTAACAAAGAACAGCTGAAAAGTTACCGGGTTCATCACCTGGTAGCAATTTGGCTCCAACTCCTCTCCTCATCATTTCTATATTCTTTGCACAAAATGTTTTATAAACATTAATGTTGTTTCCACATATCATCTCCAATGTCCACTGGACTTCAGATTGCGCCATGTCAGCTGTTTGGGATTCCCCTCTGTAATTTCCCCTCAGAAAGGATGGAGGAGAATCCGCACTTTCTGATTGGCTACCTGTCACATTCAACAGGCTGCGTTAAGCTCCCAGTGGGGAAAACCCCTGATTTAGATCGGAGCGGCTACGACGATCTACCATAACACACCACAGACTACAGGATGATCACAAGCGACAATCTTAGAACGATCAACGTTCTAAGATTGTCTTAAGGGGAAAATGTAGGTGTGAACTAACTAGTGTGAACTATTGCATCAGGTAGTCGATGTTCCATCTTCTCTATTTAAATCTAATAATTACTGAAGGGCAATATGGTTTACAGACTTTATAATCTGAACTCTTTTGGTTGAATGCAGTATTTATTTACACTTTGGTGTTTTTATTCAAGTACATTTTTATTAATGGAGACTGGGAATCCATTTTATTTTTGTTGTTGGTTGTTTTGTTTATTTGATCAGTTCCAGTGTTAAATGTTCTTTTGAAAATAAAGTGTATCTATCTTTGGCAGGAAATCACATGCATTATCATGTCATTTCCATTAAATCAGTGTACAAAGGTCTTCAAACAATATTATCGTTGATCGCAATAGTTCTTGAGACAATTAATCGCTCAGCAAAATTTGTTATCATGACAGGCCTACCGACATCTTTTATATTTGTTGACAAACGAGGTATCCCGTCAACTTCAAACAGTAGAAATCTTATTATGAATCTACATAAATATAGTTCCTCCCATGTCTTCCAGGTATAATGTGAACAGACAAGAATTTTTGTAAACATCCCAAGATTCCAAACTGTATCATGCCAAATATGTCCTCACAGAACACTTTACTCAGTCGTCTTCTTGAGAAAATTTGATCAATTGCATTGAGAGACCAGTTGAACAGATCCATAATTTGTAGATTCGGAGGATGTGGAAACAGAGGGTCTAAAGAGCAGTACAGAAACAGAGCAAGCAGGGCAAAGGCTATGGAGGGAGCAGAGGAAAATGCCCAATAAAAGCCTTTAAACTTTTGAGAGGGCATTGCAAATGCCTCAGAGAAAAGTTGCACAGCATTTTCAGACTGTGTCAAGCAACCCTGAAAACACACATGCAAGTCATTTTCCTGTCCCTTCCATCACCTGTCTGGGATATGTTTTCAAGAACGGTCGCATGAAGACCAGCCCAGAACAAATTCAATCTATTTGTAATTGGCCGGTCCCTTCTTCTCACAAACAGCTTCAGCGCTTTTTGGGCTTCGCCACCATTTCATTGAGAATTTCAGTCAGATTGTGTCCCCTGTCACCCAACTGACCTCCCCCAAAGAGAGTTCATTTGGTCCCCCCAAGCAGAACAGGCCTTTTAACTTCTCAAAGCAGGTTTTCTGAGGCCCCCATTCGCGCTCGAACTGACACCTCGACCCAGTTTATAACGGAAGTTAATGCCTCCGATTCTGGTGTGGGTACTGTGTTTTCCCAGATCTCTTCCATTGACAAGAAACTTCACCCATGTACCTTCTTCTCAAGACGACTCTTCTCCTTGGAGAAAAACTACAATGTTGGAGATAAGGAACCACTAGAATTCAAGTTGGCCCTTGAAGAGTGGTGACACTGGCTAGCCAGAGCTGAACAACCAGTGGAAATCTGGATCAATCATAAGAATCTAGTGCATCTGCAACAAGCCAAACATCTTAATCCACAGTCCAGATGGTCCCCTTTCTTCTCACCATTTAATTTAGTCATTTCTTAGAGACTAGGCTCCAAATATACCAAACCTGACGCACTGTCTCGCCAGTTTTCCCAAGACGATAATCGCACCATCAGTACAATTGTCCCTTCCGCGTGTTTTGGTGGGGCCCTCCCATGGAAGATCATGGACTAGGTTGTAGCCACCCAACATGAACACAGAGGATGAAACAAGAACTTAAATCTGTAGACTGAACTCCAGTACATAATACATTACGTTGTCTGTGTGCTTCCAACCCGTCGTACTAGAGTTCACATTTCATGTGGGTAGAATATGCACACAATGCTCACGCCTCCTCAGCCATTGGCTTCTCTTCTTTTGACGCTTCTTAGGGGTATCAACCATATTTATATTTAGCTTCCCGCTGATGAAATAGTGTTGTCTGTCACCTCTGTTCGTCATTGCATCCACAAATATAGGCACACCTGGAAGATTGTCTTTGCTGCCCTGGACTGCACTTCTGTTCAGAATCACTTTCTGGCTGACCGCAAAAGGGTTCCTGCACCTGTGTATCAACCTGGACAAAAAGGTTTGGCTCTCCATCAGGGACATTCATCTAAAGATGTCTTCTAGCAAGTTTTCTCTCAAGTTTATTGGTCCCTTTGAAATTCAATTTGTTCTCAGCCCCATCTCTGTTTACCTTAAATCTTAAACAACATATCCATATTGCATGTAATATGAAGATTGCAAATTAACCAATATAATCTAATGTGGTATAGATTTTGTTTATTAGTTACTTAACATCTAGCTACATGTAGTTTTTTTTTTTTACCATGTACCGCATTAACCATTTTGTGAAATTTAATACATGTGATCTCTTGTAACTATATCAAATACTTGCAAGACATTGAAGATGCATGTGCTAACTTATTTAACAGCAGATGTATGAGGCCATGCAACTCCCTTAATTTGTGATAAGCCCCGTTTAATACATAAAGATTCAAACAGCACCCCTCACTAACAGGTTGGCCAAATAATTTGAGATGATGGGGTATTCAGACTGAGAAACAACTGCCTGAATGGTTTCAGTTTGACAGTACAGACTGACTAACGCTGTCTACTAATCCAAATTGCCCACAATGGCAACTGACTAACACTGAAGAATAAGAACTACCCACACAGAGAAAGCTACGGTACCGAAGCGATTTAATTGACAGCTGACCGCATTCGTTGATTGGCTTGTGATTTAGAACACTGAAAACGCCAAACAACATTGGAACATGCTGAGGACGGAGGAGCATAATTATGAGTTTAATCAGGAGCAGTGCCAGGAACGCGTTCATTACGTTTTGCAGAGAATGACCGTATCTTAGCAGGCCATTCCGCTGCTGCTAGCACCACATCAATTTGAAGAATGGACAGCAATAAAAGAAGAGAGAAATGGTCCAACTGTGGTCAGCTTTCTGATGGAGTTGCAGTTTTGCACCGACAGTGTAAAACACCAGAACTACATAATATTAGCTTGTGATATGAATTTTATTTTTCCTTTGGATTTAAAAAAAAATACATAGTTTATGGGTGGCTACATCCTTTAACTGCATTACCTAAAGTGAAAAAGTGGCACAATGTAATTATATTTGAAGTAGTTATATGTATAGAAAAACAATTAGCTGATCTGAGTCTTTATGTTTGGGACAGCAATGAATTTCTGCAGTTATGTCAATTTCTACAGACATAACTGTAGAAATTGTAGAAAAGTCCATCAGAACCTTAAGGTTTTCCATTGTTGAGGGCCTATGCAAACATCAGCAGAGAGTTGACCACAGCTGCTGCTCACGGCATGTCCACAATACTGAGGAACAAAGAGTATAATGGAAAAGCTCACTATCTGGGGTAAAACCGAACTGCACATTAACCGGCTAGTGTTCCACCTGCCAGTGGAAAACTACCTTAATAGAAGCTGTGTTGGCACTGGAGATTTGCATTAAAATAAAATAACCAAACAAAAAACACCCAAAACATGTTTAAAAACAAAACAAAACTAATGACATGCTTGTCTGAATCCTCAAAAGGTTTTACAATTTTAAAAGGTTAACTTAGGGAAAAAAATCTTTACCTGTTTTCAAGTCGGGTGTACAACTGGGTGTTGTCCGTGCGAAGTACAAAAACAATGTGGAACCATCGTTCGGGAAACAGGTCACAGCCATGATAATCTATGATTACACCACCTTCCACCATCTTTTGATCCAGTTCATCCACCACCTGTGCAATCCAGGAATCCAGATTATATTCATTAGCACCTATTCATCAAAGGTACCAGTGTGGCCAATTTGTATTAGTAGACAGCATTAGTCAGTCTGTAGTGTCAAACTGAAACCACTCAGGCAGTTGTTTCTCAGTTTGTGCACCCCCCATCTCAAACAGCAAACCTCACATGAGGTTTGCTGTTTGAATCTCTATCTATTAAGTGCGGCTTATCACAATTTTCTTGCATGAAGCAAAGCTCTAACTGAAAGACATCATTTCAAAAAGTGAAAATACAACAATTTGGATTTTAGATAAATTAGGTGTAAAGTTAGAGGACATGCTCATATCAGCCTCCTGGTGGCAATCAGTTTGTCACCTTGAGGATGCTACTACCAAGATCAAAAAACCTTCCTGAGATCGACTGGTAGATCGCAAACAATGTACGATATATTTATAGTTTTCTCCTCTTACCACAGCAATCACTTATTAATAATCGCAAAATAAACATTAAGCCTAAAACCATACTACTGCAGCAGACTGAATGTTCTGCTCTTTGTGTGGAAAATATTTCAGTGTTTTTTTTTGTTTTCTTTGTGGCGTTGTTGTCAGTTACTATGGCAACGAGTAACTGACAGCTACACGTAGGTGTAGCTGCGCTGATATAGAGAGCGATAAAGACGTGGTTTTGAGATATACTTTAACGGTTTTGCCCTTTGCTGCGGAACATAGCACAATATTAATATACCTAAATTTCCATGTTTCATTGACTTAACGGAATTATTCTACCTATGGCCCATTGTACACAGGTAAAAAAATTGTCTTTTTGCCCTCCAGCGTTGTCCGCATGCGCAATATTTCCTTATGTAAACAATATCATGCAGGGGGTCTATAGGTGTAAATCTGACTATGATTAAGTCAGTGCCTCACCACCTATGAACCTCATTGCTCATCACACACACACACACACATATATATATATATATATATATATATATATAACTATTTACTGCCAAATCAGCACAAAAATATAGCTGTCCTAGGTTAAACAGGTGATGTAATAAGAATGTGACAAAAAAACTGTGGTTTGAAAAAGTTTAGAAAAGAATTTAACTCACCCGGTCCTCATCCAAAACAGGGCACTGGTACTCCTCATCATACCCGTCATAATATTGGCCTGGGGAAAGATTTAGAAAGTCTTTCACTTATAAATAAATTGGTAAAAGATGGTGCTGACAACTTTTTCTTTAATTAAATATACTCATGCCTGACACTGTCATTGGACCATTTTATAACATGCATTATTTCAATTTAGTTTTCATTTCAGAACATATGACATCTTAAGGCACTAACAAAATTGATTCAATCAAATCATTCCAAAAAGATTCCAAGTCAACTAAATAGACTGCAAATTGATTATAATTTTCCATGTAGTTGAGATTAGTTTATTAATCAAATTGGTTAAAAAGGAAAATGGTATTGTTATACCCTCCGCAGTTGAACGAGGGATGAAGGGACAGCATGATGACCACAATAAAATAAGACTTTATAAATCAATCAATTTTAATTAGAAATCACCCTTCATACTAAAAGCAGCTCAGAGTGCTGTACAGATCAATAAAAACAAACAACTACCCACCCCAACCCCACATGGAAAAACATACAACTGTATGCATCATTTCTGCTTAATGCACAGATTAAGCAGAAATGATTCAATTCAGGAAATACAGTTAAAAAAAAAATGGTATTAAACCTGCTCTTAAAATCAGCAAAGTTTTCTGCAGCCCTCAGGTTCACAAACATTCTTGGATTATAAGGTCAAATTAGGAACAAAAAAAGCAATATGGTTAAAAATAGCCCTCACCAAAGCAAGGCGGGTCATATTAAGATCAATCAATCAATCAATCAAACTTTATTTGTATAGCACATTTCAGCAGCAAGGCATTTCAAAGTGCTTTACATCAAATCAAACACAAAGATACAATGCAACATAGAATCAACAATAAAAACACAACATAGTCAGATTCCATCAATAAATTTGCAATTGATTACGTTTCAAATCCAACTCTAAACAAGTGGGTTTTTAGTTGAGATTTAAAGGAAGTCAGTGTTTCAGCTGTTTTACAGTTTTCTGGAAGTTTGTTCCAGATTTTTGGTGCATAGATGCTGAATGCTGCTTCTCCTCGTTTGGTTCTGGTTCTGGGGATGCAGAGCAGAACCAGAACCAGAACCTGAGAGTTCTGGAAGGTTGATACAACAGCAGCAAATCTTTAATGTATTGTGGTGCTAAACCATTCAGTGATTTATAAACTAACAACAGTATTTTAAAGTCTATTCTTTGAGCTACAGGGAGCCAGTGGAGGGACTTTAAAACTGGTGTTATGTGCTCTATCTTCCTGGTTTTTGTGAGAACACGAGCAGCAGCATTCTGGATCAGCTGTAGCTGTTTGATTGATTTGTTGGACAGACCTGTGAAGACGCCGTTACAATAATCAATACGACTGAAGATAAACGCATGGATGAGTTTCTCTAGATCTGGCTGAGACATTAGTCCTTTAATCCTGGAAATGTTCTTCAGGTGATAGAAGGCCGTCTTTGTGACTGTCTTTACGTGGCTCTGAAGGTTCAGGTCAGAGTCCATCACTACTCCCAGGTTTCTGGCCTGATCACTGGTTTTTAGTTGTAATAACTGAAGCTGTGCACTGACTCTATATCTATAACTCTAGATCTATAACTCTAGATCGTTCCTCTTTAGGTCCAAAAATAATAACTTCAGTTTTGTTTTTGTTCAGCTGGAGGAAGTTTTGGCACATCCACACATTTATCTGTTCTAAGCATGCTGGAAGATGCTGGAAGGGACAAAATAACCCTACTTAAATAAACACCTGTACAGAATGATGCATGGCACTTCAAGTGCAACAACTTGCTGGAGTTTATGGAAGGTTTTATTAAAGTTTAGCTGTCACTACAGAATATCAATGTAGCTATAAAATGCTGCCACCATGATTTGGTCCCAAACCACCTCAGAATGTCTACCCCAGCTCCAGGGTGATTTACTTTTTCACATTCAAAACCAAGGATTTGATGCTTTGCTTTGCATGGAAGAAAGGAGAGATCTGCCTCAATTAGCAGTGGGTTTATAGTGGCCAGGACTATCTGGCAGAGACCCAAAAGAAGAGGAAAGCTTATGCCCTTTGCAAAAAAATTCTTGAAAGAAAAGGGTCTCCGCTTTCAAACCCACTGCCAGCTAAGCTCTGTGTGTTGTTTGGCCACATATAACAGTGTGGGTGAAGTCATGAAGGATCTGCAAATGAAGGGGCTTGCACCTGACTACAGAGCCAATGATGGTCCCCCACAGCACCGCTGATGGAGTGACTGGACAGATTGTCCTCGAAGATGGTGGAGGCCAAACGACAGAACCCAGACACATATGGAGAACATGGGGAAAAGTCTGGATTTTGTCATGATGCCGAAGAGGCATCATGACATGGGCTGCACCGTGGCACAGTTGGTAGAGCTGTTGCCTTGCAGCAAGAAGGTCCTGGGTTCGATTCCCGGCCCGGGGTCTTTCTGCATGGAGTTTGCATGTTCTCCCTGTGCATGGTGGGTTCTCTCCGGGTTCTCCGGGTTCCTCCCCCAGTCCAAAAATATGACTGTCAGGTCAATTGGTCTCTCTAAATTCTCCCTAGGTGTGTGTGTGAATGGTTGTGTGTCCTGTGTGTCTCTGTGTTGCCCTGGGTGACCCCGCCTTTTACCTGGAACGTAACTGGAGAGGAACAGCAACCCTCCTGACCCCATTAGGGACAAGGGTGAACAGAAAATGGATGGATGGATGGATGGATGGATGGATGGCCTCCTTGCAAAGATAATTCATTTAACACCCATGTGTTAGGGTTAGAGTTAGGGGGATCAATTTAATTTAAATATCAATGTCTCAACAGCAATATAAAATTATAACTTTGAATGTTCACAGGAGACAAAATCCGATCAAAAGAGGAAAGGTCATAGCTAAGAAACAAAAACACTTAACAAAAGAAACCATAAAAAACATTTAAAAATGGGGTTTAAGAAGAAATTTTAATCTTGCATCCAGATGAACATACGAGAGGCTTTGCTATTCTAATTGCAAATAAACTAGATCTCCAGGTGTCCAAACAGGTTATAGACCAGGAAGGCCGTTTGGTTTCGATGAGGGAAACATTCGACTCAAACAAAGTAACTTTACTAAATGCATACAGGGTTAGTGTTATATTACTATACACACACACACACACACACACATATATATATATATATATATATATATATATATATATATATATATATATATAGTAATATGAATACCAAATTGACTGGTTGACTAGATAAACACACACACAGCTGTATTATTCAAGGTAAAATAATGACTTCAAAAGTGCTCAAAATAGAGTACCGGTAAATGTTTCACTTTGTTTTATTGTGTCTGTATATTAATATGTATTTTATATTCAATCTTTTCTATTTTATAATTGCACTGTATATTATGATTGTGTATAGCACTTTGGTCTTGTCAGTGTATAAAGTGCTTCATAAATAAAGTTGATATGGTGTGGTAATTTGAGATAACATCAAATAAAGTTTTGATTTGGGGGATCAACATCAGGATGAAAGTCTCTCCCTCTCTATAATATTTGTACCAATGACATCTTTCTCTGTTATGGCTCTTACCTTCATGTGCCAGTTCACCAATGTTGACATATGTCAACCCTGTCTGTGCAGCCAACTCCTTTCCCAAAGTTGTCTTCCCTACTCCGGGTGTTCCTGTGGATGTGGATGAAACAAAAATATTTCTACTATATTAGCTTGAACACTCACAATTACATTCAGAGCAAACAAAGTGACATACAGACATACAGACCATGCACTCTGTCAGATACTCTAGGTGAATGGGAATGACCGAGTGATTTGTTGGACAGACCTGTGAAGACGCTGTTGCAATAATCAATGCGACTGAAGATAAACGCATGGATGAGTTTCTCTAGATCTGGCTGAGACATTAGTCCTTTAATCCTGGAAATGTTCTTCTGGTGATAGAAGGTCGACATTGTTACTGTTATTATTCCGCAATAGCCAGCTCCCCCCTACACCTCACAACTTCCATGGACTGACTACTGACCAGCTCTCCATCTAACGGGTCCAGAAAATCTCTAATAACCTTGAGTCTTACCCTGAGACAGGTCTAGGAAAAGATAGGGTATTACACTAACCCTAACTGCAGTGAAAGGGACAACAGTAGACATAATTAAAATACAGACTAATAAAAGTACACAATAATAATAATAATACAAAATAAATTCAAAAGGTACACAAGCAAATAAACAGAGATGTCAAGGTTAGAATATGAATTTAGTTATAGGTCTCCACTTTGTTTCAAAGTCTCCATCTTAAGTTGTAGTCTTGATGTTGGTTTTTCCATAATATAGACTTTTCTAAATCTATCTCTCTGAACACCGAGAAAACCAAGGAGCTGACCTACATCCACTCATCCACATTAAGGGGACAGTGGTGGAGCATGTGGACATCTTTAAGTTCCTGGGAGTCCACATCTCCAAGGACCTGACTTGGACGACCAGTTGCTCCAAACTCATTAAGATGGCGCATCAGCGCCTCTTCTTCATGAGGACCCTGAGAAAGAACCACCTGTCCTCAGAGATCCTCACGAACTTCTACCGCTGCACCATTGAGAGCATCCTCACCAACTGTATTACAGCTTGGTACGGGAACTGCTCTGTCTCCGACCGGAAGGCGCTGCAGAGGGTGGTGAAAACTGCCCAGTATATCACCGGGGCACCGCTCCCTGCCATCAAGGACATCTACAGGAAGCGTGTTTGAAAAGGGCCAGGAAAATCACAAAGGACTTCACTCACCCAACACACACACTGTTTTCCCTCCTGCCCTCTGGGAGGCGCTACAGAAGCCTACGGACCAGAACCACACAGACCAGAACCACCAGGTACCAGAACAGCTTCTTTCCCACAGCTGTCACGCTTTTGAACGCCTCCTGACATAAAACATAAACTATAAGGATTGTACTCCCCTGTCCTCTCACACAACAATAACACATGGACTATCCTCACACACACACCACGGACTCACACACATATACAATTTGTAAATCTTATCTGTCATTATTTATCTTGTATTATAAACCCATTAATACATATATAATCCATTTCCTAACATTCTTGTATATTTTGCATAATCTGTGCATATAGCTCCCATATTTATATTTATATCTCTTTGCTATAACCCCTTATAGTTCATACATACATAGTCTTGAACACCTGTAAATAAATATTTATATCCTGTGAGCACTTCTGGATAGATGCAAACTACATCTCGTTGCTTGTACTTGTGACAGTGCAATGACAATAAAGTTGAATCCTATTCTATACTATATTTATAGTTTTCTCCTCTTACCACAGCAATCACTTATTAATAATCGCAAAATAAACATTAAGCCTAAAACCATACTACTGCAGCAGACTGAATGTTCTGCTCTTTGTGTGGGAAACATCCGAGTGTTGTTTTTTTTTGTGGCATTGTTGTCAGTTGCTATGGCAACAAGTCTGGAAAAAAAAATAGAGCAGATAAAGCAGTGCATAATATTAACCCGGAAGAGCATGATGGTCAGAAAGCTAAACAAATTATACAAAAAATAATGTAAGTCTTTGAGCTAGCGTTATAAGACGCTGGTTCTGCTCTCACTGTTGGACCGCCGCTACACACTCCAGGTAGTAATATCTCACAGATGTTGCGCCGTTCAACCTCAACCTGGCAGTGAACTCTCACAACGAACGTCTGCTTAAAGCTGCAACATGTAACTAAAACAACAACAGATTTTACATATGTATTAAAACTTTCGCTATGTCCTAATCAGTGATGTCAGTAGTAAAGCATTATGTTGGACCACTTTTTTCAGTAAGGAATAATCTAACGCAATGCTATTTCAAATCCAGTGGTCAGACTACAGTTACTTCTCTAAATCATTTTTGCATTATTATTTCCTTTTGTAATTTAATGTTATTTCCTCCACACATCTTGGGGAGCGACCGCCGTTTCTATGTGACAGTATCAGCAGCAACAGTAACATATACAATGAGGGAAGAGGGAGATGAGGATTTTATTGCTGAAAAAACAGAAACTAGTTTGAGTTTTGGTCGTCAAGTCCAATTATTATAAGCAGGTTTGGGCTTGTTTTTTTCTAAAGTAGCTTGCAGATTTAATGAGTCGCAGGTTGCGGTTTATGGGCTTGGAAATAAACAGACATAAACCCCTGAATTTGTCTGACATCCAGGTAGTTTTAGTCAGACTCTTCCTGTCCATCATTTCCCAGATGATCCGTCCCGCTGTGTCTTTATTAAGTTAATATCAAGTTAATATATTACCTCTGAATTACGTTGAGCCTTGCGTTGCACTCCAGATAACTGCAAACATGGAGACTAATTTGAACAGCGCTATAAATGTGAAAACAGACACGATTGAACGAGTCCGTAAATTTGTGCAACTAAATGCCATTATAATTATTAATATTAAGATAAGTGTCAAATCTGTGCAGTACATCTGAGTCGTGGAGCCGCAGGAGGAGCTGCGCTACTCTGTCCACTGCGCGAACTGCAAACACAGAACCAGGTAATGCAGAACCTGGATGCTGGGGCAGGGAGGAGGGACGGGTGTTCTACGGTTCATTAATAATTAAATACAGGAACACACCAAAACACACACAAATTTTTTGTACTGTTGTAACATGCCTGCAGCATTCACACTAATAAAGAGAAACAGGAACTCAAGAGTGAGTATGCCTCCTCCTGGCATACTCAGAATTACTCAGTTCAATCAGGACCAACATTAATCAGATAGCCAAGCTCTCAGGAAGTTTTGATTTAGTAACTCAGGATTGTTTATTTTGATCCAACCTGCGTTTGACTTTGAATGAATGTTTCCTTTTTTGTTGACATTATTTGATAGGCAGATTTATTTGACTGATGCATAGCTTAGGGCAGTGGTTCCAAAAGGGTGGGGCACGCCCCCTAAGGGGGTGCAGTCCCATTGCAGGAAGGGCATGGGAAGGGGGATGGATAAATGAAAAAAAAAAACAACAACAAACAGTTACATAAAGGTGTTTCACTGTAAAGATGGTTTGTAGTTTGTTTTGTTGCAACCTGAAGTGTGAAATGAACTTCAGTGGAGTTTGAAAACAAATTATGTGTAAAGGTTTATGTCTGGTTGAAACATGTGTGCCCAGTTGATTTTTTTTTTTTGGGGGGGGGGGGTCGGTGTTGTAATCCATAGGGGGGGGCCAGAAAATCTTTGAAAACCAATGACTTAGGGTATAGAAAGCCTTACTGTTAAATATGGTGTTACTGATTGAATAGCTGCTGTATTTTATGTCTAAATTAGGTAAATTTATTTTTTCAATTTTGCCAGATCACATAGTAGCATTTATACCTAAAGCAAAAAATGAACAGCCAATCCAGATGATCGGCAGTGACTGGGTGATCGGAATCGAAATTGGCAGCAAAAACAAACAGTGTTTTCAGATAAAAGGTAAGATAATATTGTTGAAGTGCCACGGCTTTGTTGAGATCACATCTAAGACTAAGAATTAAAATACATATTTTAAAATAATATAAATAATAAAATATGTAAAGTACGTATTTTACAGACCATAACATTAATAATAAGGAACTTGTGTTTTGAATTAATTTTATCTTGTATATTTAGTTCTTTAATATTATGTTTCATGTCAGTTTTAATGCTGTAAGTGACTCCATTACACTTTCAATTTAACTCATTAGGATTTGATTAAGAGCAAGTTTTGGTTTTGTAATTTCTGTACAGTAAAACTATTGATCTATAAATCAATAGACAGGTCTATATAAAGATATAATACATGTTTCTGTCCAATATTTATGGCACTAAAAGAATAAGGAACTTTTGTTTTTTATACTTAAAGTACTGGTTAGACAACCCTTGGAGGATACAGATTGCAGAAAAGACTAAAAAGCTAAACATGCGCTACAGTCTTTGCCTCACTTGGTTTCATCCATAAGGTGTGCCAAGTGTGGTCCAACGCTGCGACGGTGAAAGTCACTCTGTACTCACTTCCTATTGTACTATTGTAACACATTTGATCATTTTGTCATTAAATCCTGTTAAACTTTTAACAAACTCTCATTATTTGTCCAAAGGTGAAACTTAAGGGGTTCTTGGTCGGCACTCAGAACTGGTAAAAATGCACCTGGTTTTTGTACAAAGAGCAAAACGGTTGACCCACAACATTGGCAAAAGGGTAACTGCTTTGTGCTACAAACAAGCATAGACCATTTTAGTAACAGGTCTCAAACCACATGTTTACAGAATTTCAATTAGGCATGAACGCAATTCCTTACCTGCGAAGAGGTTCTTATCAGTTGTTGTAATAAACTGAATAACATAACTAAACTATTTATTAACAGCAGAGACTACTCTGGTAACGCCATGCTAAGCCATACATGTAATAGGAATGGTATAGTAATGTTTTTTGGACTGACTCCTTACTTGAACTAATACTTCCTATAAGTTATGGATAAAATAAGGATTTCAAGTCCGTGTGAAACCTCTAGTCTAAAACATTTTAGAATCGCTTCATGAATTGGAACCATGCCTTGTTAAGGAAACATTACAGGAGATGTTCTCCTTCCCACTTTTCTACATAAACCTCCACAGAGTGTTGAGTATTGCTAACACTAACACGAAACATATTTCAAATTACAATCGTCCAGCGTAGTTGGATCACATACGTTATTAGGAAATGGGACATCAAAGTCGTAAACAACACCTGACCTGTTAACAGTATATTTGGTCGTTTAGTCATCATTGCTGAGCGTTAGGTTTCTGAAACGTGTCTTCTTCTCCTTCTTCTTCTTCTTCTTGTTATGTTTTATTGACGGATGGGAACCAACTTAAAGTGCATTTACCGCCACCTACCGGACTGGAGTATGATTATCAATGATATTCAAAAGAAAATTTCATACAAAAAACACACATCTCAATGGTGTACGCCATACATATATATGTACGCTTATACATACACATATATAGATATATACTTTTAAATACAATTAAATAACCTAGTGGTAATTGTATAATATCTGATTTCAGGGCCTGTTTAGCTAATATATCTACTTCTTTATTTCCTTCTATACCTACATGAGCAGGAATCCAGACATATCGAATAAGACATTTCTTTTTATGTAGCTGAACTAATAAGTGACATATACCTAATAATAAATCTAATCTACAAGATTTGCCAGATTTTATATTTAATAATGCAGCTTGATTATCTGATGCAATTATATATTTACTTTCTTCCTTAATATTATCATCGAGCAACCATTGTAAAGCTAACATCTTTAGATGCATCTGTATATATAATTATACTATCTTTAAATCTTCCAAAATAATTATTAACTATCACCCTTTCTGGACTCTTTTTATTTTAAAGAAATTTCCCCAATTGCAGGTCAACTTCTGGTGTGATAAATAACCATGGTGGAATTGGAGACTGTGGAACCATAAAACTATACTGGAACTGAGTAAAACCCAAATGTTGAACTTTTATGTCCCCAACCCATCCAAAACTATTACAATCAGATTTATAATGTTCCCAACAGCCGTGCAGCACAGTCTTAGTTGGACAATCATGATTATGTCCCTGTAGGTTTACCCAGTACACATACATTAGCTTCAATCTTCTTAACCTCAAAGGAAGCTCACCAGTTTCAACTTGTAAAACAGCTGAAGGAGATGATCTGAAAGCTCCACAACATATTCATAATCCTTGTGTTTGTCCACTATCAAGTTTTCTCAAATGATTGTCAGCAGCTGCCATACATGCTATCCAGCCATAATCCAAGGAAGATCTCATGAGAGCCTGATAAACTCCCAACAGCTCCCCATTCCTGTCCAGAGAGACATCTCAACAAATTATTCATTTTTTTACATTTATTTTGAACTGATTTTATGTGCTGTTTCCAAGTTAATTTTTCATCAAAGATGACACTTAAAAACCTCACTTTATTCACGCCTCTGATTATAAAGACTTAAATGGGGATTTAGAATGTCGGTAGTAAAGACCCAGGTTATTTGTTTTTATAGAAGACATGAGGAAGTTAATTTATTTGCCCAACCTTCCACTTTCAAAATGGCATCCTGCATCGTTTTCTGTAAATATATAAGATTATGTCCCCACACCCACAGAGCCCCATCATCTGCAAATAAAGATTTCCCTATACTACCGTCTATTTCTCTCTTTACAAAAACCATTTTGAAAAGGACAGAATAAATTTTTACTTTCAAGAAAATATGATAGTCTATCTGTTACAATTCTCTACATTATTTTCCCTAATTGAGGTGCAAGAGCTATTAATCCTTAATTTGAAGGGCCAGTTGAATTTTTACCTGGCTTCATCACAGGAATTATAACTGACTGTTTCCATGCCACAGGAATTATCCCTGTCTCCCAAATCAGATTAAAAAGTTTTAAAATAACAGTAAGAAATATGTCATTTAAATGTTTAAGCATTATATAACAAACTTCATATTTTCTTGATGTTGACCTTTTAGCATTAAAAATATTTTTTTTCAGCTCATACAGAGTAAAAGGAATATCTAGATCTTGATTTGAAACTGTTCTTCTCTTCCTTTTTATGATGTTTACTGACAGTTGTCAGTAAACATCATAATGTATTACCGCCAACAACTGGACGGAGGTGTAATCCAGAAATTCAATTTATCCTATATTTTTAAAAACCCTAAAATAATTGTATTATATACATACATACACACAGAGTACATACTAAATGCTCCCAGCTAATTTTGAGTCTTTTAAATAAGTGCTTGAATTATATCTTGTGCTTCCCTAATAAATTAGCCGTACTTTATTATGGTAAAAAATAAATATACTAACCATATTAGTATATTGGTTATAGTGCAGCTTGACTATCTGATGCGATTATATATCTATATATAATTTGAATGATTAGCCCATACTTGAAGCTGGACTAATCATCAGTGTACTTGAAGTATGTTATTTTGGAACAACTCATTTGTGCTGTATTTTAATAGTGATTAAATTGTAGAAAATCACAATTTAAAGTGTACTAAGTGTACTATCACATCGTTTTTTTTGGAACAAGTTAAACTTAGTATACTTTAAGTATTTAGCTTTTTATGTAATACAAACCTGCTTGATTAATATATTTTAAGTGTACTATTTTGTGATCAAATTACATTTTAAATATAGGCTATTTAGAATGTATTTTCAGTATATTGGCATTACATATTTTATATATTAGTAGATCTACAATTACTCTATTGGTTTATCATGATGTACAATTTTTAGTTACTTAATATTTTTTATTATTCTGCTTTGCTACTTTGTACATTACATGCGTCATACACACTGTAGTACTGCAAACATATCAGGCTACCAGAACACAGAAGGATCAACTACAACACACTTTCCAACTAAAACAAATTTGCTGGGTAAATTGTATTATTGGTATTATCAATTATTTGTTGTTCATGTAACCTTATAGTTATACCTTTATAATGTTTTTACTTACATGCTTTTACTTCATTTTAATCTTAGTATAAAGAATGTTTCTGTGTGTTGAATAACTTTGATTCCTTCCTGAGAGAAAGCAGCGACAACCACTTCCAGCAGAGTTTACGGCCCGGCCGGAAACTCTGCTCTCCTTGACCTGTTAGATAGCAACAAAGCCGTCACCGTGAAGACACAACTTGTCTGCTCAACGCCGTGCCTGGAACTGAAGAATCTAGTGTGTAGATAACGTGTCTAGATAGTGATTGTCATTAGCGCTGCAACTATGTGATGATTTGTTTTCCCCGCCCTTTGAGAGTTGCAGTGCCCAATGTGATAGGGATCCTAAATGCAATAAAAAGAGAGGAGCAGGCATATGTGATTTCATATGCCTGCTCCTGTTTCAGGAGATTGCAACTGAAAGCACATCTCTGTCTGTTCTCCTCGTGAGTACAAAGAATCCATCTCTCTTGTCTTTCTTGCGTTTAATTAATTTAGTCTTTAATAGGTGTTTGAACCTGACAAAATTACATTGTGCTTTCAATATATTATCATTGTGGTAACAGTTTATTTGATGGGGTGTGCATAAGACTGACATAACACCTGTCATCCAACCTTTAAAGCTACTTCTTATTGAAAGTGTTATTATTTACTGAATGACACTTCATGACACCTGTTGGTATGTTCCTAACAGGTGTCATGTTTATGACAGTATCATGTCAGTCTGATTCACACCCCATCAAATAAAGTGTTACCCGCATTTTCCAAGAGGACGTTGACAATATAGTATCACAGAATTGTACAAATTGTCAATGTATTCAAAGTTTACAGACAACATGCTTATGAAAATTAGCACAATAAAACAACAGATACAACAACAGATGTTAAAATGTACCAGTTGCTCAGTAAACCCCCCCCAAAAAGCCTTACACCATGAAGACGATGTGGAGGTTCATCCTCAGAACTGGTTGGTGATCTGGTGGAGCCAGAGCCTCTTCTGAGACAGGAAAGACTTTAGGTTTTCTAATTCTTGTTCACTGGCTTCCTCTTTCATCTTAAGATGCTTAGACTGCAAAAATATTGTTACGACCCGGCTCGACTGGTCACAACAATAAACTGGGGGGTGTCAAGAGAAGTGGAGTTTTGATGACTACACTGAGCCCTTTGTGACAACTGAGAATGAAGAATCTGCAACTTCACATCCCAGAAGAACCTCTTCTCTTTCCAGACGATGACGATGCAGAACTGCAGGAGGGTGATGGACTCCCAGCATGGGAAAGGTCTGACCTCGTGGAGGGGGTGTCAAGAAAATCCGAGATCATCCCACTTCCCCATGCTGGAGATTTTAGTTTAACAGTAACAATAAATAAAGTTATCTTTAAAATTAATTACTCAAGTAAAATCTAGACCCAACATTAGACTTAAATGTCAATAAAATCAATTTGGTTGTGTGTGTTGTTTCTGTCTCCTGCAAACTTTGCTTTAATTCTACTTTTTTCTATTTAATCATAAGTAATCATAGTCAAGAGAGAGAGAAAGTCATGAAACAGGAAGAGCAGGTTTCCTGGAAAAAGAGGAAGTAAGTTTCCAGCCTGCAGATTTATAAAAATAGTTCAGACTATTACTTATCTCAAAGCATGAAAGTTTTAAAGAAAGAAATCTAAACATTGTGAGTAATTGGATAAGATTCAAAGTAAAATACTTATATTAATATTGGTTTGCTTGTAATAATACTTACACTTACACTTGCATTAGTGGGAACTCTTACAAGTAAAACAAGTAAAACTGTAACTGATATCAAATAATAAGAATCATGGATTATTCTTGGTTTCTTTACAGAAAACATTTGTAATAACCCACATTAAGATTATAATAAGAGTAACTGATAAATTATGGTTATCATAACATTATAAATGAATGATAAATCAGAGAAGTAAAAGAAGTTATAAATGTGATTTTTACTCTGAACTTGAAGTGGTGTTAAAGGTGTAACTGCAATTAAAGATCACTGATGTGTTGGAGGTAGATGGTAGGTGAAAGGTTAAGGGGAAAAGGGGAACTAACAGGAGAGCAGAGATGGTCAACGCCTTATTTGGAAACAGGTTGTTAAGCAACCTGAGACATTAGCACAGACATCAGGACACAATGTCTCTAAGACAGTGATGGATATGAGATCATCTGTCCAAGCAGTCAGCCAATGAAATAAGCACAGCAACAGTGCTAGCCAATGCAAAGGAACCAAAAGGCTGGATAAACCCTATAAAAGGTGGGTGCAAAAGAGGAAACTTTGGTTGGATCCTCCAGGCAGCTTCGAGTCAAGATGGAGATGGACAAAGAACTCTGCAGCTGAAGAAGAGCCGGGGCCACAGAGCCGAAGACTGTCCTGATCATGGGGACCAACCCGTCTGCCCCGCAACATGTGGCTTCAAATTGCACTTCTCTCATCAGCTGGGTTCAGACCCCAAAGACGAAGATGAAGACCAAGGTAAAGACAAAGGCAAAGACAAAGAAGAAGAACTGATGCCTTCCTTTCTGCCAGCACCCAAGTCCTGTGTGACCTCACCATCCATGAGGAGAAGAAAGCTCATCAGACCTACAGAGATCCCTGCCTTCGTCGACCAACATCCTCCTACTGCTGCAACACCTCCTTCATCATCAGGCCAGGTCTGGGGTTCGAAAAGCCAAACTGCCCGTCTCTCTCAAAGGTTCCCTTTTTAGTTCTCAGTGTCAGCATTAGGGAAAGATAGACTAGATGATAGATTTTTTTTATTTGATTATTTCTGCTACTGAATTAAGCTGTACTGACCCTTGCAAAATTGCCTTACTAATAAAATATTTAGCATAAAGAAAATCTAAAAGATGTTGTGGACATTCAATTAATGAGTCACCTTAAAGTTCTTTGATGGTTGTAAAATAGCTATGATGTTCGATTCTGGAGAGGAAGAGCTGGAAAATGTTTATTGGTTCCTGATAGCCCAAATTTAAAACATCATCCTTGGGACTCGCTGAGTCACTAAAACCTACCTGGTTCAGTAACAAGAGCAAATTGTAATGAAAGAGAACGAGCGACCGTTAACAGGTATGCTCTGTGAAACTAGTTGGCTGCAGGCTGCTCAGTCTGGCTAATTCACAGAGGGAAGAAGGGTGGGACACCTGGATGGAGGTCGTCAGAAACCAGGCCAATCGTTTCTCGATGCCAGCTTAAACAGAGTTTACTTCACTTCTGGACAGGGTAAATCTCAGCAGATTTAGGAAACTCGATTAACCCGTTAGATGGAGAGCTGGTACCACATCTCCCCTCTCAGAAGAGGAAGTAGAGAGTGAGTGAATAGAGAGAGAAGGGAGGGGGGGGGGGGGCGCAATAACAGGGGGCACGGAAACAGGCAGTGTTTTATGCCTATAAAAGGCATTTATTTAAAAGAATCAAAATGATGGTCTAGGCGTCAGCATCAGATGGCAGCTCGGATGGGGCGTTCATGCCTGGTCCCTCCACACCAGGAAGTCCGGACCCCAACCTGGTCTGGTCTGGTCTGGATGGCTGTCTGCGGCGTGCTTGCTTCAACCAGGGGACGCGGCTCTCAAACAGGGGACGAGCTTGCAGGGGACGAGCTTCTCGTGAATGGAATGGCGCTCCTTAAATACCACCCAGGTGGCCGCATAATGGAAGCGCCTCCCACTTAAAGGACCTTAATTGATCATGTTAATTGACAGCAATATAGCACACACGCATACCGGATCGCACAGCAGGGCCGTCACAATATGTTGAAGATAAAAACAATGATGAACGAGTTCCAACAGCCTCACAATATCAAAGTATCTTTCGAATAATGAGCTAAATTAAAACCAGGTTGAGTTTATGAAGAAAATTATATCAAGTCACAACAAACAAAATTGATAAGTTAACTATTTCTGAAACCAACGTTAAGTTTGTTTATATGTGTACTGCACTGTTTATAATTAAACGAAAATAATTAGCATTTTGTAGCAAACTTACCACCAGATAGCAACACGTTAGCAGCCTTCATACCTTCGGGTATTTTACTGCCATAAATTTTGTTTATATGTTTTATTTTATATTTTGCATGTTTTTGTAATTATGACCTTTGTCATTATAACAAGAACAACTTTAAAGTTTTGCATTAAAGCTGACTTCACACCAGCAGTTCAAAAAACTCTATTGATGTTAATAATAGGTGGAAGTGATAGTCAAACTTCTAGGCTGCATGATTCCTGACCCCCTGGTGGCTACATTGCGTCCTTACACCAAAGACCAAGCTGCTGCAAATGTTAACCGGACACACGTTCATCTGTTGCTTCTTCCAGGGCCAGCCCAAGCCTCCATGGGGCCCTCAGCAAAATATGGTTTTGGGGCCTCTAGTTCTGCTAACAATGTGGACTGGCTGCAATCAACAGCCCGATCATTAGATCATTCACACATCTGCTACAAACTTATTGCATCTCTGGCAGTGCTGTTTGCATTATATACATGTATAATATAGAATATAGGATACATTTATTGACCAACTGATTTATCATTCATTGGCCGATACTTACATGTGAAGCTCATCTTAACCACTAATCTTATCTTCATCAGCAAAGGTTTAAAAATCAGCCACTTTTCTCTTCTGCTCTGCAGTGAGAGGTTTGACTGACAGACTGACCCACCAGGTCAGGTCTGAACGTTTCCACTTAACAATATTCACCCCACTGTTGCCAACTCAGTGACTTTCTTGCTATATTTAGCAACATTTCAGACAAAAAAAAAAATTCATATACTGGTAAACTAAAATCAAAAGGTCAGACTTTTTAAAAATCGGTAACCAGGGATCGGCCAGACAACTGCAATTGGTGCAGCCATACATACATATTCATAACATTCTTTGATTAAATTAATTTCTCTTAAACATTACTCCAATAACTAAAAATTTCATTTATACCAGTTGAGTCTTTCTCCCCTGAGAATGTGGACCGGTACCGGTACTGAACTGATTCCGAGCCTTCAAATAATTGTAACAGAAGTTTCACATAACTTAGAAGTTGATGTAAAAATAATGTTTGTTTTTGCCACAAAATGATTTTGCTCAGCAGCAAACAACAAATCCCAACTACAGCAAAGAGCAGCTCATCGATGTAGCAGCTATGTAGCCTGACGTAAAAACATTTTGCTAAACAATGTCAAACATTAACAAGTTTTAATTATCGTTATCAAATGTTATCAAACACATCGTTTTAAAGCCAAAAGTACCTCAGAAATATCCAGAGCCAACCATGAAAATCAACTCATTCAAAATTTATACTCCGTTTCACATAAACACAAAGACCCTAGCATAAATGTTTGGCTGTTGAACGTTCCAGGTTACCAAGACACATTAAATCAAACCTTTATCTTGGCCTTTTTCAATTCTTCCTCTTTCTTTCCTCCCTCCCTGAAGGATAAGTTCTTTTTTGAGACATTGTTTTGCTTACTTAACTCCTCACCAGAGCTTTGGACCTTGGGATGCACTCTGCACATCACAGCTCATAATACCGGTGAAGCGTGCAGTACCTACTGCGGCAGGAGCAATTCTTTTTTCTTTTTATCCATAAAATAATCATTTCTACATACATTATCAAATATATCAACATTAGTAAGACCAGAGAGATGGTGATTGACTTCAGAAGGAAGAAGACACCTTCACAGCCACTGAAGATCGAAGGGGAAGTGGTGGAGGAATACAAATACCTGGGAGTTGTAATTGGCAACAAACTGGACTGGGCATCTAACACTGACGCTGTGTGCAAGAAGGGGATGAGCAGACTCTATTTTCTAAGGAAGCTGAGATCCTTCAATGTGTGCAGCAAGATGTTGGAGACCTTCTACCACAGTGTTGTTGCTGCTGCCATCTTCTTTGCTGCTGTGTGTTGGGGAAGCAGCATCAGAGCCAGCGACTCTATTAGACTGGACAGAATCATCAGGAAAGCTGGTTCTGTACTGGGACTAAGGCTGGAGTCCCTGGAAACTGTGGTGGAGAGGAGGACACTGAAGAAGGTTCTGTCTATCATGGACAAAAAACAGAACCCTCTCCACCACATAGTGGACAGACAGCGGAGAACCTTCTCACATAAACTGCTGCAGCTCCGCTGTTGTAGGGACAGATACAGGAAATCCTTCCTGCAACATGAAATCTCACTGTACAATAAAAGATAAATCATTGTTCTGCACTAATCAGCCCAATTTTGCACAACTGCACTGTGGCACACTTGCTGTACATATATTACATATACATATCTGCACTTTTGAATCTCTGTAAGGACTGCTCTTAAGTTGCATTTTATATTTTACAGCACTTTATAATTTTACAATTTATAGCATTTTATATTTATATTTTATCTACAACTAGTTGTTACTGTGTCTTGTATTATTATTATTATGAGAAATTACTAAAAAAAAATATATTTTTTCTTTTAAAAAGCTCCTGAGGAGGCCCCTTGATGGGCCTGGGGCCCCAAGCAGCTGCTTAGCTTGCTTGTGCCAACCCTGGTTTCTTCATAAAGACGTCCAGAAGCCAGACATTTAAATTCATGTTTGGAAAGTGACACAAGGAGGGAGTAACAACATGGAACTGTGTGAAGCCTGACAACAACAGCACAAGAAGGAAAGTAATGCAAAAAGCTTATAATTCATTTAAGTCAAGTTCAGAGGAGATTTTCACCAACTAAAAAGTCCATAACATTTCAAGTAAAACAAAATGTCAGAAACAAATGACAGAAATAGTTGCCAGAGCAGAACAAGTTGCAGAAGGAGAGGAACTAGATGAAACCTCTTTAGTGCAACCTGGGCAAGAAGAGCTGCATAGAAGTGAAAAACCTCGCATGCCAACAGGAAAAGGAAGATAATTCCATAAAGAAAAACTACAGGGGCTGCAACATTACTTTGAAAGTACTTATGACAGATGGAAAGCATTAAATAAAGTTGCTAAGAAATCTGTTATTAAAGGAGATGCAGTTGACATTCTTGAAGGTCACATGGACATTGTCCAAAGAGAACTAGCCGCTCTTAATAATATTTATCATTAATACAGAGCAACAGATGGACCACCTCATGATATGTGTTCCAAGTTAGACAAATGTATATCAGTGACTAAGGTAGTTTTGCAAAACATTCAATGCCTTGGTAAGGGAACAAATAAGGAGGAGATTGTTTGGCCTGATGCCAGTTCTATATTTACATCTTCTAGCTCAACTAGTGTCTCAGTTCATAGTCATTTTAAAGCCAGTACAGTTAACTCTAATGGCTCTTCTGCCAAAAGACAAGAAGCTGCAGCAGAGTATGAAGCAACAAAGGCTGTGCTTAAGATAATGGTTGAACAAGAGAAATTTAGCAATTTAGAGAAAAAATGCAAACCATAGAAGAAGACAAACGCATAACAGCAGAACAAGAAGCTGCTGCGATGTCACAGCGCCATCAAGAGGAAAGAGAGGAAACAGAACGCAAGTTAAAAAGAGAAAAGGAAAAGGCAGCTGTGATAAAGAGACAAGAGGAAAGTGCTACAAGGAAACTGTCAGTTGGGGACTTAAAAAGGGAAATTGAAAGACTGGAAAATCTGAAAGGACTCAATGCAGCAAAGGCAAAATTACAAGTTTATGAAGAAGATTACTTTTCAGTAAATCAAGAAAGCATCACTCCAAAGTGTTAGTGCTTGAAATGCTTCTTACTGTTACAGTGGGTCTCTGCCCTTTTTCTTTCCAGGGCTCTGGAGTCGGGCAGGCTGTAGGTGTTGTGTTTGTTGTTCTGATTGCGCCTCTGTTGCTTTATAGCTGCCATGCATGCAGGCTTTCCCCTCAGCCTCCTCAGAACTCCATTTGGTTCGGTTTGTATCTTATGGCTGGGTTTTGTTAGGTTTGTTTCGGCTTTTGCTTATTTTGGTTCTGGGTTTTTGCATTAATCTTTTTTAGTTTCTCATTTCAGGTTTTATTTGTTTAGTATAATTTAATAAATTCATTCTATTTAAGTCAGAAAATCCTTGTGTAGTTTTCTTTAATGTTACTCCACAAAACGAGCTAGTGATGTGGAACAGAGTCCAAAAACACAGCTGTAAATAAAAACTGGTCATATTTGGTCTTAACCAAATATGATTTGGTTAATTTAGTAAATTACTAAATTTACTAATTACTAAAATAACATCTCTGAAAAATAAAAACTACAAACAAAACTTCTTCATTTCTGCCAATGGAAAATCACTCCTAAACGCCTGAAATGGTCTTATTCCTGTGCAAGTGATGAATCCACGCCAAATCAGAAAACATAAATATACAAAGACCTTTTTATACAGAATATCAATTTAATCCAAGAATATCACTTAGATGTTGTGGGAACAACAATAATTACTTTTCATCTTGTTACTGTACTGTCAATGACAACAGAACTACAAAACAATGTTTATAAAGTTGAAAGTCTGTTTGGTTGTCAATACCATTTGTGAATACATTATGAAACGTAAAAACCTCTTTCTAAACCAGAATTCATCTTAGAGTTTCCATTATGAAAATTTACCAATGCACAGTTTTGTTTTTAGAAAATTATGCAGTTTTTAAAAAAATTATTTTACTGTCACAAAAACAATAAAAGGTTTCTAAATACTGAAAGTACAAGTAATTTTTCTTCACATCAACAGTAAAAAGAAATTGCAACCTTTTCCAATCATCGTCCTTCATATAACAGAGCATAAGGAAAAAACCTTTTTGTTTGTTTTCTGCTCAAACAGAATGTGGCTAAGCAATTTTGCAAAGTGGATCTGATCCACAGTGGCCTAAAAATGTAGACAAATTTGACCAAAATGCAGTGTGCAGCAACAACTCACTACCTTTACAGCACAGTGGTAGTAAAAAATCCCAGTTTGCTTTGCAGTCACAGAACCTGGACTTGTACAACTCTGGCTATCGAAGTATTCAAGCTTGGCCAACACTGGAGAGTCTTCTGGACCACCTCAGTCAGTCTACAACAGAAAAAATAATTGATGTTATGACTGAATCACAGTTCAGATCCCAACCAGACTGAAATATGTGGTACAGCTATGAGAACAATACAGAAACTTATCTGTAAATGTTAAATCAACAAGCAACAGCAACAAAATCCAAAAAAATCACAACAATGTAAAAACGTCCATTTTAAAGTGACAAATGTACTGAGATCAGTGCCATGGTTGTGTTCAACAATTGAATGATGGTTTGCATACTGAATTTAAGACACACAACTGTTCTGCATTTCTTTAATAACTACATTTTTATTTAATAATGTCATGGTGGAATCTGTTATGTGCTTTTGTCCACTAGTGGTAAGAAACCATTTCAGAATGTGAAGAAAGCCACAGAATTCTTCTTGCATCCTTTTAGATAAAACCACAGAATTGACTGAGTTTAATCTGTTTTGTAATTTTCTAAAACTCAAACATTTTTGCAAAATTAAACTTAATTTACGTAAATATATTTCAGGGGAATGAAAGAAACAAAGAAATATTCTTACAGTAGAAGACAACAAATGAGTGCCAGTGGCATTTGAATCAATCACTGTCATATTCTTCTATGATGACTTCCTCTTCCTCCAAGAGCGCTTGGTTTGGAATGAGATGGGACTGACTGACTTGTGGACCTTTCTCAACCCTGCAGTGTAATTCCTCTTCTTCCTCGATCTCCTGGCCCATCTCTTTGTCTCTTAGATTCTCCGGTTTTAATCTGTAAATATGTTGCAAAGACAAAGACATCATAAGTTTTAATTTGAAACCTTCAGGTTCAGTTTTCTTCATTGGTAACCATGGATACAGTTTAGCTGTGGTACAATAAAACAAAGACACTGTACTTTTAATGTCAGATTTAGAACTTTCCTTTCTGATAAAGAATATAGTTAAAACAATATTTAATCTGCAATATACAATAGTCAAGTGGGGGAGTAGTAAATCCATTGGAATAATAAAGTTAATCAATTATTTCAAAAAGGACGGTGACTTTTTCATATGGGGTCAGGCTGGTTTGAGAAGTTTTCTCCCATTGTAAATTAAATAATCATTTGAACATATAACTTGCACGTACTTAGGTTATCTTAAAGTTTTCTGTCAGTGCTGTCATCCGATTACCAAGGCCTATCAAACGTACAAAATGTATAATACATTAAAAAGGTTTCATACCTGCCAGAACATGTCCTTAGTGACATCTGACCCACATCTTGAATAACAGCCATCTGTGCTATGAGGAACAAAAGTACGATATTACTTTAATCACCATTAATTAATTACCAGAAACATTTTCTGTGGTTTACAATTTATTTTCCTAATCTGGACGCAATATAATTATTAAGTCCAGATCAATTTATTTCGCCCCTCAGTCCCAGCCATGTGATTTAGAGTATTGGTCAATACTGAGTCCCAATCCGAGACTTCAAAAAACATTTAGAAAATGAACCCCTAGATGACAGCATCGACTAATTTGTATATTTGATTATCTGAGCCAGGAGGTTTAGAAATGAATATCAACATCGACAATGCAAAAATAATGTAAAATACTTTTTAAATCACTTTTAAAAAGTATTTTAACTACAAACAAAATTTATAAACTTGTCAGAACCTACATTAAATACATCGGTTTTGTATAATATCAAAAGTAATCAAAAGACAGTTATCAGAGGCACATACAGTGGAGGCTGTGAATCAAATTTATTTTGGTATGAAGAAAAGGAAACATAAATAACTATATTTACATTCTATTTACTGTAATCCAGAGCAGGATCAATGGCAGCTTTGTGCATGTGTGATTCCATTGCAATACTGCAGAGGAGACCCACTGCAGTAGAGCAGTGGGTCTCCTCTGCTCTACTGCAGGGTGACTCTACCATCAGTCAGTCGACACCTGGAGGTGGGAGGGCTCATGGCAGCTCTCACTGCTCACTGTAACTGCAGTACAGTTTATGCTTTTCTGTTTCGTCACCAATGTCTCCAATAATGGCGGTCTGAAAATACTAAATACAGCAGCAATGCTGCTAAGTTGGCAACAGTGCTGATGCCGAGTTCTGCTTCACGTTACTGAAGTCGTTATGCTAAGAATTGGATGCATCATCCCACTCTTCATCGCTGCTATATAAACTCTGCAGCTGATTTTTCTTCGTAGGGATTCAGCGGCTTCTACAGTCGGCCGACTGGGAATCATAACTAGGAATTGAAAATTAACAAGTTTATCCATTCCCAGCCTTCAATTCTCAATAAGCATAATGGATACATTTTTGACAGAGGTTTTGTGTGTCTGAGTGTGAAGGGTAAGGCTTTGTGGGGGAGGGGATTTTCTTAACCAAAGGGGGCTGAACAGAAAAAGCTTGGGAGTCGCTGGTGTTAGGAACTATCTAATATATAAAATCACAGATCTGAAAGATAAATGAGGCACAGCAGTTTAAATGTTAAACGTTTTTTAACAGACACTTTCATATTTTAGTTAGTAGTTGTTATTTTTGGAATCCATTGACCAAACATCATAATTATTGTTATGACAGTAATTTTATAGTAAAGACAGTAACAGTGAGGCATCCATTATGTGCTACCTTGACTCCTTGTAGGGTTACAAAGTTTGGCCAGGAAAGGCAGCAACTGAGTCTGTAGACCAACTGGAGTCAGACAGAAGCTCCTGAACAAAGACTGCGCAGCCACACAGTTGTCCTGGTGCTGTAAAAAGAAATATTTATTAGTATTTGTAAATGGAAATCCTGAATCCACACTGATCAGTTATTTTCAGTGATATTGATTCAGAGATTTGTGGTTATTTAAACATAATAAAGAATAACCACATCTCTATTTGTACTTATAACTTTATTAAACCCAGGGTGCTTTTATTCTTTGATTAACAGGTTTGATTAACAGCCCCAAAAACCAATTTCAATAGCAAACTGTAGGCTACTGAAATATTTATGAAACCATTTCCAAAATATTATTTAAATCCATCTATTCATCATTTGTAGTCGAGACAGAAATTTTAGTCAGTATTTATTTATTTATTTTCCCTCTTTTTTTTCTCCGAAGAGTTTTTGCAGCGCTAGTGGCTCGTATTTTTGTGACAGTAGACAGACAGTGAGGAGGGCGAGGGGGGCGGGGGGAGACATGTGACAAAGGTCGCCGGGACCGGGAGTCGAACCCGCAACGTCCGTGTCGAGGACTAAGGCCTCCAAACGTGGGGCGTGCTAACCCCCTGCGCCACCACAGCACGCCCCTGTCAGTATTAAATAAAATAATGCTATTAGTGTAGTGTAGTCTGGGAAACAACATATTGTTAGTTATTGTCGCCATACATATTAAAATATTCATGGCGAGCCAAAGTCCATCTGGTGTCCATTGATATACATGACTGGACTGGACAGTGGCTATAGCCGCTGTGATGATGTGCCACTAGTATGCATCGAGTCTTGTCCACAAAACCGTACTGTTTCAATGCACAATGAGCACAAAATTATTTGTAGCACCACAATTTATTATCTGATTTCTATTAAATATGGCTTAAATTAAAGCTGAGAAAATTACTGATGTTTTGATTCATACAATATGTATTCTCCTGGATGTAAATCTATAGTTTGTTTTCTGTCAGTTCTGCCAAGATGCAAGAGAGGATGAATTTCTCTTATATTGGTAAATAATAACTAGCGTGAACATGCAGGCTAGTAAACAAGCTCCACTACTGATAAACAGCTATGGCATCGGTAGGTATCAACAATATACTTTACATTAAAAATGTCCGTTCATATTTTAACGTTGTACTCTTGTTATAAGTTATAAATAGCTAGTTAGCTAATATAAAAGCACTAAGTTAGAGAAGGTTTGCTATCATCTAGGCAACATGTCAAGCCAGTGAATTTGCAATTGACATTTTTTGCTTCGCACTGTGTGACATTTCATCTGTATGTTTTGCGACTAGAATTTTGTCATGGAGTCCATGGGCTCCCATGAAGGATTTACACAAACAGCGACGGGCGGGGAGAAGAGGACGCCGTGTCCATGGAGCATCAGGCAGAGTGTGCTTTTAATATTTTTAATGCTTTCTGTCTGCATAAAAAAATTTGGATTCAGATTCAGATTTATTCGTGTCCCAAATGGGCAAATGATGTTACAGCAAGTATAAAAACTTAAAGGACAAAGTATCAAAGTTTTGAAAATAAAAATAATAACGCATACCAAAAAAGACATCAAATATAAATCAATACATAATGGGAAGAATACGTATGTCACTGTTGACCGACAGTTATTACGAGAACCAATAATCAGGTCCTGGTGCTGCATTAAATAGAGATATTGCTGTAGGAACAAAGGAGAGTTTGTCCCTGATACTTTTAATACTAAGAAGTCTGAGCCAGAGGCCAGAAGGCAGAAACTGGAACTCAGCATGTAAAGGGTCAGATCTGTCAGCAAGAACGGTATTAGTTTTCCTTATAATCTGACTATTGAACAATTCTGTAAGTGAGCATTGTTCAACCCCTAAGATCTTATTACTTCTATGTATGGCTCTGCTAAGTGTATTTTTTGACCTAATACTAAGATTTTCAAACCAACAAAGGAGGGGAAAAGTCAGCACAGATTCAATATATGATCCATACAATATGGTCATCATTAACCTAAAACGTCGCAAGCTTTCTTAGACAAAACAATCTTTTTTATCAGGTACATCAATTTTCCATAATATTTCATTTACTGTTTATTTTTGAAAGCACAATAAAATCATTTCACTAAATCCAAATGGATTTAATTCTGGTCCAAAAAAATACATTGGGACAAATAAATGCAGGTATGAACCAATATTTGTACTGAGGTTGTAGGTAATGTTAAAATGAATCACCATCTGGCTACAACTTTCTAACAGTACTGCATCAAGAGAAATATTACATTTGCACCATCCCCAGTGACACTGCAATTGTATCTTAGCTGCTTTTTTAAAATAAAAAGTAAAGCAAATAAAGCAGAAATACTTACTTTTAAGCAGAGATGTGGCTAGCTAGATCCATTTTGAATCCTTTGAGAGCTCATATGTTTCTTCAACTATGAAACATGGCTCCGATGATTACCCTCCTTTTATACTAGTCCAGAAATTAGACATGTCCCTGTAAGGCTGTTGGTTTGTTTCGCATAACAGTGGCAGCATACAGCTGCTATTTGAATGACAGATGCATGTGCAGGAGTGAGCCATGCATACATTGACAGACAGGGGGATTTGATTTTTTCAGTTTATCTCTCATCTTCTATTTTCAGGATATAGTGAAATTTTTAACATATCTTCAAAAAAGTTACACAATGTAACTTTTTTCCAATTTGCCACATCTTTTTCTTGAATTCACTGTTGCCGGGGTGACTACTAGGTGGCAGCTATAATCCCACCCAAGGAGATATACCCCTGCATATTGCATATTTACATTTTCCACTGAAATACAGCTGAAAGCTTAGCTTTACTAATGTCATACCTTTTTGTTGACTAGACACCAACTTGGTTTGTGCAGCGGTCTGAAGCCAACAGGAAGTTGACAAGAGTTTGAGTGGATCAACCCTCTGGTTGCCACTGCAGATCCATAGTCCCCTATCATGTGACGAATCTAAAAAGAAAAACAGCACCTTTAAAACACTGAAAACTAGTCATCAGACAATCCACACAGGACACACAGTCGGTAGATCTGGCAAGTCCAAACGTGTTGTGAGGGTCTACTGGGAACGTCTGGCACAGTCTCCCATGAGACAGAACTTTAACTCCTACTTTAGCAGGAGAGCTTTGAACATGTTTCAGGGGGGACATTGAGTCTGAGCGGACCATGTTCCACATCTCATTTGTCAAGGTGGCTTATTGGACCTGTTGGTTATTGGTGCCTGTCAGCAACCTCGGGTGGTTGCTGAGAAAAAAACTCGGGCGTGAGAGGAGTTTGAAGAGGCCATGGAGAAAGACTTCCGCACGGCTTCGAGGTGATTCTGGTCCACCGTTCGGCGTCTCAAGAGGGGGAAGAAGTACAGAACCATCACTGTCTACAGTGGGGATGGTGTGCTGCTGACCTCAACTTGGGACGTTGTGGGCCGGTGAACAGAATACTTTAAAGACCTGCTCAATCCCACCAACATCCATTGAGGAAGTCGAGCCTGGGGATTCGGGGTCAGGCTCTTCAATCTCTGGGGATGAGGTCACTGAGGTGTTTAAAGAGCTCCTCGGTTGGCAGGGCCCCGGGGGTGGATGAGATTCAGAGTTTCTTGAGGCTCTGGATGTTGTGGGTTGTGTTGGTTGACACAATTCTGCAATATTGCATGGACATTGGGGGTAGTTCCCCTGGGCTGACAGACCGGGGTGGTGGTCCCCCTGTTCAAAAAGGGAGACTGCACAACTGCGCAGTGTACCCCAACTACAGAGGGGTCACATGCTTAAGCCTCCCTGGCAAGGTCCATTAAGGAGTCCTGGAGAGAAGAGTCCAGTGAGTGGTCAAGCCTTGGATTCAGGAAGAGAAGTGTGATTTTCATCCTGGTTGTGAAACACCGGACCAGCTCTACACCCTCAGCAGGGAGGATTTCTTACCCCAAGTGGAGGAGTTTAAGTAACTCGGGATCTTGTTCACGAATGGGTGAAAACAATGGAGCAGGAGATCAACAGGCTGATTGGTGCAGCGTCTGCAGTGAGGTGGATGCTGTACCAGTCTGTAGTGGTGAAGAGAGAGGCCTATTATTTCGCCATGGTAAGTCAAAGCGCCAATAGAAGCAATAGCTCCCTTCTCAAGATCAAGCCGCACGTTTTGATGTATATATTGTGGTGGTGCATGCACCAGCTTGAGCTGCATTAATGGTGATGGAACAAAATATATTGGGTGTTGAACAATAGACAGGCCCCAATGACCATAATAATGGAAATAAGGTGAAGCTTGAATTAAGTTTTTGTTACTTAAATGCGAATTTGGTTGAAAAGGTTTAAAAAGTAGTAATCAGTAAGATATGAGAGGACGCAACTCATCAGCTCTATTCAGCGACAACAACTGAAAAGATGAAGCTATCCGGGACAGAATGGCATGGTGCAATGAGTAGAATGTAAAGACAGGTTGTGAAGTTATCACCTCAGCATAAAGAAGATGTTCATATGATGTGCCGAAACATGCACCTAGGATTTTGCAAAAATTCTCAGACCACAGCCTACGAGTGTTGCAAATGCAATTTAGTGACAGCATTCTTCAACAAAGTCCAGGATGTTATTCAAATGTCAAAAATTAAAATGTCCACTGCAGAAGATGTACTGAACACGGAGTGCTGCAACCACAGAGGATGAGGAAGGTGGCTGATTAGATCTAATTCCTCAGAAATCTCTGCACTGGAGACACCTCTGCTGGAAATATGACTGCTCAAATCCCGCACCCTTGCAATAAAATTAAGAGCTGATCACATAAAAACGGATCTCCACTCCAAAAGAAAGACCTGAATCCCAAAGTCTTGTCTTTTGAGTAAGCCTTGAACAGAGAGATTGCTCAGAGCATTTTTATATTCTATCAATCTGCCATTAGTTTATACTATCTATTTAAGGACTAACCGTCCAATTTCCTGTGAGAAGATCTGCATCAGACAGGTACTCGCTAGCTCTGTCCACATCTTCTATGTCAGAGAAGAAGTCCAGATAATTCTGATGGAGACATAGGGTGAAAAACTCTCCAGAAGTTTCTGAACGCTCAACAACCAACTGAATAAAAAGATAAACAAAAAATCAAAATGAACAGAAGAACACCCAGATTATTGTCAAATTAAATAAAGTGGGGAAAAAAAGAACCTTACTTCGGGCTGCACGAGTAATACTTCTCTATGATGTTGCAAAAGGTGAAATGGCAAAACAAGTTCAGAGGCACCTTTAGTTTCATTTGGACAGTCACCATTTCCACCTGTTGGTCACATCATTGACTTAAACAGACTGTACCACAATCTTTAGGTTCTTACAATACAGATTTAACTGTAGAACACTTTACAATGTTATTCACATAAATTCAAAAATACTTTATTAATCCCAAAGAGATATTAAATGTTGTTGTAATTCACATTATTAAACATTTAAATACTTATTGTAGATTCTGATGGCTGGGCACAGGAAGAATCTCTAGTATAACTGTGAAACTGAAGAAGCCTTTGACTGAAAACACATATTACTTGATAAAAGGGAATGGGGTTACAAAAGGGCTGATTTTCATTGTAGGTGTTCCTGCTTACGACATAGCATTTGGGTATTAAATCTACCAAATTTATCATTTTACACAACATAAAATCAATACAATGAAAAAAAACCCTCTAAATTGTATATTTTTGTCTACAGCTGAAGGGACTTTATTGAAAATAAACCTATCAATGAAAAATTGTATCCAATTGTGTAAATAATTATCAATGAAAGTAGAGTTGTACAAATAAGAATGATCTTATTCTTACTTTTTATTCCGTACATGGTTCACACATTCTATACCATACACCACCAGTGTTCCAAACCAGTGGTAGTTTAATGCCAAAGCTGCCCAATGTACAATAATTGTGGTGCCAATTGTTCAAGCCATTTTACAGCTAGTACTAGGCCTGTCGCGATAAATGATAAACCAATTAATCATACGATAAATTAAAACTATTGATGTCATTTTAATTATTGCCTTTATCGTCTCTTCCAGCCTTTTTCTCTTTCTGTTGATGACACTGAATGAAAAAAGGCTCAACTCTGGTGCTCTCCACTAACCCTCCCTTCCTCATTTCCTCAATCAATCAATCAAATTTTATTTGTATAGCACATTTCAGCAGCAAGGCATTTCAAAGTGCTTTGCATCAAATCAAACACAAAAACACAATGCAACATGGAATCAACAATAAAAACACAACATCAAGTGAGGTTCCTTCAATAAATTTGCAATTGATTCCGTTTCAAATACAACTCTAAACAGGTGGGTTTTTAGTTGAGATTTAAAGGATGTCAGTGTTTCAGCTGTTTTACAGTTTTCTGGAAGTTTGTTCCAGATTTGTGGTGCATAGATGCTGAATGCTGCTTCTCCTCATTTGGTTCTGGTTCTGGGGATGCAGAGCAGAACCAGAACCAGAAGACCTGAGAGTTCTGGAAGGTTGATACAACAGCAGCAAATCTTTAATGTATTGTGGTGCTAAACCATTCAGTGATTTATAAACTAACAACAGTATTTTAAAGTCTATTCTTTGAACTACAAGGAGCCTGTGGGGACTTTAAAACTGGTGTTATGTGCTCTATCTTCCTGGTTTTAGTGAGAACGCGAGCAGCAGCATTCTGGATCAGCTGCAGCTGGAGGATTGATTTGTTGGAGAGTGTAATGTCCAGTTTACACTACACCATCTTAGAGCTGTCGGCCGATTGTCATTTTCAAAACCTGAGAGATCACACATCAGCCGACAGAAATCCTAGGTATAACGGTTCCATCGGGTTCCATCCTGCTGTGTGGTGTCCAACAATGGGCACAAAATAATGGCTACAAGTCCAGTGAACTGATTTTAAAACCAGGCATTAATCAATGTTTTACTACAATCTACCTGCAATGCATGTGGCTCTAGTGTCAGCGTAACATCCTGACTGAATGAAAATCATTAGAACCTATTTATGTCACGTTAACGAAGAACAGCTGAAAAGTTACCGGGTTCATCACCTGGTAGCAATTTGGCTCCAACTCCTCCCCTCATCATTTCTATGTTCTTTGCACAAAATGTTTTATAAACATTAATGTTGTTTCCACATATCATCTCCAATATCCTGGACTTTGGGTTGCCCTTGTTAGCTGTTTGGGATTCCCCTCTGTAATTTCCCCTCAGAAAGCAGGAGGAGAATCCGGCTTTCTGATTGGCTACCTGTCACATTCAACAGGCTGGTCAAGCTCACAGTGGGGAAAACCCCTGATTTAGATCAGAGCAGCTACGACCATCTACCGTAACACACCACACACTACAGGATGATCACAAGCGACAATCTTAGAACGATCAAAGTTCTAAGATTGTCTTAAGGGGAAAATGTAGGTGTGAACTAACGTGTAGTGTGAACTATTGCATCAGGTAGTCGATGTTCCATCTTCTCTATTTAAATCTAATGATTACTGAAGGACAATATGGTTTACAGACTTTATAATCTGCACTCTATTTACACTTTGGTGTTTTTATTCAAGTACATTTTTATTAATGGAGACTGGGAATCCATTTTATTTTTGTTTTTGGTTGTTTTGTTTATTTGATCAGTTCCAGTGTTAAATGTTCTTTTGAAAATAAAGTGTATCTATCTTTGACAGGAAATCACATGCATTATTATGTCATTTCCATTAAATCAGTGTACAAAGGTCTTCAAACAATATTATCGTTTATCACAATAGTTCTTGAGACAATTAATCGCTCAGCAAAATTTGCCATCGTGACAGGCCTAGCTAGTACTCACGTTTGCAGTGTAGAATCTTTCCCAGTGCCCTAAACAAGAAGAAAGAAACATCTTTCCCACCAATAGCCTGATGCTCTTCTTGCTCCTTAGCTGACTTTGCTTGTTTCCCCTTCTGTTTTGATAGAGCAGCAGCTCTTTTCAATGACATTGCAGGTGGTTTCTTCAATGTACACAATCCTTTTTCTGACAAATTTTCAAAAACATTAGAAAGATAACATAAGTTGACATGTCCTAAAAAGCACAAATATCCATTTCCAATATAATTGATTTTAAATTTGTACGACTGCATTTTTGACCCTATAAGTGTCAAGGAGTGGAATGTGGCATACCTTTACCCAGGAGACAGCAAAACTGTAGGCTGTTAATAGCACTTCGTATATCTCCAGAAGATCCTGAACAAAGCATTTCCAGTTCTGCCTTCTCAGGAACATACAAACTCTTATGACTCTGCTGAAAATGAGAAGAATATTTAATTAGGCAGATAATACAGGGGAAAAAAACAACAACTTACTTTTGTACACTTTATCTCACCTTTTCTGCCTCCATGTATACAATGTTTTTCAGAACCTTCATCATTGTTGTTGCAGGAACAGGATTAAAACTGAAGTGAATGATATAAAATAATGTTACTGTGAATCTAGCATGATCATAATCAAATATTCTAAATTTAAATTAAACAAAAGAAAACTGACACAAACATATTTTGTTTCTACTAGCTGCACTGGAGTAAAGAACAAAATTACAATATCACCACCATTTAAACTCATTTAATATATCACCTATATTTATTTTGCAATATTGTTTAAATAATTCACTAATGATAAAATATTAAAAGTAGGCATTTCTTCTATTTAAATTTTTAGTTTATTAATGAAACATTCGTCTATCCATCCAATTACAAAACCTAAAATTTCTTTTGGGCCAGCTTGACGTTATTTTGCTGTAGGTGTTGATTTACATGCTGGATTCAGATAACTGACTGAAGCAAACACTCCATTCAAATAATTACATGATTTAAGTACATATGAGTGAAATATTCACTTAAAATCTGATTTTATGGAACATTCAGTTTCTCCTTTAAAACCATCAAACAGCCCCTAACCCTACATTTGTATGCAGCATCTTTTCAATCCAACTGAAAAACCCTTCATTAGTCCCAAAAGAAAAATGTTGACTCATACTATCCCAGGTTATCCAGAGTGCTGACAGCTGTGAGCAAGAAGGACTACAAGTATGTTTGCATTATAACAAATTTGAAGAAGCCTTTTACTGAGGACACTCTCTTGTAAAACAGTCTGATGAAGAACATGCTCAAGATTTTTCAAATTGTTGTTCATTTTATAAACAATGATTTGCACCATCATCCCCAATGGTTCCACAGTGGTTCTCAGAACAGAATCAGCTTTCTTTATCCTGTTGGTTAGCAATTTTAAGTCTCTGGCTCTGATGCTGCTACCCCAACAGACAATGGCAGAAGAGAGTACTCTTCACAATGCAGCCAAAAATGAAGGCTCTAAGCTTCCTCAAAAAGAACAGTCTGCTGTCCCTTCCTGTATCTGAAATAATTGATTTTAAATTTGTCCAGTTGTAACATAACTGTTGCATCTCCAGCACCCTGTTGCTGGAGATGCAACTCCATAATGGGAATAGGTCTTATTTCTCTGGAATTCCACAATAATCTCCTTTGTTTTGCTTCCATTTAACATAAGATGTTATCTTACAATGTTGGCCATCTTTAAAACTGCAGATGACAGCTGCATTTTAGAATTCAAATGACAAGAATGACTCTTAAGGAAACACCAGAGTGCTCTGGTGCACACTGCTTCACTGCCTACTCCAATCATTGTTGCATACACAGCAAAATAGACATGTGTTGAAACCCAACTATAATGAAATACAAACTTTGCTTAATGGTAGTGACAGCTTTCCCTCAGTGTTAAAGTCAGAGTGTTCACAGCTAAAAAAAAAAAAAACAGGGTCATAGCATTTATTGATTTGGACATCATAGATGGATAAGTTGAAAGTCCATGCCAGAAAATCAAATAGTGATGTAAAATAATGGCTCTAAAGTGAAACTATGTATATTATGGGTCATATTTGATTAATAACTTTTTTGCATCTGAATTAATGTGTGTGTGTAGTTAAATAGACCAAAAGGTGTGTCCAAACTTTTGGTCTGTACTGTTTTTATATATATATATTGTGTTGAGGAGATGCAAAACAAAACCAAACAACACAGGCAGTCCAAAATGGGACACCGACTCCTAGCCAGCGGTGACAGGAATGAGGCAGATTACAGCCTGACAGGGGCAGAAGTGCCTCCTTTGAGACCACAAACAGCAAGGTTGTGGTGGGGCTGGCCCCTGTCGTTCAGGTACGCCCTCATCACTGTTCAGCGACAGTGAGGAACGAGGCTGGGAACAAGGGCAGGTCAGAAGGAGGCTAGGGGAGATGCCAGCCCCAACGGTCCAAGGGCTGAGTTGATGGCTCAAGGGTCAACTGCAGACCCTTGAGTTGCAGTTGACCCTTGAAGGAAACAGCGGCATCTTGCCTCCCCTTTGACTATAAAGAATGATGGAGATTTTAGAGTTTTTCTTTAACTTATGTAACAATGAGAACCGATGGAGACAGCATACTGGAATTACTTTTAAAATAAATGAGTATCTATTTATACAGTAAATTTTAGAATGTATGTCTTTTAAATTAGGCAGTAATATAAACAATAATTCAGCTGACATAAAGCAAATAATTACTTACAAGCAGTAAGTAACTTGTGCAGTATTTTTTTTTCCAAATATTGTTTATTAGAATTATCAAGCAGCTAAGAAGAGCAAAGCTTACTTTTCATGTTTATTGTTTGACAATAAACATGCTCTCCAAACTATTTGTGACAAAATGTGGAGATAATTTCCTGGCATACATTTCAAACAGTAATGTCTATAACTTGAACCTGATGCAGCTCATGTGCAGCTCCTCCTGAATCTCTTTGGGGAAAAGAGACCATAAGCTGCCTTCTCCACTTCGAGAGCCAGACACTATAAATACCAGCGGACACTGACTATTCCTTACAAAGAACCTGGAAGACAGATAAATGAAGGAATATATCAAACAGAATCTGTGAATGAGAGAAAAACAGCAACTCTGAAATCTACATACAGCAGAATTATCACAGTGATGTGAATAAGTGTTTGTCCCTTTCTATAATTTCCTTTTTGTTTTTGCATGTTTGTCACACTCAATTGTTTCAGAAAATCAAACCAATTGAAATATTAGTATTACGGCCCTGGGCCATGAGGGCTGGGTTGCAGGTGTTTGGTGTTTGCCCTGGTGTTCCTCCCCTTTGCAGGTGTTGCTGGTCCGTTGATTTGGAGCGCAGAGTATTTAAGTTTGGCTGTCTCCACCTTCTGAGTCGCCTTTGGCGTCCGCTTTGCCGCTTGAGATGCTCTGTTGCCAGGCCTCAGCTCCCCTCTTTTAGCACATTTGCATTTGTCTTTGTTTTTGCACTTCAACACTTCTATATGCACTCATCCACCACATCCAAGCAATTGCATTACACCACTGATACTAACATCTGATACTGATACTACTGCAGAATTACAGGCCAACCTCCAACCTCCCATTCATCAGCAAAGTTATTGAAAAAGCTGTTTAAACAGTTAAATGGCTTCCTAATGATCACCAACTGTTTTGACTCTTTCTAGTCTAGTTTCTGGTCTCACCACAGCACAGAGACTGGCCTAGTCAAAGTGCTCAATGACATCCATATAAATATGGACTGTGAAGCTGAAGGGACTATGTTGTGGTTCAATCAGCACTGTTGACCAGGACATATTACTGAATGGACTGGAGAGTTGGGTCAGACTCTTTGGTCCAGTGCTTAACTGGTCTGAATCTTACATAAAGATCAGGGATTTCTTTGTTTCACTTGGAAACTTCTCATCAATGAGGTCAGAGGTCACATGTGGGGTACCCCAAAGTTCAATCCTAGGACCCTCTTATTCAATATCTATATGTTCCCACTGGCTCAGGTTATAACAGGAAATTATATCAGCTACCATAACTATGCAGATGACACACAGCTCTACATTACGATGTCACCAGGTGACCTTTGACCCCATCCAATCACTGAAAAGATGCTTAGAACAGATAAATGTGTGGATGTGCCAAAACTTTCTCCAGCTGAACAAAAACAAAACTGAAGTTATTATTTTTGGACCTAAAGAGGAACGATTTACAGTTATAGATCTAGAGTTATAGATCTAGAGTTATAGATCCAGAGTTATAGATCCAGAGTTATAGATCCAGAGTTATAGATCCAGAGTTATAGATCCAGAGTCAGTGCACAGCTTCAGTTATTCCAACTAAAAACCAGCGATCAGCCTGAAACCTGGGAGTAGTGATGGACTCTGACCTGAAAATTCAGAGACACATAAGGACAGTTACAAAGTCGGCCTTCTATCACCTGAAGAACATTTCCAGGATTAAAGGACTAATGTTTCAGCCAGATCTAGAGAAACTCAATTCATGAGTTTATCTTCAGTCGTATTGATTATTGCAACAGCGTCTTCACAGGTCTGTCCAACAAATCAATCAAACAGCTGCAGCTGATCCAGAATGCTGCTGTTGTATCAACCTTCCAGACTTCTCAGGTCTTCTGGTTCTGCTCTGCATCCACAGAACCAAAACCACAAGAGGAGAAGCAGCATTCAGCATCTATGCACCACAAATCTGGAACAAACTTCCAGAAAACTGTAAAACAGCTGAAACACTGACTTCCTTTAAATCTCAACTAAAAACCCACTTGTTTAGAGTTGTATTTGAAACGTAATAAATTGCAAATTTATTGACGGAATCTGACTTGATGTTGTGTTTTGATTGTTGATTCTATGTTGCATTGTGTTTTTGTGTTTGATTTGATGTAAAGCACCTTGAAATGCCTTGCTGCTGAAATGTGCAATACAAATAAAGTTTGATTGATTGATCCCCAATCCATTGTTTGTTTTGTTAATAAATATTCTTCTTTTATGCACTTTAATCACTGCATTGCATAAGTATTTGTTATGACTTTGAGCCAGTCGTAACAATTAGTAAATGACAACACAAATTTTTCATTTAGCTTTTAAATGAAGATGTTTGTAAATAATCTCAGAAAAAACCCTACATAGCCCTGTGTGAAAAATTGATTGCTACTCCATCCCCAATAAAACATAACTGTGGTTTATCACACCTGAGTTCTCTACCTCTAAACACACACTGGCGTGATTACTGCCAGAACTCACCTCAAGGTGTCATGAAAGCTGCAAGGCTGTCTGTAGAACTGGTTTGGAAAATCCTGGAAAGAACAAATACAAAGGAAAAGTGAAGGGATGCAATTCTTCTTGTTGAAAAATATATGACAAACACTTTTCTTGACAATGTGAGAAAGAGTCAGAACATGCAGTTGGAGTAGAATATGTATTGATAAGTAGAAGGAATGACAAAAGAGAAACTGACAATAACAATAATGTTAAAATTTCCAATTAGCTATATAAAATCAGTTGGAATGTGGACTCTGATGCTAAAAGATTATAGTGACATACAGATCTTGTTAGTATTTTAAGATGGCAACCTGTACCAACTGTATCTGGAATATTTCCATAAAAGAAACTATATCTAGAAAATGTGGGAACAAATGAAAGTTCAAAAACCCATATTTAGTCTGATTAAAAACCAACATCTCAACCAGTAAATATTTGGGTTTTGTAAGATCCCTCTTTTACGTTCTGGCTTAGAAGTCAGGCAAACAGTATTGCAAGTCTGTTTACCTTATTCTGTCAGGTCAGATTTCCTCCACCAAAGTGAGAAAATGATAGTTCACCCTGTTGCCTAATTGACATCGTTGTGGAATGAGTCATATGTTTAAGGTTGGCAGGCTACCACCAATATAGTGGATGACGAGAGGGTAACTGCAACAAACTATTGCAACAACAATTCAGAGGTGGCCCGCACAGATGCAGTGGCTTGGAGCTCCTTTCATTGTCTGTGTTTTTTATGGTTTTATTTTTTTCAATATGGGTAGGATCACCAGCAGTCAACAGGCTTTTTTCTGCATTGGATTATGGAGCAAACAGTACGTAATCGAGAACTTTATAGATATGCACAACATACTGCTGAACATGGATGACAATTCAGTCTTTTCGTAGATATTCATCCAAATGTTCAGGCAAAAGAGGTGGCAAAATGAAAGAAAAAAAGTGGAGATGCCAGGCTGGTTTCTTGGTACAATTACAGAGAGGGTCAAGCTTCAGTTGGCAGCAAACAGACTGGTAGTCCACAGTTGCAATGTGCTGATCACAGAGACCTGCATCTGTGAACAACAGTTGGTGCAAAATGGCAAAGTTATTGACAGGCATTGCTCAGCTGACCTGGAATCTATGACAGATAGATGATAGGTTTTACATTCCCTATTAGTTTAACGTTGTCATGGTGACTGCTGTATGCATTCCACCCAGTGCTAATACCAGTAGAGCTCATTTGAATGACAATTTCAGCTGAGAACAGAACAACCACCAAGAGGCAGTGCATGTGGTCGCAGGTGATTTTAACCATGCTGATGTGAAAGTCTGATATACTGTAAGTTATATTATTGTTTATAAAATGTAAGTTCATTAGAAATACTGCTTATATGCTTTGACAACAAATTTACAGTTGGTAAACGTTGAAAAACTAAAATATGTAATGTTTACATTGTGACCCTTGGTTACCAGAAAATGCTGTCATCTCTTAGCAACAGCTTAACAACAAATATTGTTATTGTTCAAAGAACATACGATTTCCTGTGCTCTTTTGAAATACTACGCATCTTATAATACTTAAGAATCGTCACTTTGGTGAATTTTACAGAAAAGTTAGTTTGTTTTTTTTAATCATTAATGGTACACAGACATTGAACACAAAAGTAAAAATCTGATTAATACTTCGTGGCAGTTTGTTACCAGAAAAAGAAAAAAAACGCTCATCTCTTAACACCAAATTAATAAGTTATATTATTGTTCATAAGACATAAGTTCTTTTGAAATATTGCTTATATGCTTAGACAACAAATTTAGAGTTGGTAAACTTTGAAAAACTAACAATATGTAATGCTTACATTGTGACCCTTGGTTACCAGAAAATGCTGTCATCTCTTAGCAACAGCTTAACAACAAATATTGTTATTGTTCAAAAAACATAAAATTTCCTCTGCTCTTTTGAAACACTACGTATCTAATAATACTTAAAAATTGTCAATTTGGTGAATTTTGGAGAAAAGTGAAAATGTTTTCTTGCCATTAATGGTACACAGACATTGAACACAAAAGTAAAAATCTGATTTATGCTTCGAGACAGTTTAACAGAAAAAGAAAATAAACGCTAATTTCTTAGCACCAAATTAATGAGTAATATTATTGTTCATAAAACATAAGTTCTTTTGAAATACTGCTCATCAGTTCGGACGCAGCAAATTTAGAGTTGGTAAACTTTGAAAAACTAAAATATGTAATGTTTACATTGTGGCACTTGGTTACCAGAAAACGCTGTCATCTCTTAGCAACAGCTTAAAAACAAATATTGTTATTGTTCAAAAAACATAAGATTTCCTCTGCTCTTTTGAAATACTACGTATCTTATACTTAAGAATAGACTTTGGTGAATTTTACAGAAAGGTTAGGTTTTTTTTTAATCATTGATGGTAGATATACTATAAAACAGAAATTGAACATAAAAGTAAAAATCTGATTTATGCTTCGTGACAGTTTATTACCAGAAAAAGAAAAAACGATCATGTCTTAGTACCAAATTGATAAGAAATATTATTGTTATAAATTATAAGTTCTTTTGAAATATTGCTTATATGCTTAGACAACAAATTTAGAGTTGGAATACTTTGAAAAACTAAAATATGTAATGTTTACATTGTGGCCCTTGGTTACCAGAAAACGCTGTCATCTCTTAGCAACTGCTTAACAACAAATATTGTTATTGTTCAAAAATACATAAGATTTCCTCTGCTTTTTTGAAATACTAAGTATCTAAAAATTGTCACTTTTGTGAATTTTGGAGAAAAGTGAAAATGTTTTTTTTTGCCATTAATGGTACACAGACATTGAACACAAAAGTAAAAATCTGATTTATGCTTCGAGACAGTTTGTTAACAGAAAAAGAAAAAAAGCTCATTTCTTAACACCAAATTAATAAGTTATATTATTGTTTATAAAATATAAGATCTTTTGATATACTGCTTATATGCTTAGACAACAAATTTAGAGTTGGTAAACTTTGAAAAACTAAAATATGTAATGTTTACATTGTGACTCTTGGTTACCAGAAAACGCCGTCATCTCTTAGCAACTGCTTAACAACAAATATTGTTATTGTTCAAAGAACATGACATTTCCTCTGCTCTTTTGAAATACTAGTCATCTTATAATATTTAAGAATCGTCACTTTGGTGAATTTTACAGAAAAGTTAGTTTGTTTTTTTTATCATTGATGGTAGATATACTATAAAACTGAAATTGAACATAAAAGTAAAAATCTGATTTATTCTTCGTGACAGTTTATTACCAGATAAAGAAAATACGCTCATTTCTTAACACCAAATTAATAAGTTATACACTCTAAAAGTGTATTTGGGTTATAGATCATGTTATGGACTTATTTACATTAACCTCACTTAATTCTTTTACTTTAGTTATGACAACTTACTTTCATGAGTTCAATTAACTTATCAGTCACACATTTTATCTCAAACGAACTTTTTACTTTGAGTCTAAGTGAAAAAATTAAGTTTAATGCAGCTTTACGTCTGACGTCATTACGTAAGCTCTGCCCGGGGCAGATCCTGCATCTCTGGCATCGACCACATGTGCGACCGCCATTTCTTCAGAGTACCGACAGTCGACGAGATTCAGATAAAACAGTAAGTATGCTGCCCCACCATAACTAAACATTAAATAAACGGTGTAAAAATATTTAAAACTTTTTCTACCTTAAATCTGAAACAGTGAACTGTGTTTAACGTCAAAGTGTCATCAGTTATTTGCTCCTAACACATTTGCTAATTGTAATTAGCCGCGCTGTTCGGCGGGGTTCAAATCTCAACGTTTTAACATAACTACTCTTTAGACTGAATGTTTATTTTGTGTGTGTACTTTTACGCTAAAAAACTTAACTTGAAATTACAGAGGTGGGGATGTTCTATGCAAAACTAATTTAATGTGATGCAACTCCACTGTGTTAATGACTGTGAGCTGCAGCCGGTGAAGCCATTTTTTCCAGTTTTCTCATGCTGCTTACTGGCGACATAATATAAAACGCATAATATCTTGACAGCGCTAAGAATCCATCAGGTGTCATTTCAATTAAAAAAGCAAAAAAGCAATTTGTGTCTGTATGAACATTGCGCAGTGTTCTAGCTAGCGGTCGATCGCCAGGCACTGGGCTGGACTGAGGATTTCACAGCTTCACTTTCGGAGCTCTGCTGTCGCTGCATTTAGTAGCCTGCCCCACAGACTCCGCCCCGGCTAGATCGCTTCTTGCCCTGTATTATTTCTCTGCAATTTGATTGAGTATTTACTTTAAGTAATTTTTTTGAACATAGTAAGTTTTATTTTGTGTTTCACAGATTAATGCGGAGTTCCAGAGGCTCATGGCTGTTCCCCTTGAGCAGACTTCCTTGGCCCAGTTGGACAGGCACTCAAGTCAGCTGATTAAAGTCATCCAGGCCAAAGGAGGAGCAACACGTGCAAAAATGGCTGGCATCATGAGAACTTATGATGAGGTATGCATATCATCGATAGGGACACAGTGAACTAAGCTATGGCCATTTACTTTTTTCTATTTAAAACAAAGAACTTAAAGTGATTAGTTACTTTCGGACTTTGTTTTAATTATAATACTTGATAAACTTTCTGTGCAAAGCTGATATCATTTGAAGAAAAGCAAGTTTGCCTGTCATGTATTTCTGCTGCATTTAGTTGTTATAGTAAGTCTGTATTGTGGTTTATTCATGAGTTCAATAAAATACACCTTTCTATCCAACTTGCCAGAAACCGGTGCAATTTAGCCAAATTTTTGAGCTTCTGTTGCTTTTAAATTTTAACATTTTTAAATGTTAGACTTGTATCAATTCTATGCTGTAAGAGATCTCTTTAATGAAAAATTATATTCACTAGCTCTGGTAGACTGTGCTAAGAAAAAGCCTTAACCGTAACAATACAGTCTAGTTTCACAAATTGAGATGTGAAGGATAAAATGTGGCAGAGGTGGAATATGAATAATTTTGAAGCGCAGCATTAAAATCCAGTGGACTTGTGGGCTGTACATTATGGCATCTGATAGGCCTTTGCTGTTGTGAACAGCCCAAATATATTAGTTATATCACGAATCTCTTCAGATATTGTCAAGAAATCTGGTATGTGTGTGTGAGATCTGTCCAGGCTCATGCAGACAAACGATCATAAGAAGGCCTAAGAGACTGTCACAGCCTTGTTTGTTGATTAATGCTGAATATTAAGTGTGTATTCTCTGAATTTACTTGAGGTGTAATCCCTGTATTTTTAAAAGAAAGAAAGAAAAAGGTTGTAATGATGGCACCAAAGTGAGAGTACAGGATGCAGCTGTCTGATAAGAATCAGATGGCTTCTTGCTTGCTCGGAGTCAACCGCCTACTCGGAAAACTTATTTCAATCTTATTGTTTGAAGGTTATGGAATCGAAGGAGAGGCATGTGCTTCTGACAGGATGTGAGAAGCAGGCTTGCTGCCGACAAGATGTAAGGGTGGGGGTTGCATTTGCAGTTGCTTGCTGCAAAACCATTTGCAAGCACCGTCTCAGGAAGTTTCCAACAGTCACAAAGGTCACGAGCATGCCGCTGCTGTTAAAGTTTCCAATAGTCACAAATGTCACGAGCATGCCGCTGCGGTTAAAGTTTCCAATAGTCATAAGTGTCACAAGCACATTATCTCGCAATCGGGTCATTGTGACCCAAGTTACACATGTCATAGGAATGTTATTGTGCAAACTTCAACAGGTACACTCCCATAGATAAAGAGAAAAGTATAAAACCATGAGACCGAGGTAATACGATGTTCTTCGTCCCCCGGCTGAGACTCGACATAAGTGCAGCAAGAAGACCGGCAGAGGACCACATCCTGGAACCAAGAAAAGCACCTCATAAGGAGGACGACGGAGCACCTCACGCCGGACTAACAGGACGGAGATCCACCGATCCACTGCCTTGGTTCCTCATTGGATTTCCACACTCTGCACTCGACCCAGCGATCTCAAAATACATCGCACAGACTTGGGGAATTGAACAAAAGTCACAGGATCAACCAAGAGCTGTTCGGTTGGATATAACAGACAGTTCACTTTGTTTCATTTCCAAAAGAGGATTCATTTTTCACGGAGAAGGATTCTGACCAAGGACTTCTGTTGCCCAGATCTATTTCCACCGATGGGTATGAGTTTTGCCGCACCCCAAAGCCTTATTTTATAGATGTTATAGGGAGTTTATTTAGAGAAAGGTTATATTGATCTAAATTTTATTGATTTTCTTTGTATGGTAACCTCAAGTAAATTCTGTATGCCTGTAATTTTCCCTGCTAAAGCTTGCTTAATAAATACATATATTTTAAAATTCTTATTAGGTTGTGGACATTGAAATTAATTCAGTCATTTGAATCAAAGTTCTTCTATCTATAGTAAAACCAGTATACATGATTCTAGTAATGTGGTGGCTTCAGACTTTCCTTTGGTGAGAGTAAATCATGACCCTGGGACTTAATTTTAATCCAAGTCACTAAAAATTATCTAGCCGGTTCCAAGTGCTGTTATATATTTTAGAAAGAAAGCTACCATTAACAGAAGTGGTTATTGAAATTATGCAGCTGTCTGGGCTACTCAGTTGATTATTTCTTAACTGAAAAGGGTCATAACTTCTGGATCGAAGGTAGTGAGAGCTGGACGAGTTTCTTTCGCCACCAGTTTAAACAGATTATCTCAAAGATCTTGTTCAGGGTAAGACCCCGGTCTTAAGAGATTTTCCGGACCTGTTAGACAGAGAACTGGTCAGTAGTCAGCCGGGGAGTTGAGAGGAAAGGGCGCGGCTGGCTATTGCATAGTAACAAACAATATGAAATATTGATAATGATAACTTTTCTCCAGGTTGAAGACATTGGGATTCAAAGGGAATGTGTTCTGAAAGGGCTCATCACCTTTCTTGGAGAAGATGCAAAAGACCTTATTAAGGAATACTGTGTAAGTTTTTAAAGGTTTAAACTTGTATCTCATCCCATTCAAGCAAATGGACAAATACAATGTCCGTTGTTTTTACCTTCTTAAATGATTTATGGACTGGCTTTTCTAAATGTGAACATCTGTTTGAAAAAGTGGGGCAGATTTGGTGTCAGAAATGTAAATTTAACATGGCTGTATCCTGCTTAAATCCAGAAATGGTGAATTTGCTGTTCAGCAGAGCACATCAACTTCATTTCTTGTTTACCAATATGCCAAACAAGTTAATAAGAATATGTTTTAGCATCATGGTATTTTGATACCAGCTCCAAAATATCTGACAAGCAACACAAATATGCATTTTGTATTGAGTTCCACCCTAAGATGACCATTGGCTGGACCAGTATTCTGCTTTGATATAAAATCTAAGAAATTGTTTTTTAAGCTAAAGCCTGTAATATGATGGAACATATATAAAGCTATATACATGCATTATCCTTTCAAAAAAATGAAAAATCACCCTTTGAGTTATTCAATTTGTAATGCAACTTCGAACTTGGAAAATTTATCATGGATATTTCAAATGCCGTAAATCACACTTCAATTCACAAGCTGTACATCTTATACTTGGTGCTTGCATTTACAAGGCTTTCATTTTCCAAATTCTGTAGTGAGAGATTAGTTACAGTGTTCAAGTTTTAACATATTGTTTAACTCACTACAGGGCAGCAGCGGAGATGATGCCCAGATGGAACTCAAACAACTCACCATGGCAGTGTTTGTGATTCGGAAGGAGGGAGAGGGATTGAAAGAACCCCCAGAAGACATTGGCATCGTCATTGAGGGAGTGGAGGTGTTGCAGGACCTGACTTCAGTTGCCTCAGCATGTGCCCTGCTTCTGGGTTTGATATATTCCCTTAACTTGGCTTATCCAAAAGCTCTGTGCTTCACATTTGAAGTGTTCCAAAAAATCTTCATGCAGCTTGAGCAGCACAAGATGTCTCCCAAAGTTGAAAATTTGTTTGGAAGACTTCAGACCTCACAGTAAAGACACTGGCATGTTGTGCAACAGGACAGATTATCTTCTGTCTTCTTTGTTTTAACAGAAGAGCGCCATGTTTTGGAAGCTTAACACCTCAAGGAACTGCACTTTGTGAACTTCTTTTGGGACATGGACCTTACTAGAGGGGCCGCTTTTCATTGGCTGATGCCCATTCTAGGTGGTCACGTGGGTGGCCGTCTCACAAACACGAGCTTCCCGTTAGCTAAGTACAGATTAATGGCAGCACTGATACAACGTCTACATCTTGAAGGCTGTCTGCTACACAGTCTTACGTTAGCTAAACAGATCAATATGCAACGTGTACTGTAACTAGAAACCGCGACATGTTGGACCGGGTCCTGCAAAAAACAGGACATTTCCTCACTTTCTAAAAATATCCCGGGATGCCCGGGACAGGACTTGAAATACGGACATGTCCCGTGAAATACAGACGTTTGGTCACCCTAGCAGAAAAGGCTTTGGACTAAACTGTTACTCGTGTTAGCCACTCTAGCACCAAGTACAGCTGGTCAATCACCCATCGCTGTGTTCAGGGAAGCAACGATTAATAATCCAGAAATAAATATCAAGCCTGGAAACTTGATGTCGTAACGGACTGAATGTTTTGTTTTTAACGTAATCTTTGCTCGTCTTGCGGGGCGCAGGCGGTTGATACGGTAACAAGTGTGCTTAAACTATAGAGAGACAGAGTAAAAAGGTACGAGTGGTTTTGAGTTGATCACCTGTTCGGGTTATTTTACCTTTGTTTACATTTGCTGTGGCTCATTACAGCCGCTGTAGTTTCTAAATGTTGGACTAATTACCTAATTCGTTTGTGACTTTACGTCATTCATAACAAACATCAAATAGAACAAAGAGATTTCATAAAATTTTAACAAACAAATGGCGTCTTTACCTTAACAGAGCTCTTTGGTTCCTCTTATCAGTCTGTAGCTTCTCATATTGAGGTCATCAAACCAAATTTCAGATCTACCATAACTGACTGACTGACACCTGCTGGCCTCAGGTTTGCAACCAGCTTGTGACTGAAAAACTGAAAAACCCCCTCCCGGATGATGACATGAACTTGTTATTTCCTCTGTCTATTGTAGTAGCTGATATATTGTGAAAATCCGGTAGAAATGATGCACTAATGGAGTCATGTTTACATAGAAACAATGCGCTACGAGGCTTTGCTTGTGAGACTTGCGGTCACGTGGGTTGGTTGTGGGCGGAGCTTGGTAAGGTCCATTGTTCATATTAAAGCCACAAGTAATACAGAGTTTACTGGATAACAACTGTGACTGGTATTTCTGGAGGATGTTTGTTGCTCTAGTGACTATTTTTCAGTGTAAAAATAGTCACTAGTGTCATTATATTTTATGTCAAAAACAAGTTCTCGGCAAATGTTATGGTTTAAGAGTGTGGATTTTCTTTTTTAGGAGGACTTGTACTAAATCTAAAAAAACAAATTTTTCTTCCTGAGGAGTACTTCTGGATTCTACAACCTCACACAGGGGTGTCCAAGTCTTGTCCAGGAGAGCTACCATTGTGCAACTTTCAGATGGACCCTATTTCAATACCGCCTGAAGCTAATTTCTGAATTCACACACCAGCAGACATTCAGCTCAGCAGAGGCGTTGTAATGAGCAGTTCATTTGGTTCAGATGTATTGGAGATGGGATGCATCTGAAAGTTGCAGGATGATGGCTCTCCAGAACTGGACTTGGGCACCTCTGATCTAGCAGGTCGCTGACCAAAAAGGTTTAAGTATTCAAAAATACAACCTCTATTAAGCAGAAAAGTAATGTCCCTTATGAAGTTTCAAAAGATCTGTGTAGCATGTTTAATGTATAATATTTTGTGAAAAACCTGTAAGTTTGTGATGCTTTCACAATAAAATTTAAAATGTTCCATTTGTGTAGATTTATTATTTTAACCAAGTGGAATTTCTGAGTAGCATAAAGGTATTTTACTCCTATTTGAAAAACTAAAATAACATGCTAAAAAACACTTTTAAAATGATTTAAATGCAAGCTATATTTTAAGTAAAATGTGAGTGATAATTTAATTTGGGGTAGTTTAGTTATTTAAGAACAACTTAAAATTTTGAGTGGATTTTCTATAAAATTAAGTAAGATGGATTTAAATTTTTAATTTGGTATAAAGTAAATGAAATGAGTAAGACTGACTTAAATTTGTGAAGTTAACCAAACTTAATAAATTAGGTTGGATAAAATTATTTGAATTACTTGTTACCAATTGATGCAATTCAATTAAGTTGGATCAACTATTTTCTTTTTAGAGTGTATTATTGTTTATAAAATATAAGATCTTTTGAAATACTGTTTATATGCTTAGACAACAAATTTAGAGTTGTCTAAGTAAACTTTGAAAAGTAAAATATGTAATGTTTACATTGTGGCCCTTGGTTACCAGAAAACACTGTCATCTCTTAGCAACAGCTTTACAACAAATATTGTTATTGTTCAAAAAACATATGATTTCCTCTGCTCTTTTCAAATACTAGTCATCGTATTCTACTTAAGAATTGTCAAGCTGGTGAATTTTGGAGAAAAGTGAAAATGGTTTTTTTGCCATTATTAGTACACAGACATTGAACACAAAAGTAAAAATCTGATTTATACTTCGTGGCAGTTTGTTACCAGAAAAAGAAAAAAAACCCTAATCTCTTAACACCAAATTAATAGGTTATATTATTATTTATAAAATATAAGATCTTTTGAAATGCTGATTATATGATTAGACAACAAATTTAGAGTTGGTAAACTTTGAAAAACTAAAATATGTAATGTTTACATTGTGGCCCTTGGTTACCAGAAAACGATGTCATCTCTTAGCAACAGCTTAACAACAAATATTGTTATTGTTCAAAGAACATATGATTTCCTCTGCTCTTTTGAAATATTACTCATCTTATCCTACTTAAGAATTGTCAAGTTGGTGAATTTTGGAGAAAAGTGAAAATAGGCTTTTTTTTGGCCATTAATGATACACAGACATTGAACACAAAAGTAAAAATCTAATTTATTCTTCATGACAGTTTGTTACCAGATAAAGAAAAAACGCTCATTTCTTAACACCAAATTAATAAGTTAGATTATTGTTTAAAAAACATAAGTTCTTTTTAAAAACTCCTTATATGCTTAGACAACAAATTTAGAGTCGGTAAACTTTTAAAAACTAATATGTCTAATGTTTACATTGTGGCCTTTGGTTACCAGAAAATGCTGTCATCTCTTAGCAACTGCTTAACAACAAATATTGTTATTGTTCAAAAAAGACATAAGATTTCCTCAGCTTTTTTGAAATACTAGGTATCTTATAATACTTAAGAATCATCACTTTGGTGAATTTTACAGAAAAGTTAGTTCGTTTTTTTTTATTTTATTATTGATGGTACACAGTCATTGAACACAAAAGTAAAAATCCGATTTATGCTTCGTGACAGGTTATTACCAGAAAAAGAAAAAAACGATCATTTCTTAGCACCAAATTAATAAGTAATATTATTGTTATAAATTATAAGATCTTTTGAAATATTGCTTATATGTTTAGACAACAAAATAAGAGTTGGAAAACTTTGAAAAACTAAAATATGTAATGTTTACATTGTGGCCCTTAGTTACCAGAAAACGCTGTCATCTCTTAGCAACAAATATTGTTATTGTTCAAAGAACATAAGATTTCCTCTGCTCTTTTGAAATACTACTCATCTTATTCTACTTAAGAATTGTGAAGTTGGTGAATTTTGGAGAAAAGTGAAAATGGGCTTTTTTGGCCATTAATGGTACACAGACATTGAACACAAAAGTATATATTTGATTTATATCTGATTAATTCTTCGAAACAGTTTTTTACCAGAAAAAGAAAAAACGCTCATCACTTAACACCAAATTAATAAGTTATATTATTGTTCATAAAACATAAGTTCTTTTTAAATACTCCTTATATGCTTAGACAACAAATTTAGAGTTTGTAAACTTTGAAAAACTAAAATATCTAATGTTTACATTGTGGCCCTTGGTTACCAGAAAACACTGTCATCGCTTAGCAACAGCTTAACAACAAATATTGTTATTGTTCAAAGAACATAAGATGTCCTCTGCTCTTTTCAAATACTAGTCATCTCATTCTACTTAAGAATTGTCAAGTTGGTGAATTTTGGAGAAAAGTGAATATGGTTTTTTTTTTGCCATTAATGGTACACAGACATTGATGACAAAAGTAAAAATCTGATTTAAACTTCGTGGCAGTTTGTTACCAGAAAAAGAAAAAAACGCTCATCTCTTAACACAAAATTAATAAGTTATATTATTGTTTATAAAATATAAGTTCTTTTGAAATACTGCTTATATGCTTAGACAACAAATTTAGAGTTGGTAAGCTTTGAAAAACTAAAATATGTAATTCTTACATTGTGATCCTTGGTTACCAGAAAATGCTGTCATCTCTTAGCAACTGCTTAACAACAAATATTGTTATTGTTCAAAAATCATAAAATTTCCTCTGCACTTTTGAAACACTACGTATCTAATAATACTTAAAAATGGTCAATTTGGTGAATTTTGGAGAAAAGTGAAAATGGTTTTTTGCCATTAATGGTACACAGACATTGAACACAAAAGTAAAAATCTGATTTATGCTTCGAGACAGTTTAACAGAAAAAGAAAAACGCTCATTTCTTAACACCAAATTAATAAGTTATATTATTGTTTATAAAATATAAGATGTTTTGAAATACTGCTTATATTCTTAGACAACAAATTTAGAGTTGGTAAACTTTGAAAAACTAAAATATGTAATGTTTACATTGTGGCCCTTGGTTCCAGAAAACGATGTCATCTCTTAGCAACAGCTTAACAACAAATATTGTTATTGTTCAAAAACATAAGATTTCCTCTGCTCTTTTCAAATACTAGTAATCTTATTCTACTTAAGAATTGTCACTTTTGTGAATTTTGGAGAAAAGTGAAAATGTTTTTTTTGCCATTAATGATACACAGACATTGAACACAAAAGTAAAAATCTGCTTTATACTTCGTGGCAGTTTGTTACCAGAAAAAGAAAAAAAAACCCTCATCTCTCAACACCAAATTAATAAGTTATATTATTGTTTATAAAACGTAAGTTCTTTTGAAATACTGCTCATCAGTTTGGACACAACAAATTTAGAGTTGGTAAACTTTGCAAAACTGAAATATGTAATGTTTACATTGTGGCCCTTGGTTACCAGAAAACACTGTCATCTCTTAGCAACAGCTTAACAACAAATATTGTTATTGTTCAAAAAACATAAGATTTCCTCTGCTTTTTTGAAATACTAGGTATCTTATAATACTTAAGAATCATCACTTTGGTAAATTTTACAGAATAGCTAAGTTTGTTTTTTTTATCATTGATGGTAGATATACTATAAAATAGAAATTGAACATAAAAGTAAAAATCTGATTTATGCTTCGTGACAGTTTATTACCAGAAAAAAAAAAAACGATCATGTCTTAGCACCAAATTGATAAGTAATATTATTGTTATAAATTATAAGTTCTTTTGAAATATTGCTTATATGCTCAGACAACAAATTTAGAGTTGGTAAACTTTGAAAAACTAAAATATGTAATGTTTACATTGTGGCCCTTGGTTACCAGAAAACGCTGTCATCTCTTAGCAACAGCTTAACAACAAATATTGTTATTGTTCAAAGAACATATGATTTCCTCTGCTCTTTTGAAATACTAGTCATCTTATAATATTTAAGAATCGTAACTTTGGTGAATTTTACAGAAAAGTTAGTTTGTTTTTTTAATCATTGATGGTAGATATACTATAAAACAGAAATTGAACACAAAAGTAAGCCTTCTAAGTCGGCCTTCTTTCACCTGAAGAACATTTCCAGGATTAAAGGACTAATGTTTCAGCCAGATCTAGAGAAACTCATCCATGCGTTTATCTTCAGTCGTATTGATTATTGTAACGGCGTCTTCACAGGTCTGTCCAACAAATCAATCAAACAGCTGCAGCTGATCCAGAATGCTGCTGCTCGTGTTCTCACTAAAACCAGGAAGATAGAGCACATAACACCAAAAACTAAAATATGTAATGTTTACATTGTGGCCCTTCTTTACCAGAATTTGCTGTCATCTCTTAGCAACAGCTTAACAACAAATATTGTTATTGTTCAAAAAACATAAGATTTCCTCTGCTCTTTTAAAATACTACTCATCTTATTCTACTTAAGAATTATGAAGCTGGTGAATTTTGGAGAAAAGTGAAAATGTTTTTTTTGCCATTATTAGTACACAGACATTGAACACAAAAGTAAAAACCTGATTTATACTTCGTGGCAGTTTGTTACCAGAAAAAGGAAAAAACGCTCATCTCTTAACACCAAAGTAATACAGTAGCTGTGACCTTATACTGTATGTGGAAGTTATTCCACCTTGATGTTTCATGGCAAATAGATTTTGACACTTGGTCAAAGTGTCAAAAGTGCTTTGATGTACGCTTTTGACCTTCAATGCCTCAAGAGTGTGCTGAGTGATTTTTAAGTCTGTCTCTCAAGAACTGTAGGACAAGTTTTATCAAATACAACATCTATAAAAAAAAAAAAAAAAGAGAAGACAGTAGCTTTGATCCAAATTGGCCGACCCGATGTTGTGTTTGGCAATGTCTCCAAAAGTCTTTATTATAGGACCTGACAAGATACCAGTGACGTGTGGTCAGGGGAGGCAAGTGAGGCAGAGCGTCATCTGTCATAATGGAAAAATATAATGATAAAATAACTTATATTACTATTTTCACCCTGTGGTTTGTGCTGTAAAGCAGTGGTCTCCAACCTCCGGGTGGAGACACATTGTTGATGCTACCATTATAAAATAGCTTACGAAAAAGGATGGACAAAGCTCAGTGTGATTTTCACAGGAGGCAGAGTGTTGTTGTTAGCAGCTGCTGAAAGTAACTAAAAAGTTACTTTTAGTGTAACTTAGTTACTTTCCAAATCAAGTAGTCAGTAATCTAACTAAGTTACTTTTTCAAGGAGTAATCAGTAGTCCTATTAAAGTTACTTTTTCAAAGTAACTATGCAAACACTGGTTAAGGGATCCAAAATCTTCATTAATGAGGACTTCATAAATGCTGTAAGGAAGAGGAGGGGGGAACTGATGCCAGATTTAAGAGCAGCTCACCAAAGAAGGAACATTGCTCATCTCCGCTATAAATTGATCACACATCTCCGTTCGAGGATCCCAAAATGCGGTCTGCACCCAACAAAGCCATTCATTATCCGATACACAAACATTATCATGACACAAAGCACAGCTGACTCACACCCTAGATAGAAAAAACTTGCTACGGATCACTGATTACGGGGATGTGGAACTGACTACATTTCAGTACAAAGCCTATCATCAGCAAGATATTGAAAATTACATTGATCCCGATAGTTTTTTTTACAGGCATCAACGACAGTTGTCACTATTACACTGATGAGCAGTTTAACAGCAGAATTTAAAACTGAACAGAAGCTTTCAATAATTCAATTCACTTTAAATTTCTACAAAATCAAACAGTACCTCTAACAACTGTCAGACTTTGGATGATCAGAAACGTGGCAGTGAAAAGGGCATGGACTTTGAAATTGATGGTTATGAAATGGTCTGTAAAAACAGTGAAAACAAAATGGAGGTGGTGTAGCTCTTTTTGTGAAAAGAATATTGCACAGTGGTGCAGTTGTTAGAGCTGTTGCCTTGCAGCAAGAAGGTCATGGGTTCGATTCCCAGCCCGGGGTCTTTCTGCATGGAGTTTGCATGTTCTCCCTGTGCATGGTGGGTTCTCTCCGGGTTCTCCGGCTTCCTCCCACAGTCCAAAAACATGACTGTCAGGTTAATTGGTCTCTCTAAATTTTCACTAGGTGTGAGTGTGTGTGTGAATGGTTGTGTGTCCTGTGTGTCTCTGTGTTGCCCTGTGACAGACTGGCGACCTGTCCAGGGTGACCCTGTGACCCGCCTCTCACCCGGAACGTAGCTGGAGAGGAACCAGCAACCCTCCTGACCCCACTAAGGTACAAGTGTGAACAGAAAATGGATGGATGGATGGAATATTAATTATAAGATGATAGAAACAATGTCAACTGTCATGGATAACATTTTTGAATGTGTGACTGCAGAAATACTCATGGAAAAAAAGAATAATATCTTTATGAGTTGCATTTATAGACATAACTGATTGTTTACCAGTTTTTACAGTCTATGGTTGTAACCACAAAAAACAGATCAAAACATCAGATCACAGTAGATGGGTTAAGTCAAAAGATTGATTGAAAGTACTATAAGCTGATTTACTCGCATATGACTGGGGATTAATTTAGAGAACTATATAAATTCAGGATATGAGGAATTTAAAAAAAATATTTAGATTATTATAAGATAAAAACTGTCCAGTACATAGGGGAAAAGCAGGCAAAAAATGAGCAGCAGATTACAAAATGCATGTAAAAAGATAAACTTTTTAGGGAATTTATAAAACACAGAACTACTGAATCAGAAAATAAATATAAACAAGATAAAAATACGTTAACTAATATTATGAAGTCATGTACAAAGAATTATTATTATAAATTATTGGTTAGTAATAAAAATAATACTAAGGCGACATGGAATATTTTAAATAGTGTTATCAGGAAAACTTCCAACAGTAACAATTATCCACAGTATTTTTTAGATAATGACCAGAATATTACCAATATGAAAAATGTTGCAAATAAATTCAATAGTTATTTTGTGAATATGGGACCTCACTTAGAAAAAACACCTGAGATAAAAACAGCCGTTCATCTAAATTATGTTGAGAATAATACAAGTTCAATCTATCTTAACTCCATACAACAAAATCACTGATATTATGAATAAATATAAAAGTAAAGCATCTACTGACAGTGATGATCTAGACATGAAAACAACGAAAAGGGTAACTGAGGGGATCTCTAAACCATTAACTTACATTTGTAATTTATTATTCCAAACGGGACAATTTCCCAACAAAATGAAAATAGCAAAGATCAAACCAATGTATAAAACTGGCAATAATCACCTCTTCACAAATTAAAGGCCTGTTTCTCTTCTCCCTCAATTCTCTAAAATTGTAGAAAACCTTTTTAAGAGACTAAAAATAGACAAACATGCACGACTCAACAGTGATCAATATGGATTCAGAGCAAATCGGTCAACATCACTAGTTGTAACTGACTTATGGAATTCGGGGAGGAATTTTGAACTGGATGAGGATTTATTTAAAGAGCAGGAAACAATTTGTGAAGATGGGAGAAATTGAATCTGATTGTCTGGAGATTGTGTGTGGGGAACCTCAAGGGCCAGAACTGGGACCAGTTTGATTTAATTTGTATATAAATGACATAAGCAAAGTGTGGTGGGAGGAGCCCCTGCCCCTTTAATCCTTAATGTCCATTACCCTTTTTTTTTTTTTTTTTTTTTTTACCATAATTAGGGTATTTTCCTATTTATTTATCTAAATAAATAGACAGGCAGGAAGCCTGCTTGTGGACCTCAACAGTAATATTTAGCTAAATATAACAATTTAGCTAAATAAATCAGTCTGGCTGCTTTCAGTCTAAAAATGACTGAGGATTCTCAGTTTCTCTGGCTCAATGTTGTTCAGACACTGGGGCCATGGTGAGGAGGAGGAGGGGGCAGAACTGCACCCTCTAATTATCAAATTATGGGCAAGAACATATTTTTTTTTAAAACATACACTTGCTTGTGAATAAAACCGTAGGTCTGATGTTGAAGTTACTATTTATTTTTGTAATTGTCCTTATAATAGCGGGAAAGCTCTCTATCAGCCCCACAACACAGATGATTTGGCTGTAGAGAAAACTTCTGACTTTAATTTTATCAGGCTGCCCCAGCGCTGGACTAAATGCCCAGTTTGCTGCAGGCAGCCTGAGTCGGTCCCATCGCTGTGGGTCAGAATCAGATATCCTGATATGGAGAAACGGTACCGCGTCTGTCACCACAACGCCCCTCAAAGCCCCGGTACCGCCTGGTACCACCGTCTCACTGTTTCTCTCTGCTTCACCTTAACCTAACCAGGCAGTTCACACCGCTGCTGACGGGTTCTGGACTTGAGCTGAGCAGCTGTGAATAGAAGCTACTGCAAATGAAAAGATTTGGCTTATAGCATTTGGAGCTCACAAAATATCACACAAACATCAGCAAAACTACTGTACCAACAATTTGCAGAGAAAGCCAAACATCCCACAATTAAATGAATCAAGATGTCCCAAAAGCATCGGCATAGGGCCTACCAGGACACTCCAGGAAGATTCCAGCACAGACATACACAGGCAGCGACTCACTCTTCATGCAGGGCCGGCCCAAGGTAATATGGGGCCTTAGACAGAATCATAACTTAGGGTCCATCACTCCTTCCTACTAAGAACCTCACCTTCACTAACAGTGCTCTGATTTTGCCATATTTAACATATTGTTCAGAAGTGTGGGGAATTAATTACAAAAGCTCTTTATAACCACTAAACACCCTTCAGGAACGAGCCACTGGAATCATCCATAATGTTAGTTATTATGAGCACACAAACCCATTATTCTTAAAATCTAGAATTCTTAAATTTGAAGATTTGGTGGAATTTAAAATTGCTCAAATTATGTTTAAGACATCAAATAAACTGCTACCTGAGAACATACAGAGCATGCTTTTTGAAAGAGAAGTAGGATATAACTTGAGTGCTAACTCAAACATAATTATCCATAATATACACGCAACAAGAAAGAGATTTTGTATTTCCATTCATGGTGTAAAATCATGGAGTAAGTTAAAAGAGTTAAAGCAAAGTCAAAATTGAATAGAATTTAAAAGGAAACATAAGGAGGTCAATCTCAAGATATAGAATTATAGGTGAGAAACAGCACTACTGTGTATATGTAAATTGAGGCTAACTGATACAATAGAAAATTAATTAATCTATGTTTATTTTTTAATTTGATTTAATAATGAGGGTCCATTTGAAAATATTGTGCAAGTTTATGGGGTAGAAAAAGTAAAATAAAATTCTAATGTAGCTACTTAGCAAGGTGAACAGTCAGACAAGTCTTCTGCATGTTGATGTGCTCGCTAAAGCCTAGGTCATGTGGCACAATTTAAAATATTTTGCCCCGATATTCCCCTTACGACAATATGGATTTTCATTAAAAGCATGCAGTGGAAACCCAGAAACTCTAGCAATTCACAATACAGGTTCTGACCAATTACTGGACCAAATTTCATTCCAAAAAAAATTAAGCATAGACATTTAAGAAAGGTATTGGTTGATACAATTCCAAATGTGCTATTTTTGGACATTTTGGCACCATGAGAGCAATTACAATTTTCTCTCTCTTTTTCTTATTTATTTACTTATTTTTTCCCCCCAACATATATCTTGCCGTAAATATTATTTGCAATTAATAACAGTAATTTTTTAAAAACAATATAAGAGTGAATTACTACTAAAAAGAACAGTCCTGGGCGCTCTGGTTATGAAAGCATTGAGTGATTTTACTTTGAAATTATTGTCATTGTTAAAGTTTGCCTAACACCTACTTTCAGAATCTCGCACCGTGTCATAGAACAGTAAAAAAATGTAGAAACAGACAACCTGAAGCAAGTTGAAGATACTGTACATACCTCCACCAGGATGAGCTTTTTCTCTGCAGCACCTCTTTCACCTTTCATTTTCAGGCATTTGTACTTGTTAACTCTCAGAAGAAACTCCTGAAATTGTGCCAACTGAGAGCTGTAAGACAAGCCTTGTGATCTCCATTCTGCAGGAGAAAGATAAACTGTTCTTAGAACCAGCATCACAGTACAAAGCAAAAGCATGCTACCACAGATATTATTTAGAATTAGCAGCCATATACGCAAGAAATCAAACTTCTTCATATACCCTGAAAGCCTTGCACAAAGACTGCTGAAAACTACTGAAAAACTACTGAACTACTGAAAAGATTTGGCTTTCATATAACATACTGAAAGGCAAATCAGTAGGTTATACAGATTTGCAAAGCAGTGAAAATGGTTCATATTCACTACTGAAAAGCTCTCATACAAAGTAGTGAAAACCTTTTACCTACTGCCATATTTTCAGGTGGTGGCTCTGAGGCTTTGGGAAAATCTACTGAAACCATTTTGTGAAGTGGTACTCCAAGTCTTTTCGAAATCTTTTTAGACTAGTCCAGTGTGTTAGATGCTCAGGATCGAAACTAGTTATGAGAGATGAAAAGCTCCTAACAAAGGGAACACTAGCTTTCAAACGGCTCAACAGCTGGAGGAAAAGGGCAGGGTTTGGTCCATCAGGGTTTGGTCCATCAGGGTTTGGTCCATCAGGGTTTGGTCCATCAGGGTTTGGTCCATCAGGGTTTGGTCCATCAGGGTTTGGTCCATCAGGGTTTGGTCCATCAGGGTTTGGTCCATCAGGGTTTGGTCCATCAGGGTTTGGTCCATCAGGGTTTCCCAAAAAGTATTATAAGCCAGACTGTACTGTACTACAGTATATACCCTAAGCTGGGTTACAAGAGTCCTTGTTGTGTTGAGCATTTTGCAGGCAGAGTAGAACCATTCCCAAAAGACGGGTTCAAACTCTGTGTGCTTTTTTAAAGACCACCTTGATATACTAGCATTGTCTTATCTGTAAACCACCAATGAGTGGATTAAAAGATCAGCACTTGCTTCATAAATATTATGTAAAAGCATTAATGCGCAAGTACTGCAGTCATTCAGATTGCCATATTTATTAAGTAAACCATCTGTGCTTCATTGAAAACCCTCCACTACAAGGAGCTGTTATTCAATAAAGTATTAATAAAGTATTGAACACAAAAAAATCAAGTGGCTGCAGAGACAAAGAGCCAAAGCAGAACCAGAGCATGGCACTCAGAACAAAGTCATCAGTCAGAAAAATGTGTAACTTAGATAGTTAAGAACATATTTATTTATACATCTGGCAGAGATTTAAAAAAGATTTATTCAACCAAAATGTTTGGTTCATAAAGAATGCAATAAATATATAAAATGATATAAAATGGTGTAAGAGAAATATCTTTTAAAGACATATCTAATTGATAAGACTAATTTCATTATTTTCTTTTATAGAGAGAAATGACTAAGCCCTTCTCAATAGACAAAATCTTATTTCAGTAGAACAATCAAATCCTTCTTATTCGTCTCAAAACTGTGTGCTTATTCCTCACCAGACAAACTGCTCAAGTACGGTTCGGCACTTGCAGGGTTAGTCCATTCCTGAACTCTGACACCTAACTTTGCAGACAGAACTCGGACCGTCGCAGTTTTTCCAGAGCCCGATGGTCCTGTCAGTATCAAAATACCACCCTGGAACACAAAAAATAGTAATATTTATAGAAATGCACAAAGCTTCCAACTAAACTGTAGTATTCCCCATAAACATCTCTATGTTTATTATTGTAAAAATTTAAAAGAAGCAAGCCACTGCAAGCTGAAGAAAGCTGAAGGCCCAGAGGTTAGCCCTCTGTCCCATATGAAGGAAGACGTCCCAAAGTGCATTATAAGCATGGCGGGTCGTCAGGCTTTACTTGCACCCCCGCCAGTCTAGGTGTTCAGAATTGTTCCTGAAATATGGGGTCTTTTACTTGATGTACTGAACAGGGCACAAAGTCAGGAGAACACACCAATCACACCATCAGCATCTCTACACGTTAGTTGCCTATTGCACTGCCATGGCTGAGTCTCTGAAGTTTACCTCGGCACACACCTCCTGTCACTCAAACTGGACATGTAGCTCATCTGTATTGGCATTTATAATCAACCCCCTCTGGGGACTCCTGTTTTTTTGAGAAATCTTAAAGTAGAAGTTAAGTTTAAAAGCCACGGTGTTTGCTCTGCTTGTGCAGCTCACTGTGAACCTGTCATATCCACTGAGCCGAGTGCTGTGTGTGTCCTACCTTTTCTCTTACAGGGTGATTCAGGCAGGTGTATCTCCAGCTGCAGGTCATCAGACTAATCAGGAGGTGCCTATAAATATCACCTGGATTCCTGTGGCGGATTCAACTGCATCCTCTGTCAGCTGAAGGAGGAACTAGTGATGGCCAAATGAAGCCTCATGAAGCAATGAAGCTTCCCGGCCCATTGCTTTGCCCAAAAGTTCATGAAGCATGGAGCATCACTTGATGCTTCATTCATTTGTCACTAGTGACATCTGCTGTTGAAACTGTGACAGCCTGTCACTCAGACAGACATATTTAAAAACAATTAGTAAATTCAATATTATCTCAAAGTTTTTGTCAAACTCACGTTTAGTAACAGGAGAGTCAATTAAATCCTATTGAACTAATCTTTTTTAGTTATTAAAATTATTTGTAGCCAATCCTGGTATATGTTGACTGTTACTGGCTGTTTTCTTCTGTCATTGACTGATTTGACAATAGACATTTGTTTTAGTGTACTCAGAGTGCAGTGCTTGTTGGGGCAGACAGTATTCTTTGAGTTTTGATTTGCCTCATGAAAATGTAAAATTCTTCAAAAGTTCTTTTTCTTGGATTTCTATTGGCTCTCTGATCTGATTCTTTATATTTTTACTCATAAGCCAGGATTTTACTTTTCCAACAGCTTTAAGTCTGTTTCTGTTGTGCAAGACTGATATATTTTTGCACAACAAAGAAATAGTGGAAATTTCAAGAAGGTGAGAATTTTGGAGGTGAAAAGTTTAATTATTGTTATTTAAGAATCTTGTGAGTGAATTATCTCAAGTATTCCCTGATGTCAGATTTTTTTTCTTCTTGCTGGCTCCTTTTCAATCAAGTTTATTTGTGTAGCACATTTCAGCAGCAATGCAGTGTCAAAATGTTTTACATAATAAAAACACAAATATAAAGTCACAAAATATGCCATAATTAACCATTGAGAAAACTGGTAACAAACATTACATTTTGATGAGTGCTTTCATCAAAATCATTAATACACATGAACTATAAAAGGTTCCTTTTATTACGGCCACTGCTGAAGACAAATACTCCTCTGATGCGATCAAGCAGCGGCTCATCACGCTCTTATTTTGAAAACCGACACGCAAAATGAAGCAGTCACGTGACCCATGCAATGCGAGGCCTCGTTTGTTGCCAGTCACGTGGTTTTCAACAAGACGACACAAGCCTCTAAGCGGGGCTTCAGATAGACCATCACTAGGAGGAACAGCTCATCCTGCTCTCTCTAGTCCTTACAAATAACTTTGCCTACGAGTTATTTTAAAGTCACAGTTTTTATAATTGTACTTACATTGTCGATGACATCATAACTGGATTACTTCCAACTGAAGGACTATGGGATTTTTTTACTTTGAACTTTAACTCTACTTTTTCCATTTCCAAGCTGAATCAGGGGAAGCTGCCTCTGGCCGACCCCGGGGACATTAGCCCCAATATTCAGAGGTCAACCCAGGTTCAACTCTACAAATGACTCAAAACAATGACCAGGTCAGTATTATATGACAACTTCAGTCAATAGAAATGAAGATTCAACGGCTGGAGGTGAACTTTTAGATAAATCCTGCCTCTGAAAGTAAAGCAACTCTTCCTCAAATCAAGGAAGAATCGTGGAACTAAGCCGGAAAAAAGTCTCCCATTTGAAGGCGACTAACAGGGAGGACGTCTCACCTAGATGAATCAGCTGTGAGCCAAAACCCACATTCGACTTCAATACCTGCTCCACTAAAGAAAGATAAACAAGCAGCTGGAACTACCGACTCACTTCCAAGGACAAAGTGACAGCACAAGCCTCAACACATTCTGACTCCGTGGGAATCCCACTGAAAAACAGATTTTCTGCAATTCAGCAGGAACCTCTCTGGGAAATATTGCTGTCAAACATCAACAACAGGTATGGAGCAAGATCAATACATCCACCCCCCCAAGTGACAACCAGGAAAACAAAAGATATGCCCAAAGTGCTCATTGTCAGGGATGAGGCAGTAAATGGAATCAGCCATTTAAGCCACCAGGCTCTGACTCCCCAGAGTCCACTCCTCCACTACTCTGCATTTCTAAGGTCTGAAACCAGGTCCAGACATTTTGTTTTCCTCCAGAATGTGTCTGGCCCCCCAGCACTGCAAAACAGGACAGTACCTGTATCACTATAAGAAGAATTGCAAAAAACAGAAATACAAAATATAGCTGTCTCAATTCAAGCCTCAGTCTCATCTCTTGTCTAAAGCAACTGAAAATTCAGGAGCTATCTGCCACCAAGTCACTTAAACTGGCTTTTTGAAACGTAAGATTATTATCAGCTAAAGGTCTTTTAGTAAATGACTTTATCACTGAGTATAATACTGATGTTATGTTTCTGACAAAATAATTCTAAAATAATTTTATAGTAATAATTGTGGGAGATTTCAACATCCACGTTGACAATACATTAAAGATCTGCTGCTGTTGTATCAACCTTCCAGAACTCTCAGCTCTTCTGGTTCTGGTTCTGCTCTGCATCCCCAGAACCAGAACCAAACATGGACAAGCAGCATTCAGCTTCTATGCACCACAAATCTGGAACAAACTTCCAGAAAACTGTAAAACAGCTGAAACACTGACTTCCTTTAGATCTGGACTGAAAACCCAACTGTTTAGAGTTGCTTTTCAAACATAATCAATGAAACAATCAATAATCTGATGTGTAATGATGGCATTTGATAAAATGTAACATTTCAATATTTGATTGTGTTCTATGATTTTGTATTTTTATGATGTAAAGAACTTTGAAATGTCTTGTTGCTGAAATATGCTATACAAAAATATTTGACTGATTGACTGATTGATTGTGTGATTTCTCATTCCTATTGTGTACTCCAAATTCCTTGCTCTCGGCCTGATATCTGTCAGAACCAATGCTGGTTCTCCCTGGTCTTGTTTTGTCAAATTCTACTCCTGGCCCATCTTGATCTGGCCTCCTTCGCTCCCTGGTCACCATCCTGATTCTTCTGCTCCGGATCCTTGACCACCTGCTCACCAGTCTGCTACCCTCCACTCTCCCTCATGCATGAAGACATCATTCAGAGAACACCATCCTCATATCGCTCCCCCGCTCACAGCCTTAGTCTCAGGGGATAGAAGACCCTCCTTGGATTTCCCTCACCTTGGCCAACAGTAAGATCCACCTCCTTTGCTCCCACTTATTAATCTCCCACCCAGTCGCCTTATTTATTCACTCACCTTTTTCTCCATCAGTGCAAACACTTTCTGGTCCTCATCTCCTACCTTCAGTTGTCCTGCCTGTTCCTGCTACTGCAAATAAACTTCTTACTTACTTTAACTGTATCCGAGTTTGAAATTGTTGAATGCATCAGAGCCTGATATAACAAATATGACACAACCGCAAATATAACCTGCAGTTGTGCTTTCAGGTGGGTGTTGAGCATTTCATGAGAATGAGATATCTTTGTGAACAAAGAATTCCATGTGGTGCGTGTGTTTCCATCTCACACACACTGCCCAGTGCATGGCTTTGTGTCTGTGCTGCAGCTGATGAACATATATTCACTATCTTGTTATCCTTAATATTACATATCATTTTAGTTACCTTTGTTGCTTTTGTGTGGGTTCTCATCCATTTCTCAACTTCCTCAGTCTTCTTTTTGTGGACAGCAAGTTCACCCTGTACAAAGACAAAGCTATGTTATAAGAGAGACATTTAATTTCTCATTTATGATGTTTGTGCTGAATTATTCCAGGAGCATACTGAACATAATCTCATAAATACACTAGACATGTTAATAGTTCAGCATTGGCCTAGCTTTCTCCTTTCCCACACAGGGAGACAACACTCTGGACTGTGAGCTCACTAACATTTATGGTGCATCCTGCAGAATTTGCTGAGCAAAACACCCCAGCTGTCATATAGTGAAGTTTGCCGATGACACAGCAGTAATGGGACGCATCACGAACAGCAAGACTTGAATCACGTTACCCTGGATTCCACTCTGGCTGCTTTTCACCAGGTTGCCAACTGCCCATTAATGTAAAAGGATGCATACAAGGCTGTTGCCCACTGCAGAAACTCCTGGCTAATATGGACAACACCAGCCATTACATGACTGGCTTTCCTGTCATTTGGATAGTCGTGAAAGTGGGTTCAGTGGGAGACTGCTTCTTCCAAAGTGCAGGACTAACAGACTGAAGAACTCCTTTGTCCCTCATGCAATTAAACTCTTCAACTCCTCATTGGAGTTGGGGGACAACAGAGAGACTATAAGATATATATATTTATATATCTTATATATTTGATGTATACCTAAGAGTGCTGTGTGGGAGATGTAAATTCCAAGTACCCTAAGGAAACATACCAAAAGGATTAATAAAGTTTCAATCTATCTAGCTATCTCAATGACATTTTGTTGCCAATATCACCGTCGTCTTTGTGCAACAACAATAAAATAAGTTTTCAGCAGGGTTTCCCCCAGTGGATTATAAACCTGGCAGCCTGCCATGCTTTACTAGACCCCCTGCAAAGCCAAGTTTAATAATCCAAAACAAAACAAAAAACATGTCTGTTGTTTATTTTTTTCTTTTACCCCTCCAGGGGGTCTTTTGTGGGCTCTAGTGTCCCTTATATGAAAGTAGGTTGACAGGAAAGGGGGAGGGAGAGAAGAGAAGACATGCGGTAAATAACGTCGGGGCCGGGAGTCGAACCCGCGACAGCCGCTTCCTTAGCACGACAATCAGAAAAACTCATTCCACAAACTTGAGCAACCAATAAAGTTTCTGTGAAGCTTATTAAAAACTCAACAGACACAAAATAGAAGAGCTACTAAAGTCACATTAACAGCATTAAATTAACCTCTTTTTGTAGCTCATCTCTGCGCAGTGCAGCGGATTTAACTGATCATACAGGGCTGGTTCAAGTCTGTATGAGGCCTCAAACTCAAAGATTAAACTCAGACTATCTGATTGTCGCTATGGTAACAAAACAATCCAACAACAAATATTGTTCTTTGAACTTTTACAGAGCAAACTTGCCAGATCCTTTAAGTCTTACATTTAAATATTAAATAATTTTAAATCTTTTATGTATCCTGAAACTATCAAATCAAATTTAGCAGCATTGATCATCTCAATAAATAAATGTTACATTTATGTATCTGTGGTCTGGTGTAAAATATTACCATTTATGGGGCCCCTGAATCCCTGGGGGGCCTGATGGAGCTGCTGACTTAATTTGGATTAAATGGAAGTGCAAATAATTGATATTTATTTTAATTGTGTTTTTTGATTTGATGTTTTTAAGATTCTGTTGTGGGTTTAAATAGTTTCACTGGTGATTTTTTACCATACCATACATTTACCCAGTAATATCTTTGCATTTCCTGTCAACTTAACATCTTTTAATACAAACAGTGGACTGTGTCGGCGCCCCGATCACTGGGCTTAGCAAGTTTTCTTGGGGAAAATCAGTTTTTATCACATTAAAGCAGTGCACCCACTTGTCATTGCCCCCAGTGCTGAAGTTTACCTGTGAACAAGGTGAATACTTGTCAACCCATGGTTCATCTGGACCTCTTTCATTTGATTTCATCATCCAAAGAGAACCATTGCGGTCTTCTTTCCATTCTCTAGATGTTCTCTCTTCAGATTGAAAGCGCCAAATTTGTTTGTCCTTGCTCTTGTCAGATGTATCAGAGAAGGATGGATCCACCCAGTTATTTACCTAAAATTCAAGAAGAAGAATTTAAAGAGTGGGAATTAAGGCCTAATGTGCATCCCCAAATTTGCATCCTCACACTAATTTAATTTTATCAACAATATTGATAAAATACACTCTTGAGGGGTGTGCTCCGGTGGCGTAGAGGTTAGCGCGCCCCACGTTTGGAGGCCCTCAGTCCTCGACGGGCCGTCGCGGGTTCGATTCCTGGACCCGACGACATTTGCCGCATGTTTCCCCCCCTCTCCTTACCCCCTTCCTGTCAGCCTACTGTGGTATAAGGGACACTAGAGCCACAAAAAGACCCTCTGGTGGGGAACAAAAAAAATAATAATAATAATAATACACTCTTGAATTTTGTACCCAAAGGATATATTCTAATATCCATTGGTAAAAAAAAACATATCGTAATGCATACAAATACTTATCTTATACTAATACAATGGTTTCCAAAGATTTTCTGAGCCCCCCTATGGATTACAATAAAATACCCCCCCAAAAAGAAAAATAAGTAAATAAATCAACTGGGCACACATGGTTCAACCAGACATAAACCTTTACACATGTTTTGTTTTCAAACTCCACTGAAGTTCATTTCACACTTCAGGTTGCAACAAAACAAACTACAAACCGACTTTACAGTGAAACACTTTTGTGTAACTGTTTGTTTTTTTTCATTCATCCATTTCGCTTCCTGCGCTCCCTCCCTCTGCAATAGCACTGCACCCCCCCTAGGGGGCGCGCCCCACACTTTGGGAGCCCCTGGGCTAATAAACAATACTTACAACGGGCAAGTTTTACAATAAAACCAAAATAATATTTCCACTGTAATATTTACACATTTGTGGTGAAAATTGAATTTAGAAATTTTAAAAACATAAAATTTCGGTTCAACTCCATCATAATATCAAGGTCTTTCTCAAACATTTGACAGTTTCATCGGTTATGTTTTATAACAACATATACATATCCACAATTATTGTACTTCTTTTAAGCTATTATCAGGACTGATAACAGTGATGCATACAGACAAAAAACTAAATCTAGTTATTCTAGTTTTCAACTAAGTTTAATTTTTCTGATTATTTGAGTAAAAAAGCAGATTTATGCTACAATCATTTTGCCACTTGGTTATATGGAGCAGCAAAGACAATGCCTTGTCAATTTAATAATCAAAAACAGATATCAGATGTGAGATTAATGTTTGTCTAGGTTAGCAGACACTCCTGTTAAAAAGAATGCAGAGGGAGACAGACGTGTGCTGAGGATTTACTCTGTCTATGTGCCAATTCAGATAGTTATTTTGACAGAACTATTTGAAATAAAAGCAAATTTACTTTTCTGTGTACTGCTTTAATACTATTGAAGGAGTATTATACTTTTACCTATACTTGTGACTTTGTCTGTGAGCAACACATGAAAATTTATGTTACAATCAAGAACACCTCAGAAATCAGATTATCTATACTGACATGAATCTACTTCGGTTTATCTATTGTTATTAAGAAATGTCAGATGACTTTTACCCAAGTCTTCCTACACATTATCTATAACCACATTTCAAGTCAACAGTCAATAAACAGGTATAGAAAATAAATTGATAAATACATTTGATGGAGAGACTATTTTACGGTATCATCTTTAAATCCACCCTATCCATTCATTATCTGAACATGTTTATCTCTGCAGGGGGGCGACATCGGGCCCAAGGAGGGGTACACCAGAGACAGGTCGCCAATCCATCGCAGGGCAACACAGAGACAGACAGGACAGTCATGCACACACACTTTCACATACAAGGACTATTTAGAGAGACCAATTAACCGGCTTCCAGTTAATTGGTCCAATTGGTTAGAGAGGGAACACATCAAAGAACAGAACAGGCAAACATCAAAGAAAGACCTTCATCCTGCAATGAAAAGGGCTACCAACTGTGTCATCGTCATCACCGAAAATGATTCACTATTCAGGGGTGTCAAACTCCAGTCCTCAAGGGCCGGTGTCCTCCAACTTTTAGATGTGCCTCTGCTGCACCACACCTAAATAGAATAATTAGGTCATTTAAAATACACTGGAGAACTGATCTACACAAGGAGGAGGTGATTCAGCCATTTCATTCCAGTGTTTTGTACCTGTGGCACATCTAAAAACTGCAGGACAGCGGCCCTCGAGGACTGGAGTTTGACACCTGTGATTTATGTGAACGACTGCTAGTGTGTGCCATAGCATGCACATCTACAGGTTACCTGGAAATACTATGTCTGACTTAGACATACAGTACAGACCAAAGGTTTGGACACACTTTCTAATTGAACTTAATTAGAAGGTGTGTCCAAACTTTTAGTCTTCTGGGCCATTTCAACATGTTGAAATTACATTAACCAAGATGTGTGATGAGTTAAACTAAACTGCTTTTAGAGTCCAAAAAAACTAAAAACATACAAAAATACTAAACTGGGAATTCCCACTGTAAAAGAAAACATATTCATGAGAGACAGAATAGCCTATGATTATGAGCAAAGAGCCACCCGTGATTTTGCTGCCACTAATGCTTAAGGACTGCTTCAAATTTTATGAAAAATAATTACATTTTCTTTCTATGAAAGATGTTAAAATTCAGAGAAAATAGAATTGAGTTTTGGGATCATATTTGGCCATTTGTCTCAATGTAAATGTTAAATTTTCATTGAGACAAATGTAAATATGTCTCAATGTAAACCATTTTAAAATAATTTATTTAATTGTTTAAAATTAAACTATTTTAAACCGTTCAAGGATGGTGATGGGATGTATTTACAAATTCATAGCCGGATACATTGATAATAAAATGAATAATTCTACTGTTTTAGAATGGTAAATCTACAATAAATTATTAGTAGGTAATAAATATGGTTCGAAACTAAAATGAACGTTTCCAGCCCTGATTCAGTGAAGGCTAACCTGTGTTTAAACGCAGCAGACACTAACAGAAGGGATGTGTGCCATCTTATTCAAACACTTACTTTATCTTCCAAGGAAAACTTTTTCATCTTTGGTCGTAGCTTTGAGTGCAGAGGAAATTATGATAGAGAACAGTTCCAGATGTTCTTTCAGGGGCAAATGAGTCTTCAAAGAATTTCTACCTTTCAACCAGTAAGGTTGAAATGAAATAAGCCGTAGCTCTTCTGGGAGACGGAGCATGCGGCTTTACATCTTCTAAAAGCAGAGCCTTCTTCCTCTTTTTCTATTTCATGGCGTAAGCAAGCTGTAAGGTCCATTGCCGCCCCCTACAGGACTGGAATGCAGATAGATTAACAAAAAATGCATTCTTTCTGCTAAAGATGTATGTTTTCTTCTTTATATGTTCAGCAGCCCATGAAGTCAGTTTTGTAGACTGACTATTTTATCCTATCCAATTTTATATTTGTCCTTTTAGTTGAACAGTCAACCCCATAAATATACATCCCTGCAAACAGCCTCTTTGTAGGGACATTAGTTTGGTTAGCTATGGATGCAAAGAGCTTGTAATCTAAATTCATAACACCAGATAGTAATGCTATCTGGTGTTATGAACTGGATTCCATTTGGTCCTTATCTGTCTTTGGAATTAATTAGATTATTGCCTGCCTCTACAATACCTTCAATCTTCGACTTCAAGTGTGTTGAAGGAGAAGTGTGTAGAAGAATCAAAGAGCATTGAAAAAAAATAAAATAGTAGTGCCAGCAGTTATGTTTTATAATACTCTGCTAGAAAAAACTCCCTACATGACCGACATTCTTTTCTTTGTACTTGAGATTGCCTTATTTGATTGCACTGGATCCAATAATTAAATAGCAACTGTACTTAAGTGTGTTACTTAAGTGTGCAGTTGGCCTTTCTATAAGTTGGCATTATTTTCCTTGTGAGGTCTTATTTTTTCTAGCCTATTTCCACATGAATTTTAAAATAAACTTGATGTTCTACAAATAAATAATGGGAAATTGTGGATCTTTACTCAGAGTTTCCAAACATGCTGCTGCCCGCTTTGCCAGCATACTCAGAAGTCTGGGAACAATTCCTAAGACATGTTATGTGGAATGAGCATTGGAAAGCAATACAACTGTATTATGACCTTATATTTTAAAAGCTTATCTGAAAACAGTGTATAAAAATGTTAGGACAAGATGTCCAGGGTATGGCATGATTATGATGCCATACTCTGGACAGGTCGCCAGTCCATCGCAGGGTAACACAGACAAACAGGACAAACAATCAAGCACACACACACACACACACACTCTCACCTAAGGAGAATTTAGAGAGACCAATTAACCTGACAATCATGATTTTTGACTGTGGGAGGAAGCCGGAGAACCCGGAGAGAACATATTTATGTATTATTAATTTGTTTTAAATTTTTGACATTTGTCTCAGTTAGATATTCTTAGGTTTGCTTTATTAATTCTCATGATAAAGTTTGTGTGAATGTGTTGGTTGTCATCTTTACTTGTAAATTAAAAGCCCTTTGAGGACCGACCGACCGACCGACCGACCGACCGACCGACCGACCGTCCGTCCGTCCGTCCGTCCGTCCATTTTCTGTTCACCCTTGTCCCTAATGGGGTCAGGAGGGTTGCTGGTTCCTCTCCAGCTACGTTCCACGCGAGAGGCGGGGTCACCCTGGACAGGTCGCCAGTCTGTCGCAGCCTTTGAGGACCTAATAAAGAGAATAGAATTCTACGGATTCAACGGAATTCTTCAAGTTTGATCCATTGTGCAAGAGGTGATGACAAGCTAGATCGGGACAAACCGGAAAAACAAAGTGATCTGTTATAGTCAGATCAGAGTTGTGGTGCAGAGTTCAGAAAAAAATTGTCCCATAAAGCTCAAGCAATCAAAACAGTTTTTGTGGCACTTATTTAAAAACTCAACAGAAACAAAATGGTAGAGTTACTAAAGCCAGATAAATTAAATCTCCCGTTTGTCCCTTTGTATCCAGCATAGATGAGGTATAGCAGGTCTAGCTCACCATGCAGGGCCGGTCCAAGGTTGTATGAGGCCTTGAGCAGAATTTAAGTGCTTAAAGAAATCTGGGACAGGGGGCCTCGTTTAACTGGCCGAGTTTAAAAGTAATCAGTGATAATTGTAATTTACCAAAATGTATTTCTGAACAAAGAGAGCTCAAACTTAAAGATTAAGCTCACAGATTCAGATTGTTGCTATGGAAACAAAACTAACTATGAAGATTGTTCTTTGAACTTTACAAAGTAAACTTGCCATCTATTGAAAACCTTGCATTCAAATGTTAAACAATTTTAAATATTTTCAGTCAAGTATGCTGAAACCATTACATCAATTTAGCAGCATTGATATTCTCAATAAACAAATGTTAAATTTCTATATCTGTGGTCTGTGATAAAATATTAGCATTTATGGGGCAACTGGCGGTCCTTAAGAAGCTGCTTAGTTCATTTATGCCATGGTCCGGTTGTACATTTGATCAGCATTACATGGTGTTAGATCCACTAGCTGATGACTTCATTTGGATTGAAATAACTGATATTTATTTTAATTGTATTTTTTTGATTTGTTGTTTTAAGATTTTAGTTGTGAGTTTAGGAATTGTCAGCAATGTCTTCCAGTAACATAATTATCATCCCAGTAATATTTTTACCTTTCCTGCCAACTTCACATATTTAATACAAAAACACGGCTTAGCACGTTTTCTCTTGCTAAATTCGGCTTTCAGTTTGAAACTAAGGTTCATGTGAGTAAGACCTGTTCTGTTTCAAAGTGTCTTGTCTCTATTGTGGCCAAGCATTTCAACTTGACAATTTTCTTTATTAGCTTTAATATTCCTCAAATATCTTGTATACCTTCATGAGGTTGCTATTTCTGGTGATTTCAATCTTTTGCGATTAGCCAACCATTAAAAGGTTAACCCAGTTAGAAAGAACATACTGACTTTGTGCCTTTAAATCACAGAAAATATTAGTCCATCTCCATAATCAGGTCATTTTTAATCAACCTGTTCCTTCCACTTCAGTGTCTTCAACCCACTGAAGAGGCGTAAAGTGAATGAAACATTGATCTAACTGTGCTAAAGTTGCCGTGTATATAATAAATTAACAGCTGCCAGTGAAGAACACATCAACAGTCAGTCTATACCTCTGCTGAGGTCCACATGTGCTGTGGCTCTTAAAAACTAATTTGACATGTTTTTGATCACAATGCCAATTGTGATCAAACATTTCTATTGTTTTGTTGCTGTAGGCAAATTTAATTTTGTAGTATTTTTTTGTATCACAAAAGTGGATCTTTAAATTGAAAAAGTTGCTAACCCCTGGTCTACAGTAACAAAATTGCTAAATATACATTTACATAAAAATAGAATTTGCTGAGTAAATAAAATTTACTCAGCAAATTAAATTAAAGGTAAGAATTTGGAATGAAACAGACAATAAGTATTAAAAACACAAGAATTAAATACCTGGAGGGAAACTTTAAACAAGCTTCAGCAGTGGAGGGTTGTGAAAAGTGTCTGCATCAAGGCCATTGCAGATCAGTGCATTGTTCATTTAAATAGGAAAAATGGCACATGGCATTTCTAGGTCTTTCTGAAGCCATCTACAAGAGCCGCTGGGCTCTTGAACAACTCTGGTTAATTATTTTGGACTCTTCAAAATAATCTGGCTGTGGCTGGTTTGTGGTGAAATGATGTTCAGTGAGGCCTGTTGCAGCTGACAGACATTCAGAAGTTTAGAAATGCAGCTGTAACCATATATTCCAGTCAGTAAAAGCAAAGGGACTGTTGTAAAAACTTAACTCTACCACCACTTTGTAATTACAAAAGTTTTTATAGACAGTTAATAATGAACCAGCTGATAGTGATTTGCACATAGCAAGAGAAATGCCTTCTAAATGGTGAGAGATTTTAGCTGGTTTCTGGGCAGAACACCAGCTTAAGTCTCATTTCTTGGGGAATGAGGCTTGTGGAGCTTTCTTACACACCTTTCTTAATGTGTTCCATATTATGTCTGTAGCACTTCCATCGTTGAAAAATAACTACATTTCTAGATGATTATGCTTTAATTTCCTTAATTTGTTTCTTACTTAGGTTCCTACTGCATTTTATGCCAATGACCCAGTTTAAAATATTTAAACTAAGAAAGGTTTTGTAATTCATGATATGTAAAAACACTGTCTGTGCATCTTTCATAAACATTCAAGCTGTATTTGCTGAATTGAGGTGGAAAGACAAACTTTATAGCTTCAGAACTGATTTCTAACAAAAGCAAAAGATAATTAGGAAAAAACACAGATATGACAGCTTTAAAATAACTGAAGTACTTCATTTAAACCATCTAATGCACCAAGCACCAATAAAAAGGAGATGTCCTTAAGGAAAAAACCAATACCCATTAATCACCAACTAGACTTTGTCTTGTAAAGTTTCCTGTAATGTAGCAAAGGTGCATTGACAACAGATGGCTGTCTATATAGGGGAGAACAACAGATGTAAGTTTAGAGTACATTAAAAAAATGGAAAAGTTGTCATTTCAGTAAATACACTTTCAACGTTTGAGCTCAAACTTTCTTTTGTCACATTTATTTCATTTAAAAAAAGACTGTTTTCCTGGAACAAAATGAAAATTTCAGTTCATCAAAAATGTATACAAGAGATCTATAATCTATAGATCTATAATCAAGGGTTTTTAACAGGAAGAAAAAGAATACATTTCTCTGAATTTTTTTCATCTTGACTTATTCTGAGCATCATGTTCCCCTAAGAATTACTTTTACATTTAGACTAAAAGTAAAAAGACCACATCATCTTCCACAGAAAAAGAAGAGAGAAGGGAGTCTGTCTGATCAACAGACAATCCTGGATGGGTACGGATGCATGACACTATCACACCCCTCCTCATGTTGGCAGCTCCAGGCCTGCAGAGTGGTGCAGTATTTGTTGTGGAAGTGTGGAAGAGAGTGAACAAGCAACGTGGTTAGAGGTATGGTACAGCAAATAGGATAGATAACCTGTCGGGCAGAGAAAAGGAGAAGAGAAGAAGAAACGGCTATGTGCTTGTCACGTATTAGTCCAGGGGCCTCTTTTCTCCGTGTTTCTTTGTAAACTCTTCAGCATTCTTCAAGAATTTTTTACGGTCCTTTGAGTACTCTTCTGCTAAGTCTGCCCTCAGAGGATGTTCTGGCTGAGGATCATTCACCAGTGCAATGAGGGACTGAATTACTGGAAAAGAAACAAAAAAAATCAACTTTAAAATCAAAAGCATTTTAAAGATAGCAGGTGATACTGTAGTCAAATGCAAAAGTGCTAGCAAAATGCAGACCCCTTGTCCCCTTTAAAAAAAATCATCTTATACATTCAGTTCAACAGAGTTTAGTTATACAATGCCAATTTTTTTTAAATCTAAAAAATTTTTTTATATAAATATATACCGTAGTAAATGTACAATTTTCAAGGTATTCAGCACTATAAAAACCTCATGGTTTCAAAACCACTCAAATATTCTGTCATTCTAGTAGTTCCAGTGTTTCACACTGTCAGCACAAAACAGCAGCTCCATCAGCGGGCTGACCACAGCGTCACTGTTTCCCTCTTCTTTATTACTGTCAGTTCTTCAGAGCAACAAGCTGCCAACAAGTCAGTTAAATCACAGTCATTCTGCTGCAAAAGTTACTGCAAGTGTTCCTGCCACAGCTCCTGATTAAACTCTTATTAATCCTCTGTATGAGAGGATCTCTGATAGCAGACAGCATGTTTGTTGTCCACAATCAATGAATGCATTCAGCTGTTAATCAAATGGTTTAAGTGTCGTACTCTGCTTGGTGCTGCTATTTGTACCCCTGAAGAAGGAACGGCAGTCTGAGAACAGCCGGGCTGAGCTGCGTTGGATTTACTAGTGGAAAATGAATCTGGACGGAGTGGACCGGGACTAGAGGCTGGCTGATGGAAAAGCACTATGGGTGGATGGGCACCTTCGGGGCAGGGGGCGCTCACGGCGTCTTGGGCAGTTGCCCATAAAAGAAACTGCCACTATCCATCCCCCTGTGTCGGAAGCACGCAGTGCTGACACAGAGGCAGGGAACCAACAGTCTTGACAGCATTGCTGCCTGCTCTATTAGCTCTAGCTGCTGACTCAAACAATGTGCCAGTGGTGGGCCTCCATTATTTAACCTGTGGCTGATTGAATGTCCAGGATCTGTTGTATGGTGGCATAATCAAGCCAAAATCTTGTGTGTAAAAACAACAACCACACAAGAGGAATTTAGACTTGCACAAGCTAAATAGAGATCTGCTTCCACACACGCATCTCTTGCTCTCGCCTCCTCGTTCATGACTAATATTTTCAGCAGAAGGCATTCCATTCCTACATATGACTGCTATCCAAGACAGTTACTATTGTGATGACATGGTGAAGGCAGACTGTCAGAAAGAGCAGGAGCTTCATAAATGTCCTTTAAGTTACGTTTGGTATATACACAATTTTAATAACTGAAGGTAACAGTTACTTAATTGGGCTATACAATGGCACTATGTGATGAAAAATACATAGTAGTGCTGCTTTAAGACCTAAAGCAATAAAATGAGCTGCAACCTAAAATGTAAGCTGTTTGCAGAAACAACTGGCTTTACCTGTGGTTGCTGCCAACATCTCCTTCATCTTAGATTTTTATTATGCTGTTCATTCTAAACCTCAGAAATGTCCAAACATGGGTGGAAGTTTTAACACTTCCTAAAATACAATTTCTGTTCTAATTTTACTCCCTTTGTGTGATTCTACTGCAAAACAAACAAAAACACCATAATACGTTCCTATTAAAGCAGAAACATAACAAATATGTAAACTCTGTCAGTGTGATTGATACAGGTACCAGTGTTTCTGATGGTCTCTGATTCAAAGGCATTTGTATTCTATCTTGTCTCTGTCTTGGATGTTGAGGATTCTGAATTTTATTCCAAGGCCACAACTGTGAAAATGATATTGGCCAATATATTTGTTACAATCTTGCTTTCATTGGTTGCAAAAAATACTGATTCAAATCCAAGCAATGTTAGCACCTTCACCCATCTCCAGCCCCTTTCACTGGCAAACTGCAACCCAAGTAAGTAAGCTGTGATTGTGTCATGCAGCTCCCTCTGAAGATGGCTTATCAGGAAATATGATTGGTAGATGAAGCAACAAAGATGGGAGTACACTACATCCTGCACAACCTCAGCTACCCAGGGACTTGGGTTGTAAATCCATTTGTGACCGTCAACTTGGCCTTCAGCACCATCAACCTACACATCCTTCACTGGAATCTTCCCCAGCTTACTGTGTCAGCCTCCCCCACTACTTCCATCTTGGAAATATAAATTGTCTCATAGTCTGATCACCTCTCGTTTAGATCACTCCAATTCTCTTCTTTTTGGCCAAGCACAGGAAACCCTCCATAAACTACCATTGGTCCAACATTCAGCTGCCCGCATCATACACAACCCTCTCAATCACATCACACCTATTGTACCACAGCTCCATTGGCTTCCCATCCCCATCAACTACAAAATACTTATCCTTTTACTTTCAAAATTGTTCACAACTTATCTTTTGAACCTCCTTCACATTGCTGCACCCTCAGATCCTCCTTTTCCATTCATCTCACTGTTCGCCCTGCCCATCTTGTTACTATGACGAGCAGAGCTGTGCTTCATTTTTATTGTCTTAATATTTAAATTATGCAAGGTGACCTTGAGATCCAATAACCCTGCTTCTCCGGGATTATTCTCCCGCTGAGGGGAGCGTGTGCAGGATCAGGTACGTTCAGAGTCTTGCCAACTTCTGATCACTTCTATTGGTGAAATGTTACTTGATTTCAAAAACGTTCTCACTGTAGAAAAAGTGTTAAAAAGGTATTCAGCTTGATGATGACACAATGTGGATTATCTGTTCAGCTTGCTGAATATTAATTAAACAAAATGGAAATAATAATATTATTACCATTTGATGCTCAACGAATAAAATTTAGCGCAACCTCTGCTCCAGACTACAAACATTTTTGTCCCCCTCTCCCTTCTTCAGGTCTTTTTTTCCAGAACTAACTTATTGGTGTGTTACCACCACCACCTGATATGAAGTGTGCTTTAACAATCAGATGTCAGTGGGGGCCAGCGCCTCCTCTGCGCATTCCTTCCCTCTTTCAGCTCCATTCCAGGGGGATTACTGTCAAATGAAGGCCACTAGTGAAAAACTAAATTCTTCAGTAAAACAATGAAATACTTCTGCTATAATCTGGGTGGTCATGATGTGTGGTCATCTTTCATCTTACAGCTCTCACCGAAAAGTGGTTTTAGCAAAGATTTGAGAGAACCTTGAAAAAGAGCTGATTCGATTGGCGCATGTTCACAAACAACCACTAACATTGTCAACTGAACAGACACTGATGGCTGTTAATGTAGCATACAGCCGTCATGTTCAGAAAATACTACTTGTGCACAAAACAGAAACAATGTGAATTTGGCATGTATGCTTTCCGACCTTTTGAAAAATCAAGATAATAGCCATTTAATTAATATAAGAAGAATGCAGAACAAAAACACCATATGTGGCTCAATGATTATCAACAGAACTTTGCACAATTTTATATATTTCACTACAATACAAATATGACCGACCCAGCAGATATCTCCTCTTGTCTGAGTAGTATACAGTGGGGCAAAAAAGTATTTAGTCAGCCACCAATTGTGCAAGTTCTCCCACTTAAAAAGATGAGAGGCCTGTAATTTTCATCATAGATATACCTCAACTATGAGAGACAAAAGGAGAAAAAATATCCAGAACATCACATTGTCTGATTTTTAAAGAATTTATTTACAAAATATGGTGGAAAATAAGTATTTGGTCAGTTACAAACAAGCAAGATTTCTGGCTCTCACAGACCTGTAACGTCTTCTGTAAGAGGCTCCTCTGTCCTCCACTAATACGTTACCTGTATTAATAGCACCTGTTTGAACCCGTTATCAGTATAAAAGACACCTGTCCAAAACCTCAAACAGTCACACTCTAAACTCCAACATGGCCAAAACTAGAGAGTTGTCAAAGGACACCCGACACAAAATTATAGACCTGCACCAGGCTGGGAAGTCTGAATCTGCAATAGGTAAACAGGTTGGTGTGAAGAAATCAACTGTGGGATCAATTATTAGAAAATGGAACACATACAAGACCACTGATAATCTTCCTCGATCTGGGGCTCCACACAAGATCTCACCCCGTGGGGTCAAAATGATCACAAGAACGGTGAGCAAAAATCACAGAACCACACGGGGGAACCTGGTGAATGTCCTGCAGAGAGCTGGGACCAAAGTAACAAAGGCTACCATCAGTAACACACTACGCCACCAGGGACTCAAATCCTGCAGTGCCAGACGTGTCCCCCTGCTTAAGCCAGTACATGTCAAGGCCCGTCTCAAGTTTGCTAGAGAGCATTTGGATGATCCAGAAGATGACTGGGAGAATATCATATGGTCAGATGAAACCAAATTAGAACTTTTTGGTAAAAACTCTACTCGTCATGTTTGGAGGAGAGAGAATGCTGAGTTGCATCCAAAGAACACCATACCTACTGTGAAGCATGGGGGTGGAAACATCATGCTTTGGGGCTGTTTTTCTGCTAAGGAACCAGGACGACTGATCCGTGTGAAGGAAAGAATGAATGGGGCCATGTATCGTCAAATTTTGAGTGAAAACCTCCATCAGCAAGGGCATTGAAGATGAAACGTGGCTGGGTCTTTCAGCATGACAATGATCCCAAACACACCGCCCGGGTAACGAAGGAGTGGCTTCGTAAGAAGCATTTCAAGGTCCTGGAGTGGCCTAGCCAGTCTCCAGATCTCAACCCCATAGAAAATCTTTGGAGGGAGTTGAAAGTCCGTGTTGCCTAGCAACAGCCCCAGAACATCACTGCTCTAGAGGAGATCTGCATGGAGGAATGGGCCAAAATACCAGCAACAGTGTGTGAAAACCTTGTGAAGACTTACAGAAAACGTTTGATCTCTGTCATTGCCAACAAAGGCTATATAACAAAGTATTGAGATGAACTTTTGTTATTGACCAAATACTTATTTTCCACCATATTTTGTAAATAAATTCTTTAAAAATCAGACAATGTGATGTTCTGGATTTTTTTTCTCCTTTTGTCTCTCATAGTTGAGGTATATCTATGATGAAAATTACAGGCCTCTCTCATCTTTTTAAGTGGGAGAACTTGCACAATTGGTGGCTGACTAAATACTTTTTTGCCCCACTGTATCTCTACCTACTATTGCAGAGTGTTGCTCCGTCTCAGATGGTGTTATTACTTTGGAGGAGATCTGGACAGCAATTAAAATTAATGCTAAATAGAAAATGGCCTGGCCCCAGTGGGTTTCCACTGGAATCTTTAAGTCATTGTGGCCAGATATTCAATCAATATTTATGCCTGCTGTTAACATTTTGAAAAATGGCATCCCTCCTCATGGAGACAGTCTGCTTTTAAAAGAAGGTGAAAGTCCTGTGGACTGCTCTACCTTTAGATCTGTTAGTTTGCTTAATGTACAAAATAAAAGTACCATACTGTCCTGGAGATTAGAAAACATCCTCCCTAAAATAATAGACCCAAATATGGCAGGATTTATAAAATCAATATATGACATGTTCTTTATGCTGTTCAGTATCTTAATACTAACAAAGAGCCAGTATTAATTGCCCCCATTGAAGCAGAGAAGGCTTCTGACAGAGTTGAAAAGCAACTGAATTTCAGGCGTCGGACAGATTCCGTGTGAGAAGCTTTTCACCCTTATTGTTTACACTGCTTATTGAAACTCTGGTCGGGATTAACAGGACTACTGCTGATGTATTTGGAATTAATATAGATGGGTCACATTATTCCACTCTTTGTTTATGATATCCTTTTGTATATGTGCAAACTTGAGAAATCAATTCCAGCAATCTTGGAATCTATGAGAAGGTCCACAGTGCTTTGTCAGGACACAAAATCAGACTAGGGAAGTCTGCTGCCATCCATTTTAATACAATCTCCCTTTCTAATGTCTGAGGGGTTGTAAATATTTGGGTATCTTTGCTACATCTGATATGAATAATCTCTCTGACACCAACTACTCACCTTTAAATCAGAAGACTAGAAATGATTTAACAAAATGGGCTCCTCTATAAACTATTTTCTTAGAAAGAATCAATACCATCAAAATGAACATTCTTCTACGATTCCACTACTTATTTCAAAATCTTCCCTGTTGCCTATCTCTTGGACTCTTCAAATCAGTGAACTCTCGTTTATCTCACTTTATTTGAAATAACAAACACCCATGAGTCAAGAAGTAAAAATATACGAACCTTCTCTTCTTTGTCGGCATTAACTGTTAACCCAGATCTGCTGGGGCGCATTAGAAGCATTGGTTTATCTGAATGGTCATCTAAGGAACTATTCAATCATCTGAGGGACAGACTCCGACTCTAACTAAGAATTTTTATAAGTATCTTCAGAGCTGTCATTTTGTAAGAAGTCTTTCTGGACAGGAAAATTGTCAGAGTTAGTCCAAATCTCTGAAGATAAACGCTTCGTTATCTGGCTGTGGTTCCCCAGGTCACGATGCTCTGCAGCATGACGTTCAACCCAGAATATTTAGAGGGAGATCTGGAATTGGGTTTTCCCCAGATGCACCTTGATCTCTATACATGAAGAGAACTTTAAATCATTCTATCAAACTTGTAGAAGAATTTACAGTTCTACAACTTTAAGAAACTTTAACTTTAAGATCTCTGTCACAAATGAAAAAACACATAAGAGTACATTTATTCATTTATTTTAGTCTTGTAATTTTTCTGGACAGCAGTACATCTATACAAGAGTTCATTGGTAAATATTTCCAACAATCTTCCTACCTTCTGTCTTTTTAACCATGCTCCAGAAATTTTGCTTAATACAGATACTAAATCTTATGGGGATATGGAGAAAGAAAAACAAATCATTGCAACTTACTTTCTCAAGAGCTGTGAAATGTTTGAAAAATTGTGAGTTCCTTTTTTTTAAAAAGGAACTGAAGTAAAAAAAATAAAGAAATAAATATTAGAATACCAACTACTTGAGTGATCGGCAGCAGTAGGACAGTGTGGGCAGCATAATCTTTGGCACAAAATCAATCAGCACAAACACTCCAAAGAAAAGTGCTCTCTCTCCCTGCAGCGCTTCTCCATTAGGACAGGGCGATCAGATTGCCGTCACCGCTCTGATTCAGGACAATTATGAGTCTGTGTACAGACAGAAGGTGGATCAACTGGTCTGCTGTTGACAACCACAGTGGCAACCACCTGAAGTTAGCCCTTTCAAGATTTTACCATTTCAAGTAATAGGGTGTATGCTGTGAATTACTTCCCATTTTCAGGGCCCCAAGTTCTTTCTAGAACAGTGGTGGTCTTGCCAGAAAGACATTGTCCAATGAAGATCCAACAGAGGTTAAAGTTCCTGCAGGTGCCTCAGGTACTGCTCGTCATCTTTGATACCACTATAATTCTGTATTTTGTATGTCTGTCCATTTATTATTAACCTTTATAGAGACCTCTGTTATCTTTGTCTGAATGAAAAACTTTGATTCACTCACAACATTGTGGGATACTTTCTTATTCTTACTTAGATAAAGACATCCTTTCATGGGCGACCACGACAGCTTTCATTTTACAGAGTCAACACCAGTGCTATAAGTGGTCCAGTATGCAATGGTACTTTTAGATTTTACTTATCAGTGCATCAGGACATTTTTCGTTGTAACAGGTCAGTCTGTTTTTCCCCACTAATGCGCTCCCTGAATCTGTGGAAAGAGCAGTTGTTTATTTGTGAAAAAAGTTTTAAATATCCTATAAATTTCGTTCCACCTCACGATTGTATCCCACTTGTTGACTCTTCACAAAATAATAAATATCTTAGATCTTTCTATTTGAAGCCTGAAAAGCGGCAAAAGGTTGAGAAGTTCAAGGGGGCCGAATGCTTTCACAAAGCACTGTAACTAAACTAAGAAAGGATAATATTAATCAAAGGAAACTAAAAGAAATGCATGACGAACAAAATGCAAGCAAAAAAAAACTACAAACCTAACTAAATACAGAGGAATAAACCTATATGGCAAGGCCTTTTGAGCAATAATTAATACAAGGGACTATGAATATGGCAAAAACAAACAGTGTTATAATATAAATAATAAAATATGTAAAGTACATATTTTACAGACCATAACAGTAATAATAAGGAACTTATGTTTTGAATTAGATTTTATCTTGTATATTTAGTTCTTTAATATTATGTTTCATGTCAGTTTTAATGCTGTAAGTGACTCCATTACACTTTCAATTTAACTCATTAGGATTTGATTAAGAGCCAGTTTTGGTTTTGTAATTTCTGTACAATAAAACTATTGATCTATAAATCAATAGACGGGTCTATATAAAGATATAATACATGTTTCTGTCCAATATTTATGGCACTAAAAGAATCAGTGCCATTTTGTTTTTCCACTTAAACTCTGGTTTTCACAGTGAATGCCATGTGGGTGAAATTTTATAGCTGATACTCTGACAACCATTTCTCCTGAAGGCAGCACAGGGCTGTACAACAAGAAAATGATAAAAACATGAAGAGAAGATGAGTTATGATTGATATAGCTGCAGTTCTAACCTTGTTTTAATGTTACAGAACATAGTTTTTTGGAAGTAGTTTGAAGTTTAAACTGGCATTGTTGTACATCTTTTACATCTTTTATCTGGCCAGGTCAGATAATAGTTGCCAAATCTTGTTAAAAGCAAGATTTAGCAACTAACATCAGAAAATGGCACAGAATGAGACAGCTAATAAAGTTTGAATTTAGTTTTGTGCCATTCTGACTGGCTTTTGTTAGACCTACCAATTTTAAGGTGAATCTCAATTTGCATTTTTCTTAGATACCTGTAAAAATAATTTCTGTTTACATAGCTGAGAAACTGATAATTAAATAATGTGCATTTATTTTATACAGAGCCCTCTAGATCAGTGGTCCCCATCCTCTTTATCACTGCGGACCGGTCAAGATATGGCAATTTTACTGCAGCCCGGGGAGACGGATGGGGAGGAGGTCACCTGACATAATTTGAATTTTTTTGTCCCGATTTTCCGCTTATGAAAATCATAGAACGTTCCGACCTGCTGTGTGGTGTGTTATGTCCGACCGTTCCAATCTAAAATCGGACATATTCAACATGTTTGATTGTCTTGGCCCGACTATCGCAGCCTGTGGGGTTTCCCCTGACTGGGAGCGAGAACGTAACCTGTTGAGTGTGACAAGTAGCCAATCAGAAAGTGTGGTGACGTAAGCACAGAGGGGAATCCCAAACAGCTGACATCAAGCAACTGAGAGTCTGGTTTAGTGCACAGTGCAGCAAATAGAGCAGCTCCACTCACCTTTTCTATTTGTTACGACTTTTATCGAGGAACATGATTCCACAAACTATCACTACTGTTTCTACATCATCATCCGTGTTTAATTATTCTAAATTCATGTATGGTATGTTGAGGGTTTACTGGATTTTCTTCTGGAGTCGGGATCTTTTCTTGAATCGGTTCTTGTGTGGTGTGTTGCTCCTGCCGTGTGGCTGGACACACGAACCGACCGAACCTGTTGGACTTTTATCGGCTCTGTGTCATACTGTCATGTCCATTAAGCGGTGCTGCGAGTGTGTGTTGTCTTCCACCCTCTCTCCTGCAGGGCGTGTCGGACAGAAGCGGCCAGCTGGAGCTCATCTATCCATTAGGAGGAGCGTTTTAATAGAAGCCGGATCCTGAGATCGCTGCCAGATGGTTCTACGTTTCCAGTGAGTCCTCGTTCCTGGTTAAGAAATCCTCGTTTCTTGGTCCGAAGTATCCTCGTTCCTGGTCTGAAAGAGGAGCTGTTCTTGGTCTCTCGTCCGGCTCCACGCGGCTCCTGCTCACAGCCGTTCCCCGTCTCCTGTCTGGCTCCGTTCTCTGTCCGTCCGCCTTCATTGCTGGATAACCCCCAGTCAACGCGCTTGCCTGCCTGTCCACCCATCGACCCCAGTGGATGCTCCGTTCACCTGCCCGTTTCCCCCCCCGCTGCTGGACACAAATAAATTCGAACTTACCTTTTGCTGGTGTGGCGTTTGTAGTTGTTTCTGCACTAGAGTCTGGGTAACAAATATGTCAGAACCATCTGGCCAGGTTGACTCTGCAGCGCAACTACGAAATGCATTAACAGAGCAAGGAGTTCTGTTAGGCCGCCACAACAACGCGCTTCAGGCTATGCAGCAGCAGCAGTCCGAGCTAACACAGAGCCTCTCCGAACTGTCGCAGCAGCTGAAGGAGATAAGTGCGAAGATCCAGCCGTCTGCTGCAGGAACCGGTACTCCTGCCGCCTCGCCTGTTCCCGCCCCTACCTCCCCTTCACCCAGCTTCCGTGAGGTTATTTCCCCTCCGCCGGAGCCGTTTTCCGGGGAGCAGGGTAAGTGCAGGGGTTTCCTGCTCCAGTGTGCTCTGGTTTTTGGCCGATCGCCTCAATCCTTCCGCGATGACGCCAGTAAGATTTCATATGTCATTGGTCTTTTAAGAGGTAAGGCCCTGAAATGGGCTGAGGCGGTAATTAACGAGTCAAGCATACATCTCTACTCATATGCTGACTTTATTGAGTCTTTCAAGCAGGTTTTTGATATGGCAGCCACTAGGGAGGACTCTAGTAAGAGACTTTGGGAGTTACGACAGGGGAATCGGTCTGTCTCTGAACTCGTAGTGGAGTTCCGCATTCTGGCTGCTGAGACGGGGTGGAACAATGCGGCTCTTAAAGGAGCTTTCCGCAACGCTCTCTCCGAGAGGATGAAAGATGAACTCTCTTACCGTGATGAATCTAAGACTCTCGAGGAGCTAATTAGTCTAGCAGTTCGTATTGATAACCGTATACGGGAGAGGTCCAGACAACGATCCGGGACCTTCGCAGTCCCGTCTAGGGCCGAGGTTCCCAGAATCACAGCTCCGACCCCGAGTCCTCCTTCGTCCCCATCACCACCGCCTGAACCTATGGAGATTGGTCGGGCCCGGCTCACTCCCGAGGAGCGTCAACGGAGGAGAGACGCCGGATGCTGCTTGTACTGCGGGGTTCCCGCCCACTTCATCGCCAACTGCCCTGTTCGCCCAAAAGCCGGGGCCCGTCAGTAAGCGTGGGGGTACTGACGGGCAAACTCACCACCAAACCTCATGTGAGTATCCCTTCTCTCCTTTGTATCCGTCGAGAGACGCATCCCATACTAGCATTTATTGATTCAGGGGCCGAGCAAAACCTAATCAGTCCAGAGGTTGTTAAGGAGTATGACATCCCTGTCCATACTCTCTGCTCCCATTCCAGTGTCAGCGTTGGACGGAGGTCCATTAACCACCATAACCTGACTGACCCAGTCTCGTTAGTGGTGTCAGGAAATCACCATGAACAGATTTCTTTTTTTGTGTTTCCGACCAAGTCCGCCCCCCTGGTTCTTGGTTACCCTTGGTTACAGACTCACAACCCGCACATTAACTGGTCAATTGGTCTCATTGAATCGTGGAGCGAACACTGTCATAACTGCTGTTTACAATCTGCCGTCCCCAGGGGGCCCCCCAGTCTTACTGCAGAACCTGAACCCCCAGACTTATCATCAGTTCCCACCGAGTATCATGATCTTAAAAGAGTTTTCAGTAAGACACTTGCTCTATCTCTCCCTGCACATCGCCCTTATGATTGTGCCATTGAATTGCTCCCTGGAGCCCCCCTGCCTTCAGGCAGACTTTACAATCTGTCAAGACCTGAACGTGAAGCCATGGAGAGATACATTTCTGAGTCTGTTTCCGCAGGCATAATCCGTCCATCCTCTTCCCCCATGGGGGCGGGGTTTTTCTTTGTCCAAAAGAAAGACAAGTCACTCCGTCCCTGCATTGATTATCGGGGGCTTAATCAAATTACCATCAAGAACAAATACTCTCTCCCTCTCATCTCTTCATCCTTTGAGTCAGTCCAAAGGGCCACCATTTTCTCCAAATTAGATCTGCGCAATGCTTACCACTTAGTGCGAATAAGAGAGGGAGACGAATGGAAGACTGCTTTCAAGACCCATATTGGACATTTTGAATACTTGGTTATGCCTTTTGGACTTTGCAACGCTCCAGCAGTTTTCCAGGCCCTAGTAAATGATGTCCTTCGGGATTACCTGAATGTTTTTGTGTTTGTCTATTTGGATGACATTTTAATCTTCTCCAACAGTCTCACCGACCACCGGACCCACGTAAGGAAGGTTCTTCAACGTTTACTGGAGAACAACCTGTTTGTGAAAGCAGAAAAATGTGAGTTTCATAAACCATCCTTGACTTTTCTGGGTTTTGTGTTTGAGGGAGGTGAGGCCCAGCCCTGAGAAGACTCAGGCTGTCCAGGAGTGGCCAGTTCCTACTTCCAGGAAGCAGCTGCAGCGCTTCCTAGGTTTCTCAAACTTCTACAGGCGGTTTATCAGAGGCTTCAGTTTGGTGGCCGCCCCCCTCACGGCTCTTACCTCTATCAAGAGACCTTTTTCCTGGACCCAAGACGCTGACCGGGCCTTCTCAGAGCTCAAGAAGAGGTTTGTTAACGCACCCATTCTGATTCACCCAGACCCATCAACTCAGTTTGTATTAGAGGTGGATGCATCCGACACCGGGGTGGGGGCTGTTCTGTCCCAACGTTCTCACCTCGATAATAAGCTTCACCCATGCGCCTTTTTCTCTAAACGCTTTCCTCTCCCGAGCATAATTATAACATCGGCGACAAGGAGCTCCTAGCCATCAAATTGGCTTTGGAGGAATGGCGACACTGGCTTGAAGGCACAGAGCAGCCCATCATGGTCTGGACAGACCATAAAAACTTAGCCTACCTGCAGTCTGCTAAGCGTCTGAACCCTAGACAGGCCCGCTGGACGCTGTTCTTTTCTCGTTTCAACCTGACAATCACATACCGCCCTGGGTCCAAAAATTCAAAACCAGACGCCCTCTCCAGACAGCATTCCCCTGACAGCTTGGACGGCTCCTCCCAGAGTATCCTCCCGCCCACCTGTACGGTCGGTGCCATCACATGGGAGCTGGAGAGTTCCCTTAAAGCAGCCCAAGCAGGTGAACCGGACCCTGGAGGAGGTCCCCCCAATCGAACCTTTGTCCCCACCTCTGTGCGGGGTCAAGTGATCCATTGGGGTCACGCATCTAGGTTCTCCTGTCACTCTGGGGTTAGCCGCACTATTGGTCTCCTCCGACGCTATTTCTGGTGGCCATCCCTTAACCAGGATGTGCAGGAATATGTCAGGGCCTGCAGCACCTGTGCTAGGGGTAAATCGTCCTGCCGGCCTGCTTCAGCCTCTCGAAGTCCCTTCACGTCCCTGGTCTCACATTGCCCTGGATTTCATTACTGGTCTTCCCCCCTCCCATAATAAATCAGTCATTCTCACCATCATTGACAGGTTCTCCAAGGCCTGCCACCTAGTGGCATTGGCCAGGCTCCCGTCGGCCCCCGAGACAGCCAGACTCCTTTTGCAGCATGTCTTCCGCCTGCACGGCATCCCATCTGAGATTGTCTCTGATAGAGGGCCTCAGTTTGTCTCACGTGTGTGGAAGGATTTTTGCTCCGCGCTAGGGGCCAAGCCCTGTCTATCTTCCGGCTTCCACCCTCAGACCAACGGGCAATGTGAGAGACTTAATCAGGAGCTGGAGAATACCCTGCGTTGTGTTTGTGCATCTAATCCTGGTTCTTGGAGCACCCACCTACCTTGGGTGGAGTATGCACACAACACGCATGTCTCGGCCGCTACAGGCTTTTCCCCATTTGAAGCCTCTATTGGCTACCAGCCACCTCTCCTACCGTCCTCTTTTCCAGAATCATCCACCCTTTCTGTTAAAACCCACCTCAGAAAGTGTCAGAGAGTGTGGGGGCAAACTAAAGCTGCCCTGCAACGTACCTCCTTTCAGAATAAAAGGATAGCAGACAGACGACGTATGCCAGCTCCCCAGTACACCCCGGGTCAAGAGGTTTGGCTCTCTTCAAGGGATTTTCCCCTTAAGTCCACCTCTAAGAAACTCTCTCCTAGGTTCCTTGGCCCTTTTACCATTATTTCGGTCATTAGCCCCTCTACAGTGCGCCTCAAACTCCCTTCTCACCTCCGGGTTCACCCAGTTTTTCATGTTTCTCAGATCAAGCCTGTTCATTCCAGTCCCTTGTGCCCTCCACCGGACCCCCCTCCGCCCTCCCGGCTAGTGGATGGCCATCCTGCCTTTTCTGTCCAGCGCATTCTGGCGGTCCGCCCTCGTGGGCGCGGCCTTCAATATCTGGTGGACTGGGAGGGGTATGGACCAGAACATCGGTCCTGGATTCCCCGTTCCTTTATTTTGGACCCTGATCTCATCTCTTCATTTGAGAGGTCATCTGCTTCTACCTCTAGTTGTCCGCCAAGAGGCGTCCATTAAGGGGGAGGGTACTGTCATACTGTCATGTCCATTAAGCGGTGCTGCGAGTGTGTGTTGTCTTCCACCCTCTCTCCTGCAGGGCGTGTCGGACAGAAGCGGCCAGCTGGAGCTCATCTATCCATTAGGAGGAGCGTTTTAATAGAAGCCGGATCCTGAGATCGCTGCCAGATGGTTCTACGTTTCCAGTGAGTCCTCGTTCCTGGTCAAAAAATCCTCGTTTCTTGGTCCGAAGTATCCTCGTTCCTGGTCTGAAAGAGGAGCTGTTCTTGGTCTCTCGTCCGGCTCCACGCGGCTCCTGCTCACAGCCGTTCCCCGTCTCCTGTCTGGCTCCGTTCTCTGTCCGTCCGCCTTCATTGCTGGATAACCCCCAGTCAACGCGCTTGCCTGCCTGTCCACCCATCGACCCCAGTGGATGCTCCGTTCACCTGCCCGTTTCCCCCCCCGCTGCTGGACACAAATAAATTCGAACTTACCTTTTGCTGGTGTGGCGTTTGTAGTTGTTTCTGCACTAGAGTCTGGGTAACAAATATGTCACTCTGTGGTCACCGAGGTTTGGAAAATTGTCCTTCAATCGTGCCGTGTGAACCAGACCTCAAACTCACAAGCTCTGCTCCTCTCATCTCGTCTCAACCACTACCTTAATGCTCTCTGACTCTGGTCTCTACGGTAACGTCTACATATCCCTTCAAAATAAGATACAGATGCGCCACAAAAACGAACATTGTATTTTGGTGAAAATTTTAACTCACGATAACGACTAATGGGAGCTCTGAGCTTGTTTCTCTGCAACGAGACGGTCCCACCTGGGAGTGATGAGAGACAGTGACACCCCAAGTGTTGCTAATCCACAGGGTGTTTGGTCTCTAGTGGTGAAGCAGCTTGAAGCTTCATTGCCTCATTAGCAGCCGGTCACCATATCATGCAGAACTTTGAATGTGGGAATCACCTACCGGGATAAATCCATCCTCCTGTCTCTTCTCTGGGCCTTTTCCCTTCATAAAGAAACTTTACAAAGAATCTGATCTGTTTCTGACTCATTTTGCTGCTTGTGGCTCAATGTTGGCGTGCAAAACGTAACCAAGAGAATCCGGTTAAAAGGATTTTCAAAATAAAAGATCCTCCAGACTCGGATAATACATAAAACTGAATTTTTTTTTTTTCTTGTGCGGCCCGTACCAATTAGTCCACGGATCGGTACTGGTCCGCGGCCGGGGGTTGGGAACCACTGCTCTAAAGGGCTCAGTACGGTAATTTTAGAAAAACAAAACACAATTTCTTTTAACACTTTAAAAAAATATTTTTAATTTTTGCTGTGATGATTTTGATTGTACAGAAATAATCAAAATCATAACAGCAACAATAATGATAGTTATATTAATAATAAAATAATATTCAGTGCAAAGTAGCCTACATCTTTGATGAGGGGCAATAAGAACCTGGATAATGGACAGAGGGGTGTTGGACCAAAAAAGGTTGAGAAACACTATTTTAGTGCTTTTTAAACGTGTTTTCAAAGAAACAATAACAAAATAACGTTCATTGACAAACAAAAAACAAAACATTTTATTGGTAAAATAACTCAACTAGCTTTATCAGGTAGCTCAGGTAATTTATGATTAAAAAGGCAGTTTTATCATGTGGTACCACTAACCTTGGTCAGTTTTGGTAGCGGGTTTCCAGTTCTCAGCACTAATCACAGGCAAGCATACCTGACCTTTCTCATCGATGTTGGGGTGATAGATCTTTGTCTTGAATGTGATTTTGGGAGGCTTGAATGGGTACTCGGTTGGAAAAATTATTTCAATCCTGAATGCACCTTTGTCATACGGTGGATTGTCCTGGAAGAAAAGTTAATGATTAAAACTATAAATCCAAATTAAGGCAAATCAGCCTATAAAAACAAAAGGAGACAACTTCTTACAGGAACAATAAGCCCTTGCCATGACAATAGGTTTGATTCCTCAACTTGAATGTTTCTGAAGTTCTTCATCCCAGATCTCCGAATCTCTTCAAGTTCCTAATAAACCAAACATGACACATATTATACATTAAACGTCTCAACTGGAAATGCTGTGATCGATCGACGGATAGAAACATACACACAAACTAATAGACAATCTAAGGAAGTCACAAAAAATACTGTGTGGAAAAAGAAAACCAGACTGTCTGAGGAAAAAATGAAAACTAGTAGAATACTATAGATCATCATTGCTGCTTGCAAGTCAAGTCAAAGAAGCCAAGAGAACCACAAGAAGCAGTGAAAGAAGCAAAGAAAGGAAGATGAGTGACAACATCAAACTCTTCTTAAATAGAGATGATTCGTCCACATAGGTAGAACAAAGCTGGGGAGGTCATAAGACGTTCCTCTCAGACACAAGAGATCCCACAAAAAGAACCCAGCCCTGAAAGTATCACACTCCCATTATTGTAAGCAGAGACCAAAGGTCACTGATATGGAGAAACGTGCCAGTAAAATTCACAAAAATTATTCAAGTTAAATAAAAAGTACCGTCTTGAAATTATAGATACATTATCTTTTGCTGATGTAATAGCTTTATCCATCTGTAATTAAGAAAGCACTGATTGCATGTGTTTTCTTAGTAGGTAGATGTGAAACCTACAAGGACCTTCCTAGCCCTTCAACTAACAATTATATTTGTTATCAAATATTGTGATGACTAATCAGATTTTAAAAAATTGGCACATTTTGCAGATTTTTCATTTTACCATTTAAGCCTTTTTTAAGTATACAACACTAGAAAGACAATCATAGATGCAAAAAAATTATTGAATCTCTTTAAATAATATAACTTGGCTAAAATCCAATCAAATAGCATTCATTGTGAAAAGCTCAGCCCTTTTTACTTCACTTCACTCAATACAGTGAGGGGTTAAGCTTTTGACCTTTTCATAACCGATTGAAATCTTTTGGTAACACTTATTTTGAAGGGCTGTGCATGACACTGTCTTAAACATGGCATAACACCTGTCATGATTCTTCATGAATATTTATGACTGATGTCATTAAGGGTCATTTGATAAATAATAACCCTTTTAATGCAAAGTTGACAGCGTTTAAAATGTCTTGTCATTATCCTGGAGAAAAATGTCCATGTTATGACAAGTTGACATGAACCAAGAATCATCATCTGTCATAAATATATCCTAGCAGCTATGTACTACCAAACCTGTCAATTCTAGTTAATCTTAACTGTGACAGTCCTGACACATTATAGTTTTGTCATTAATATTTTCCCTTACACATTGGAACACATTGAACTAGTTACTGATATCATTAAGTGTTATTACACTGTAAAAAGCTTTAACAACACACTCATTAATATTTCCCCTTTCCTCAAGTAAAGTGGAACAAGTAGGATCAGTAATAATAAGGTCGTTATGTTTTACTACACTATCAAAAGCTTTAACAACTAGGTCTGTCACCATTACAAATTTTACTGGACAATAAATTGTCCCAGAACTTATTGCAATAAACAATAAAATTGTTTTGAGACATTTAAGTAATGTGATAATGGCATAATAATAATGCAACAACACATTTTCAAGGATCAATAAAATTTAACTTTTTATAAACATTTAAACACTGGAAATGGAGGACATTGTAAATATCCAAAATAAATAAAGAAAACAACAGAAACAACAAATAAAATGAATTATGAAGTCTCTGTAAACAAAATTGTCTTTCGAAAAAGGGGATAGTTGAGACCAAAGTACCAGACTGAAGAAAGAGAAAAATGATAAATGAAGGAAATAAAAATTGAGCTTTTTGTAATTTATTGTGCAATTACTTGATTTATTGTTTATTGTGACAAGTTTACTAAAAACACTGTCATTAATATTTTCCCCAACATGAAATAAAATGGAACAAGTAGGATCAATAATAAAGATTTCATGAAGTTTTATTAAACTGTCAAAAAAATTGAATTCCTCTTACATCAAGTAAAGTGGAACAAGTAGCAGCTATCCATGGAAAAGCGATCTGCGCCAAGGTAAACTTCAGAGATCAAGCTGCAACATCGTGCGAGCAGCGGCCAACTCACAGAGGAGCCAGAGGTCTGATTGGTGAGCGCTCCCTGTTCAATGGATCAACTATAAAAACTATAAACCCATCTTTCTTTCAGGAATTATTCTGACCTGCCAGTAAAATGCTTAACGCAGAAGAGATGCTTGTAGTCTGGCTTACTAAAAAAATATAGAAACATATATCTTTTTAAACAAACAATGCTTAGCCTGGCAGGGGGCCCCGTAATACACTAGGAGAAACTGTGTAAATTCTATTAATTTCTTAGTGCAAGTAAAATAATGTCTAAAGCTGAACTAAACTATTCTGACCAAGTATTTGTTTGGCAGAAGTTCCAACCACTGTTATTCCTAATACATAACTTAATATATATTTTTAGGCACATAAGTGTATTTTTGAATGCTTAATGAGCATTCAAAATGATTGCCAACCAGATACTCTGGTACAGTGACTTCTTCTATCTCTCATGGCTAGTCCTCAAAAGCATCCTTCACACCTGTAGCATGTCTTCAGTAGCGTCTTTTGTCCCCTTACCATGTGTTCTTTGGTAAAAATGAGTCTGCATATGGCTAACGTTGGCAAAGCAAAGATCACAAGCACCATGTCGCATCAGCCAAGTTGCTAAATAAAAGTTGACTAATATAGTAGTCAAATAAAACTAATATAGTAGCTTTTCATTTGCCAAATTAAAATTGGAGGGAAAAATCTATTTGCCTGCCTTTAAAAACGTTTATGATTAAGGACTAACATTACAGTTATGGAGTTTGATAACTTTAGCTTGAATCACTAAAAGCTAACTTTACCAAGAAGAAAGTCAATGGTTTCTTGTCAGAGTCTAAAATTAGTAAGACGCATACCTTATATATCTATTAAGCAGTGGCGTGTGGTGAGGTTCATAGCTGGTGAGGCACTGACTTAATCATAATCAGATTTACAAATATAATTCCCCTGCATGTTATTGTTTACATAAGGAAATATTGCGCTGCGGACAACGCTGGAGGGCAAAAAGACAATTTTTTTTACGTCATCCATAACTCCATTAACTCAATCAAACTTGGACATGAAGGTATTATTAATTTCTCTCTATGCTCCACAGCAAAGGGAAAACCCGTTGAAGTATAACTCAAAACCACGTCTTTCTAGCTCTCTGTATCAGCGCAGCTACACGCAGACTTGTTGCCAACTGACAACAACGCACCTGAAAAAAACACTCAGATGTTTTCCACACAAAGAGCAGAACATTCAGTGTGCTGCAGTAGTATGGTTTTAGGCTTAATGTTTATTTTGCGATTATTAATAAGTGATTGCTGTGGTAAGAGGATTAAACTATAAATATATCGCTGCACTTGACTTTACTGTATGGCTAGCTCGCTGTTACTGTCTCTTACTCTGCAGTTGTGGAGTCAGAATATCTGGGATCATGAGCGCCCCCTGCCGTCTCACCTCCAATCTGTTCTGTGCCGTTTCTGATCGGTCCTCGGCACACGAAACATGTTACACACACAGTTGGTGACAATTATAATACATAAGCTAAATTATGGAAAATCAGTTCATACATTAAATGTTTTTAACCATTTTATTGGTGAAATAGACAGGAGGAGCATGCTCCCATAGAATGGCAGCCAGTGTAGTTAGTGAGAGGTTGATCAATCTCAGGTGGGGCTCTACGCGCTGCTGCCTCACCAGCTTCGCTTCTGAGCATTTGAATGGGAAAATTCAGCCATTTTGAAGAAAAACTAATCAGATTTGGTTAAGCTAAATGAAAAATAAATACTTTACAGCACAAACCACAAGGTAAAAATAACAATATAAATTATTTTATCATATTTTTCCGTTGACAGATGAGGCTCTACCTCACTTGCCTCCCCTGACCACACGTCACTGCTTTAAGTAACATACTTCTAGGAACACTGGAGGTCTGGCCGACTGTTTAAACCTGTGTTCGTTAGGTTCCTCATATATCATCAGTCTGCAATGTTGAGCACTGCTGCCTCTCATTGGTGGAGATGGTATACTGCACTACTTAAAACAGCTTTAATGTCGTGTTTCATTAGTGCTTCGTAGACATCTTGCTGGAATATTGTGGGATCAATTAGATAAAGAAAGTTAAGACTAACAACATATGACAGAGTAATGTAATAAAGTAACTTAATTGTTGTGTGTTCCAATGTGTAAAATATTAATGTCAATTATTAAAGGTCTTGTGACTGTCACCGTTAAAACTAACAATAAATGACAGGTTAATGTAGTAATACACAAAGATACATGACTTTTTAAAGTTTGATATGTAATGCCTGTTATACCATATTTATGACAGATGATGATTTTTAGTTAATATCAAGTTGTCAAAACAAAAAAAAATGTCTTGGTGAATAACAAGTTGTCACAAAGACATTTTAAATGATGTAATTTTGTATTAAAACTGTAATTGTTTACCAATGACACTTAATGACAGTCACAAACACTCATGAAGACTTCTTCATATTCATGACAGTGTCATGTCAGTCCTTCAAGAAGTGTTACCAAAATGTTTTTTAAATAATTTGAACTGGTTGACACTAATTCTACTTATGGTGTTTTGGGTAGAACAAATTGATGGACAAAAGTACACAATGTGTAAATTTTTGTACAGTTTGGGCTTAACATCTGCTCCAAATGTGCTGTTTTTTCAGCAAATTGTTTTCTAAATATCTGTATACTCCAGTTAATGATTAATTATGTAAATTAGTAAATTATCTCTATAACTGGTTCAGTGTAATTAATCCGATTAACCGTTTCAGCCCAAGATCTTACATTCCCCTTCACCATTGATCCCACAACAAAAACCATATCTAGAAGTTCCTGTCAAGGTCAATAACAAAATTGCAGGAACTGAGATTGACATGAAAACAACAAGTTGTTAATATTGGAAAACAAAGACGGACCTGTCTGTATTCATTTGGCAGTTGTAGTCCATGTTGTTTACTGTGAAAATTAAGTTAAAAAATTAAAGGCTGCTGGATCTTACTATCAAGTCATAATCCATCAGGGTGATGTTCTATGCTGATGGACAAACTGAATCCTTTGCAACTGTGTCTGGTAGAGAAACATTTTATTACTGATCATTATAAAGCCTGTCAATTGTGTTTTTGGCTGTTGTCAGTTTGTCATATATATATATATATATATATATATATATATATATATATATATATATATATATATATATATATATATATATATATATATATATATATATATATATATATATATATATATATATATATATATATATATATATATATATATATATATATATATATATATATATATAAATAAAATCAATACCGTCACGTGTTGAAAGGTCACAATACACTTTCAATGTTTCAATCTTATTTTATTGAAAAATAGTTTATATAATTGTTATACAAACTACAAAACTAATCAAAATCACTTCCTTTAGTCTTTCACTTTTTACACAACAAAGCAAAATTTGAACACAGATTAGACTAGAGATCTGCTTCAAGCCTCTTGTCATAATAAAGTGCACAGAATTATTTTGCTTAAAAAACACAAGATCTGAGTCACTTTGAGGACAGAACAGAACTTAAACCACCAGTAACATGAATTAAATTTTAGGTTTCCTTCTCAAAACAATTGTTTTTACATATAAAAACAACCTAAAATATAACCTGAAAAAGCTCCTAAATGTCAAACACTCAACAAAAAAGTGCAGAATGTGTACAGCATTTTCATATGAGCAGTAAGACAAACATTGGCACAGAAAGTTTGTTCCCACAGATTCATTGCAGTAACTTGTACAATGGCAAGTTTTTCTTGATGAACAAAAACATTTCTGCATTTTCACCAGACATGCAACTTCTTTTCTGAGCTACTACATGTCCAGCCAAGCATTTGCTTTCAATACTTGAGAGAGACAAGCTCAGGCAAGAAGAGCAAGATGAGGGAAACACTTTCCATGGAGCCTCCAGAAGAACCAATGGGTTCTGGTTCCTTTCAATAGGAACCTCAGACAGGTCATTCTGTACCTGAATAGCTGAAAGGCTGGCCAGCTGTTGCTCCTTATTAATAATCTCTTTCAAGTTTTCAGTTCTGCAAACAGTAGACCACACATTTTGGCTACAGGTGCAAATATGTCAGGAAGTCCCAATACAGAGAATTTTCCTGAAACAAGTTCCTCATCCACAGGTTTACATGTGTGCATCTGGTCTCCCTCTGCATGTTGGACCAGAAGGAGCCGTTTCAATGGATCTTTCACCTCTGCTGAGAAGTAGCGATTCTTGTACCTTGTTTTGCATCAACAAAGAAAGATGGGTCAATTTTAGTTTTTATGAGTTGCATGAATTTTAATGAATCCAAGTCATAAAAATTCCATACATTTTAATTTTTATGACTTGCATGTAAGTGAATGCATTTCAATCAAGCAATTTTCATTTTTAATTTAATTGTTTGTTGAAATATAGCAGTAGGCTAAAATAACTGTGGATAGAAAAGAGAATATTTGTACTTACTTGCCTTGGATCAGGAATAGTGGCCCAGGACGTCGCGTGACGCAGTGGTAACAGCAATTGCCCCGTAAACAGAGACCCGGCATCCAGAGTTCGACTTACGTCCCTGGTTCTTTTGACTTACAATTCTTCGCTCTCTGCACGTTTCCTATTAGATTACTGTTAAATAAAGGCAACTAGTGCCCCAAAAACAAAACCTTAAAAGGAATAGTGGTCAAGCTCAAGGGCTCATGCTCAATGTTGTTGAATCTTCTTACAACAGCCTCCAATAGCATAGCTTTGCCTGTACCAATCATGCTTGCTTGCCTCTGCAAAAGCTGCTTGAGTGCAATGACATTTGGGATGACCTCTACTGCTGTAGTTGTTGAGATAATCTCCTTTGTGAGTTCTTCAAAAGGTGCAAGGATGTTCACCACATTGTCCATTAGTTCCCACTGGTTTCAGTGAGTATGGCTGGTAACTTGTGCTCGGTAGCATACACACCAACAACAAGTCTCTGCTCCAACAGACTGCAGCATGTAGAACATCCTGTTCCACCGCATTGAAAAGTCTTGTTGTAATCGCTTCCTGGGCTGACCTAACTGTATGTATGTTGTAGACTGAGGAATAAGTAAGCAATGGAGGCTTTGTGTTGCCAGAATAAATGCAATTAGGCCTGTCGCGATAAACAATAAATCAATTAATCATACAATAAATTAAAACTATCGACGTAATTTTAATTATCGTCTCTTCCAGCTTTTTTCTCATTCTATTGATGACACTGAATAAAAAAAGGCTGAACTCCGGTGCTCTCCACTGAACCTCCCTTCCTCATTTTCTCAATGTAATGTCCAGTTTACACTACACCATCCTAGAGCTGTCGGCCCATTTTCAAAATCTGAGCGATCACACATTAGCCGACAGAAATGTTCCATCGGGTTCCATCCTGCTGTGTGGTGTCCAACAATGGGCACACAATAATGGCTACCAGTCCAGTGAACTGATTTTAAAACCAGGCATTAATCAATGTTTTACTACAATCTACCTGCAGTGCATGTGGCTCTAGTGTCAGCGTAACGTCCTGACTGAATGAAAACCATTAGAACCTATTTATGTCACGTTAATGAGGAACAGCTGAAAAGTTACCGGGTTCATCAACTGGTAGCAATTTGGCTCCAACTCCTCCCCTCATCATTTCTATATTCTTTACACCAAATGTTTTATAAACATTAATGTTGTTTCCACATATCATCTCCAATGTCCACTTGACTTCAGATTGCGCCGTGTCAGCTGTTTGGGATTCCCCTCTGTAATTTCCCCTCAGAAAGCAGGAGGAGAATCCGGCTTTCTGATTGGCTGCCTGTCACATTCAACAGGCTGCGTTAAGCTCCCAGTGGGGAAAACCCCTGATTTAGATCAGAGGGGCCACAACGATCTACCATAACACACCACACACTACAGGATGATCACAAGCGACAATCTTTGAACAATCAAAGTTCTAAGATTGTCCTAAGGATAAAATGTAGGAGTGAACTGACGTGTAGTGTGAACTATTGCATCAGGTAGTCGATGTTCCATCTTCTCTATTTAAATCTAATGATTACTGAAGGGCAATATGGTTTACAGACTTCATAATCTGAACTCTTTTGGTTGAATGCAGTATTTATTTACACTTTGGTGTTTTTATTCAAGTACATTTTTGTTAATGGAGACTGAGAATCCATTTTATTTTTGTTGTTGGTTGTTTTGTTTATTTGATCAGTTCCAGTGTTAAATTTTCTTTTGAAAATAAAGTGTATCTATCTTTGACAGGAAATCACATGCATTATTATGTCATTTCCATTAAATCAGTGTACAAAGGTCTTCAAACAATATTATCGTTTATCGCAGTAGTTCTTGAGACAATTAATCGCTCAGCAAAATTTGTTATCGTGACAGGCCTAAATGCAATGCTGTTCTAGTTGTCCCTTGCTTAAGAGTTGAAGTGTGTGCCAAAAGGGTGAATTTTACAAGTCGGCATCATAAAGTACTTTGGCCAAATTATGAAACCATGCTCATATCAATTATGCAAGAGTTCACAACAATCCAACATCACCTCAAATTCTGATGATAAATTGGCAGCAGTGCGAGATCCCAACATTTCTTTACAGTGCTAGCAGTACTTGATGACAATCGAACTGTTTGTCAAGTTATTCCATCCAACATGGACATAATACATCAGAAGTCCAACAAAACTCAGTTGCTGTCTTACAATGATAATTCACCACAGAAAATCCAAAACAGATAACCCTTAGCTTTGCGCACTGACCATTTCAAATACAGTGCCTTGTGAAAGTATTCGTCCCCCTTGAACTTTTCAACCTTTTGCCGCTTTTCAGGCTTCAAACATAAAGATCTAAAATGTTTATTATTTTGTGAAGAATCAACAAAGGGGACACAATCATGAGGTGGAACGAAATTTATAGGATATTTAAAACTTTTAACAAATAAACTGCAAAGTTACGGTAATATTATTCATCTTCTTTACAGTCAGTGCATCAAACTCACAAAAGAAGTTCAGTGAGGTTCTCTGAATGATGCAATGTTGTCCTAAATGACTGATGATGATAAATAGAATCCACCTGTGTGTAATAAAGTCCTCTATAAATGCACCTGCTCTGTGATGGTCTCAGGTTGTGTTTAAAGCTCAGAGAGCATCATGAAGACCAAGGAACACACCATGCAGCTCTGATACTGTTGTGGAGAAGTTTAAAGCTGGATTTGGATACAAAAAGATTTCCCAAGATTTAAACATCTCAAGGAGCACTGAGCAAGCAATCATATTGAAATGGAAGGAGTATCAGACCACTGCAAGTCTATCAAGACCGAGCCGTCCCTCTAAACTTTCATCTGGAACAAGGAGAAGAAAGATCAAGAGATTCAGCCAAGAGGCCCATGATCACTCTGGATCTACAGAGATCTACAGCTGTGGTGGGAGAGTCTGTCCATAGGACAACAATCAGTGGTACAATGCACTAATCTGACCCTTATGGGAAAGTGGCAAAAAGAAAGCCATTTCTCAAAAATATCCATAAAAAGTCTCATTTAAAGTTTGCCACAAGCCACCTGGGAGACACCAAACATATGGAAGAAGTTGCTCTGGTCAGATGAAACCAAAATCAGACTTTTTGACCACAAGGCAAGACGATACGTTTGACTTAAAAGCAACACAGCTCATCACCCTGAACACACCCACTGTCAAACTTGGTGGTGGCAGCATCATGGTTTGGGCCTGCTTTTCTTCAGCAGGGACAGGGAAGATGGTTAAAATTGATGGGAAGATGGATGGAGCCAAATACAGAACCATCAAAAGACCTGAGACTGGGACGGAGATTTATCTTCCAACAAGACAAAGATCCCAAACATAAAGCAAAATCTATAATGGAATTGTTCACAAATAAACATATTTGTGTCTAGACCAAGTCTAGACCTGAATCCAAGTCAAACTGAAAACTGCTGTTCACAAGCTCTCCATCCAACCTCACTGAGCTCCAGCTGTTTGCAAGGAAGAATGGTCAAGAATTTCAGTCTCTGAAGGTGCAAAACTGATAGAGACAAACCCCAAGCGACTTGCAGCTGTAATCACAGCAAAAGGTGGCACTACAAAGTATTGACGCAAGGGGGCTGAATAATAGTGCATGCCCCACTGTGCAGTTTTTTATTTGTTAAAAAAGTTTTAAATACCCTATAAATTTCGTTCCACCTCATGATTGTGTCCCATTTGTTGATTCTTCACAAAATAATAAACATTTTAGATCTTTATGTTTGAAGCCTGAAAAGCAGCAAAAGGTTGAAAAGTTCAAGGGGGACGAATACTTTCACAAGGCACTGTAACTTGGCATTAGCCAAATGACCTCAAAAAACTATTTGTTTTTGTAATTATGTTCCCATACATAAAAGAATCAAAGAGGACATGACAAGATGGAATCTTTTAGCTCTAGAATTGACTCAATTAAAAGGAATATTCTGCCTAAACAGCTATAGATGTTGACGTTGTAAAATGGATCAAATATGACTGAGACTTTACACCAGGGGTCACCAACACGGGGGCCCGGTCGCCCGCGGGGGCCCGGTTGCCTGAGGGGACCTTGTCAGTCGCCCGTGGAGCAAGTTCTAAAATTAGCCATTGTCATCAGGGAGCACTGCCAAAGAAATGATTGCATTTCATATTTTTACATTGAATGAATAACATTTGTTTATACTTAGATTTTTGTTTAAAAATGAAATACAAAAAATGTTTAAAATAAATTTCTTTATGCATTAAACTCTTTTCTATGGTTAAAGTTCAGAACTGCGCAGACGCCTGCAGGATTTTATTGGAGGGCAGCAGTGCCTGCAGGCTGCTTCCACTCTGCCTACCTTAAGATTTTCCTTGAAGTAAAAAAGAAAAGACTAATTTCTGAAATTTTTATTATAAAACCCTCTTTACAATTAACAAAATTGTGGAAAAAAAAAATCTTATGTGTCAAAACATCTTGTACATCTGAGTCTGTGGGGGTCAAAGGGCATGACAAAGCTTAAATCTTATTGGTCAGTTTGCTTTTGTTTATTTGGCAGCTTGGTGCTTTTTCTGTAAGCTAAAAATTAATGAGCAGAGTTTGGACCTCCCATAGTTCTAAGAGCGGTTTGGATCCCGGTGGAGCTTTTTACCGTGTCGGTTCTGGCGGGTCGCCGGTTTATGAGCTTCTTTGATGTTTCCTGAACTGGAGAGCTGATAGGTCACCCGTTAACTGACATCTGCCGCTCTTCCTGAGCGTCGCGCTAAAACTGTGGGTTAAACAATTTAATGTAGTCGGTACGTTCCCCAATTAATCAAACATTGTTGCTTCACCTTCTCCTTTTGGACGTCTGACACCACCTGAACCTGGGAATCAACATCCTCCTCTTTCCGTGGATCTACCAGGTCGGCTTCACTTCCATGTCTTTATGATTTAACATAGTTTGTGTAAAAATAAAGAAAAGAAAGGTGCGCTGTTTAGTGGTTTAGGTTTGTGCGGCTTTTGTGCGACGCGCACATGGAGAGGTGTTCTATTGCAAGTCAGGTGCAGTGATAGTTTTGTAACTTCCGATCTGTTGAACATTTTTTTCGACATCTGCTGGTGTCAGCCAACAGGTGACCCGTCACTTTTAAGTTTGCAAAAGAGCAAAAAAATCTAAGGCAACCCGCCAGAACCGCCCACACTGCAAGAAGCTCAGGCAGGATCTTAGAACTACGGGAGATTCAAACTCCACTCATCATTTTTAGCTCACAGAAAAAGCAAACTGACCAATAAGATTTAGGCTTTGGCTGCACTTTGACCCCCAGTGACTCACACTGATGTGCGCTACATGTTTTGGCACAAAATCTTTTTCTTCTCTCCACAATTTTGTTAATAGTAAAGAGGGATGGATAATAAAAAATATAATAACTTTTCTTTTTTTATTTAAAGGAAAATCTCACAGTGCGTCCAGCTGCAGCTGCAACAATCCAGACTCTCAGTCACTTGTGGTCAATTTAGAATCGGACAGAAAATCTCCAAAAGGGGATCAAACTTAAAACTCTGAACTAAGAACTTCTGATCACATAATAGCAATTAACCAGATCTGCCATGGTAAATCAATACTGATAACTATTGTCAGTAGTCCCTAACATTAATATGATCAGGCAGCATGTAATCATATATACTATTGTTATAAAGGCTGAGCCATGAAAATGTATGTCTGTATCAAACTAGTAGCCCTTCAGACCCATGAAGCAGCTCCCAGTCTCTAAAAGGTTGGTGACCCCATTTTACACCAAACAACTGGATGCCTGGTTTATAGACTGAATAAACAAAGTTATCACTGCTCTCTGCACAACAATGAACAGCAAAATCTTAATTGATTTTAAAACACTCAAGAGAAAATATTCTCTAGACAAATAGGACTTCTATCTATAGTTACAAATAAGAAATTTTGACTTAAAAATTAAGCCAATTACTCACAAAAATATAAACCTAATGAAATTTTTTATCAATGCCTATAATTAAAAAAATAACATGAAAATGATTTCACTTATTTATAGAAACCTAATAGATCTTAAAACAATGTGACCCTTCATGTTAAAGCCAGGTGGGAAAGAGAGGGCAACTTAACAATAACAGAGAAGAATTGGGCAACAATATGGAGATATCAGTGGACATAGAATAAATCCCTACACTGGCAAGAATTTGGATTGAAAAAACTGGTAAGATTTGTTATCACACCTATTCAGAAATGTGAGCAAGACAGAAATCCTCCTAATTGTTAGAGAAAATGCAGAAATCAAAATGTAAAGCATCATGGTGTCTTTTGGGACTGACCAGTCACACAAGACCCACTACAAGATATTTTCAAACAGAACATTCCTTCAGATTAAGTAAATGTATTTTGGCATAATATATCAATTAGTTAAAAAAAAAAATCCAAAACAAATAATAACAGAATACTATTTTGTTAATAGTAAGTAAGAAGAACATTACAAGAAAATGATTATTACTTTAGATAACTGGATGGATGTAACAAACATTTAAGATGAAAAAAACAAAAACAGCCTCTCTCATTCACAAGAGCCAACAGTTTTGTCTGTGGTGGAAACGTTGGGTGGATTGTATGGATCTTAAAGACCTGATTTTATTTTCAGAGACCAAACCTGATGAAACCACCCTGGTGGTCCACTCTCCTATAATAGCTGGACCTTATAATTACTTGATACTATGCTTTTGGTTGGTGTATTTTTGTTATTTAGTTTGGTTTTGATATTACTAACTATTTCAGTTTTTCTTCTTTTACATTCTATTTTTCACTCCCACCTTCAAAATCTTTGTCAGGTAAGTGAAGTTGTATCTTTGTATTGTTTATCATAGGTAATGGTCAACTTGTCCTCTTCTTCTCAAATGCTGAAGTTGGTTTTGTGATGTTGAGGCCAAATGTTATGTAAAATTTGTTTTCTTGGGAATCAATAAAGATAAAAATAAAAAAATCACATCAGAAGTCCAAATGTTTGTTATAAGCTGAGTGTCTGTGAATGTCTCAAAATTTGACTGAACAACTCAAGTAATTCAACATCTGAGAAATATCAGCAACTCAGCAAATCATATTGTGGCCTCCAGTGCTGCATCCAGTTTCTCAAGCCTTAGTCCTCAACGACTGAAAACGGTTTGTCATCCAATGCCATCCCAGAACTCCTTCATTATTGATTGTCCTACAAGCTCTCTGTATTGTGCACAACATGTGAATAAGCCTGATTGAGTGATTTGGTAATAGTATTTTTCCACCACACCGTGGACTCCCTAACTTTCTTCAAAGTAACTGTTCTTTTCACAGCTGGTGAGCGTTCACAGTCGGGCCCTTTGCTAGATTGTAAAGCCTCAGTCTTGGTCACCAAAATGGGTCGACGCCAGCTCAAGAATCTATAGTTTTTCTTAAAATTACAAAAATACTCCTTTTTATTTCCACCCGCAGACAAACAAGATGGGCATTAAAAGCAACAGCTGGAAATATAAGCAATTTGTTTTACTACCTTAAAACGACGCATGTAGTTAGCTGAGTACCAAAAGTGCAGCTGACTACAATTTCCAATCACAAAAGGAAGGAAAACGCAGGATTTGACACAGACATTCATGCAGTTATTGTGTTTCTCTATAGAAATATTGTTTACTTATTTATTTAACTTTGATTTTACCAGATAGTCACCATTGAGATTATACTGCTGCATATCTTTGCCGGGTCTCCCTTAAAATGAGACTTTTTTAAAGGAGACCTGGTAATGATAGGCAGCATAAAACAACAATTACAAACATTACATACAAACATCCTCAAAAACAAGTAATAAATGAGTTTTAACATATAAATCAAAACTGCACTCAAATAGCATGCAACTTTTTTGTTTCTATTTTAAGTTTTACAAAAATCATATCATGATGTGACATATATTGTTAGTACTGCCACTCATCACAATATATATTGTAATATGAATACTCACTAGCATTATTATTGTCTTAAACCTACTTTACTAACATATGGATCAAAAAATGAGCTCCTCCTTAAAACATCAACTCCAGTTCAGGCCAGCAGAGCACCAATCACGACCCAGAGATCCTTGATGACATCACCCATTACTTTACTCCACAATGGTTTTGAAGCTCATTTTTATGGCAACAATTCTGTTAGTTTACAACAAACTTGTCTCCTGATGCTTTGCAATGATGCATCATACGGTTGTTTTAGACACCATGAAACATTTGGAAGAAGCTCAGCCACTAGAAAATGAAGAAGCTTGTGCTCTTACATGAACAAATATGCATTAACAAAATGCATATTTGGTTGACAAATATTTAAAGCATATTTGTTTTTCATTCAGTGAAGTTACTGACAGTGGGTATACAGAACTTTTGCTCAAGTAAGAGTAGCAATATTTTATAGCAAATAAAATTACACCACCTATTATCCACAGCTGGCGTATATAACTTTTATTAAAAAAAATGAAAAATGTTTTTTTTCTATTTGTCAAAAATGTCACATGTTGTGACAGCATGAGATAGATAATCTGTGGGGGAAAAATATCAAGCTTCTCCACCTCCTTCCAATGGTCCTATTGCAGTGCTCCCAGTCAAAAACAACCAATCAGAGCTAAGGGGAGGGTCTTAGCTCTGTCAATCACCTCATGTGTGAGCTGCTGAATGTGCTAATGGCAGAGAAACAACTCACTGTTCCAGAAAAACTAGTTATCATCAGTGGTCATGGTAACTAGTCTGAGCAGTTGTGGCAGAGCAGGCCAAGTAAAATAAACAGTTACTGCCAAAACTGACAATTTTTGTCTCCAATTAATTGCCAGAATCATTGGTAGAACATTCTATTACTAAAAGAGTCTATTCTCTTTCTGAGATCCAGCCTGAATTCTTTTCTCATTTTCTATTGACATGATGCATTTGCTTCTTACCAAAAGAGTCAGATGTTCAAGTGACACTGGCCCTAAGGGTGCACAATATTGGATTTTTGGTCAATATTCGATATGCCAATATATTAAAACTCATTTGGCCAATAACCGATAACAATATTTTTTCCTATACCTTCTTACTGAAACAATATGACTTTCTCTACTGTGTAATTAAAATACTGCATTCTTTGCCAATTTAGCCTGCTTTTACTGTAAATGCAAATGCTAAAGAGAAGACTGGAAATAATGTAACATTTTGAATTTATTACGTTTAATGTAATGTTTAATCTAAGGCACTAACAATACTCAAACAGTGCAAATTTGTAAGTCTTCACAAAACTAAACTCAACTTGTACACAAGCTAAAAGCACATCAGTTGTGCATTAATACTTAACAGTTTATGATGTTGTGTTGCAGGACTCATTGTCACTGGCTTGTCATATAAAAACAACACCTTTCATATCTGTGAATTATTTTTGACAGAATGGCCAATGTTCAATATTCAATTTTACAGCTAATATCGGCTGATGCCGATAATATTGTGCATCCCTACCAGAGCTCCTTCCATCAGTTCTGATCTGTTTGACTCTGGACAGGTCTGAACATTAATTGAATGTTTAGGTGTGTTTTAAAGCAAATTTAATACTCAGTTATATCTTGGAAGTAAAAAAAAAAGAGCAAATATGATCATTTTGGCCTTGTCAGTTTTCAGTTTTCTTGTTATAACTCAAACACATCAAAAAGTATATACTGAGAAATGTTTTGGTCTTTTGGAGGAATAAATAGTATGAACAGATTTTATCTAGGTATTTTCCTATGTAATGAGAGTTTATGTGGCTTCATCAAGTGACTAATAATTTTGACAGTGATGTGACACTCAATACAAAAAGACCGCGTTTTTGAAAAACCGGTGTTTTATAAAACGAAGCGCACCACAGTCGATTAAATAAAAGTCCACGCAAAAAAATAAATGGAAGTTCAATTCCATAATGTTAAACTTCCTGTTCAGGCTTCACAGTAAATAACTATCCTGTAGGGTGTGATCGACTGAAACTATCGGAGTGATGAATTATTACCATCTTGGAACAATAAACTGCCTAACCAGTCACGCACTGAAATCATACACGTTTGGACAAAAAAAAGCATAAATCTGACCAATTTCCACGACTTCTTCAATCAAAGCACCGGTGCAACCGATACCCAATCGTTTAAAAAATCTAGAAGATGGATGTTTTATGAGGGCTAGCTAGGAATCTACTGGCCTCCTCGCAGAACACAACAACGTTCCTGCCTGGCTGGATGACCAGCATGACCTCTCCTTAACCGAAGATTTAAAGATTAAGACAGTAAGTACAGCATTGAACTGTTTGATTATTTTGTATGCTCTTGGACACAATGTGATCACAAAGTTTGGCCCCCACAAGGCATCTACATATTAAGAAGAATGCATCATAGAGTTCAAACGGAAACGTTTACCTTGGCCAGCCTTCTGCTCGCCGCCATCTTGAAGTCGTTGTGTTGTTCCCAGAATGCACAGCGATCACCCCCTCCACCCCCTTCCCCCGAAAAAAAATAATTTTGATTTCTTCTTCGTAGTGTTTATTGGAAGTTGGCAAACATTGAAGTACAGCATTACTGCCACCAACTGTTATGGACAGAGGACCATAATGTCACTACATTGGTTTATTAGTAATTAGTATACTACTGACTAATTAGTGAGATCGAAACATCCAAAGAACTTAAATACACGACATCTTTTAGTAAGAAATTTAAAAAGATGGTAAAACAAATGTTTTACCATTGGGTACTGAAAATCAATTAAATCTCAACTGCAACAACACACATCAATACACATCTCAAGTGATGGTCAAAAAATTGAGGTTCCAACCAAAATTAGACCAAATTTACAGCATACATTTGTGGACATAAACAAAAATAGAATATTTAAGAGAAACGAATGTGTGAGTGTGCGGGGGGGTGTGCGTGTGTGTGTGTGTGTGTGTGTGTGTGTGTGTGGGATGGGGAGGTTATAATTTGGGGTTGAGGAGGGTAAACTAGTTTTTAGCTCCATATGTTATCTGCAAGGATAAGCATGTTGGATGGCTGGATGGATATATGGCTAGTGTTATAATGTCAATACCTCATCAGAAACTGTTACTTTGATTCTTTCATGCGTGTTTAAGGAATTCTTGAATTTCCTGTGACAGCCATTCTGGGGTACCTAAACACTTGCTCTGGCAAAGGACTGCCTATTTCCACAAAGCTATAATCAGCAATATCACTCTAAATTTTCCCAAAAAAAATGTTAATCCTTCCTAACAAATATTGAACAACTTGCTCTGAAAGTAGATGATAGAATATAAAGAAACTTGTGATTGTCAACTTCTGATTGGGGAGGGTAATGGCAATTAATTCTCATCTCTTAACAAAGCTCTGGGTTAACATTGACCCACTGCAAAATTTTACAGACATTTCTGTGAGGATTATATAGAACTACTCCACTTTATTTTATTTATTTTTTTCATTTTTAAATCTTGTAATCTCCCACTCGCTATAAAACATGGTATTAAAATCTCAATTCCTAAATCTAATGAAGACTGTGGAATAAGGATCTTTAATCCCAGGCCAGATCTTCAAATGACGGCCAATTTCCTGCAACTTCTACAGATCCTTCTCAAAATATTAGCATATTGTGATAAAGTTCATTATTTTCCATAATGCAATGATAAAAATTAAACATTCATATATTTTAGATTCATTGCACACAAACTGAAATATTTCAGGTCTTTTATTGTCTTAATACGGATCATTTTGGCATACAGCTCATAAAAACCCAAAAATTCCTATCTCACAAAATTAGCATATTATGAAAAGGGTCTCTAAACGAGCTATGAACCTAATCATCTGAATCAACGAGTTAACTCTAAACACCTGCAAAAGATTCCTAAGGCCTTTAAAACTCCCAGCCTGGTTCATCACTCAAAACCCCAACCATGGATAAGACCTCTGACCTGACTGCTGTCCAGAAGGCCATCATTGACACCCTCAAGCAAGAGGGTATGACAGGAAAGATATTTCTGAATGAATAGGCTGTTCCCAGAGTGCTGTATCAAGGCACCTCAGTGGGACGTCTGTGGGAAGGAAAAAGTGTGGCAGAAAACGCTGCACAACAAGAAGAAGTGACCGGACCCTGAGGAAGATTGTGGAGAAGGGCCGATTCCAGACCTTGGGCTGGCTGCATTCTGAGGAGGTAATTCAGTCATTTCATTCAGGTGTGTTGAACAGGAATACTTGGCTCAAGGCCTAAATTTGAGATCCCATCTCCTACAGTGACAGAAACAGAAGAGCAATTACACTAAACTCAAACTATAAACTGCTAACCTACATTTCTGCGACTCATATCAAATATTATTTTAGATATGTTTTTGAAGAAAATTAATTTAGCAAAATGTACGATAATAAATAAATGAATGACTTTCAGAAGAATACACATGAGCAAACAATTAGGACTGTTAAAGAAATTCATGCCAAAATTGAAGTGTATATATTGTTCTAAAAGCCTTTTTGTTGGTATCGATTCTATATATAGGAATAGTTATTTTGTCCATCAAAATAGATGGAAATTTTTCTTCCTCTTTAAAACTAACAAATAAAAGACCTTCATTCAATCACAATATCAACAAAGTGTGTACAGAATAAAGCACTTGCATGTCATAAGTAAATGTTGTCATTTAGTTTGGTTAAGAATGGTTCTTAAACTGGGAATACATGACTTCCTATAGATGTCTTTAGTTGCCAGACAGACCCCATAATGCATTCCTGAGTTCAGAGATTCAAACTGATGAAAAAACTGATGGATTCTAACTGGTAAAATATCCTTTGCCATACTCCATGTTCTTTCAGCAAACTGTTGAGACAGAGCTTTCTGTGGTTTCACCACTATTTTATCAGCCATTGAAACAATTGTAAAAAGTTTGTCTTTTAGTCTGCAGCTTTTTTTGGCCTGAAATGTTGCTCAATATAGCAAGAAAGTTATTGATTTGGGAACTGTGGGGTCACTATTGTTAACTGTAAACATGCAGACATGACCTGATGGGCTGGTCTATCAGTCAAACCCGTTTCAAAGGATAGCAGGAAAGTGCCAGATTCTTAGACCTTTGCTGAGGTGGATAAGATTAGCTCCAGATGTAAAAATCAGTCAATCACAGATGTCCAAAAATGAAAGAAATCGGCACCAATAAATCAGTGCACCTTTAATAACTATACAATTAGAAGATGTCTAAACAAAACTTTATTCCCTGGGAAAATACATAAAAAATATCATTCTTTGCTAATTTAAATAAGAAGCTTTTTATTTAAAACTCCCCATAAAACAAAAGGCTAAGTGCAATTTACCTCTCCAAAGAGCTGCTCAGAAATCACTACAATACTGATGATAATAAATGCTCATTCTGTGAAAGTGACATAGAAACAACAAACCAGATCTTCAATGAATGAAATCAAATCAAAATATTTTTGGAATTGCTTAAAAAGGTGGATCAAACCAAAAACTGCACTTCCTGAATCTATTTCTAGAGATATGCGTTATTGAAAAACAAAACAATAATATAATATAAACATTTTATCTGGCAATATTTTTATTCATAAACAAAGAGTGCTCCATCCCCAGGTTTTAACATTTTTTTAATTCCAGTTATATTTCAAATCTCTGAAATGTATTGAAACATATTAATCCCCCTGTAGTTTATTTTTTTAGGCATTTGTTTTCCCTTTCTTAAGTCTGTCTCTGCTACACCTTCTATAGAGTTACACTATTGTAATTACCATACTTATTTGAAATAACAAAAAAAAAAAAACAAAAACAAAAAAAAATCCTGTCCACAAAACCGGACTGTTCCAGTACTAGCCGAGCAGAATCCTGTCACAAAATGGTCATAGCATCTTTATTTCTTACCTGATTTCTATAAAATATGGCGCAAGTTAAAGTTGTGCAAATTGTAGGATATGTATTCTCCCTATAAATCTATAAACAGTCTTGTTTATAGATGTGGACAAGATGCAAAAGAGGACTAAGCAAATTTCTCTTTAATATTGATTAATAATTTCAAATAAATTAGTTTGTTAAAATTTAACAAACCATGGCTCCTATACTTTATGAAATATTTGATCTTGTTTGATGATTGTTATGGATATCGCCACATTCTACAAACAAACGAGGCAATTAGTCCAGTTTTTTTCGTTTATTAAAGGTTTAAAAATTACAGCGGTTTCAGTGCGCCACAGCAAAGAGATAAACATGTAAAAGAACTTTAAACCTTTTATATTTTGGTTTTCCTCACTCTCTCTGTCAGCTTTACTCTAAACACAGACCTGTCGCCATGGCACGAGACACAAAACCTCATCTAACCCTGCAGAGCAGAGAGTGATATATTGATCATAATGTCCTGTGCTACAGTTCCTGCTGTTGGAGCAGGAAACTCTCTGATCCTCTGGCAGCTGAAGAAGTTCAGTTGAGTGAACCCAGACCTTCAACTGAACCGTTTTAGGAAGACCAGTTTTCGCTTTTTTACTCCGTATTAGAGTTCAATTGCAGATTCACACCTCCCCAAACGAATCAGACTTTCTATATAAAAAAAACTAGTTTGATTAAAGTGGACTCAAACGGTCCGCTTGATGAAAGTCTAGTGTAGTATTGTGTCTAGTATGAATGCTCACACTAGACACAAGGAAGAACAAACTAATTAAACTAGAATCATGAGAAGAACTGAACTAAAGTAAAATGGAAACAAGCCTAATTTAATCAAAACCACTAAAGTATAGAGAATAATAATGAAACTAGAAATCAATAAATCAAAACCCCAAAACAACTCCAACCGCATTGTTCAATAAGTAAAGTTTAACTGCATAATCTAAAGAAAAAGTGTCAACCTAACGTTCATCCTACCTGCTCCATTAACTCGTTACATGAGATTCATTCCAAAAAATGGCTTGAGAACATGTTGTTTATTGTATTTGGATACCTGCACTATGCTATGTTGCGTTTGAATGATTATTTTTTTTATATATTTATCAGCCACTGCTTTGGCTCTTTCCCCTGGTTGCTGTCTCCCTGTTAGAGATTGGAGTTTTGTTAACATTTATTTAACCTTAAAAGGCTAACATCCAGTCATACTATGTTACATATTTACATGCAGGTGCACATTTTCTGCTTTACCAATACCAATTTGGTTTGTTTTTCATTATTTACAAACCCAGCATTACAAAAAAAGTACATGCAAAAACTTCCAAACATATACTCACTGCTTTTTCTGAACTTTTTAATCAAAGCATATAAACCAACTTATTTAAAAAAAGTTTCCAATTGAAAATGTAAATTTGCAAAAAAAACTTGGAACTTTAATATACCATATGCATTCTCAAACAAATATGTATGCAAGAGATAGCGTGCAAATGTATTTGAGCAGCTCTTGGCAAAAGGTTTTTCTATTCCCTCAATGTGCATTTTTGACAAGTGGACTGTGATTTGTAGAACTCAGTGGCAAAAACATGCTATTTGTTTGCTCCATCATCTGTTTTAACTCAAGTGTGTTGATGACTATTGCAAGTTTTTCAGTATTCATGTACCGTTTAAAATTTCAGTGGTTTTATTGATTTGAGCATGTTGGAAGATGTCCTGTGACTAAACCTATAAAAGATTTTCAATTAAAAAATTTTACTATTATAAACGTTGGTTTCCTTTTAAAATCATTTTAAAAGACTCACATACTGTTTGACAAGGCAAGGTTTACAAATGCAGATAAACAAAATAAGACACAAATCATTATTTATGAAAACTAGACAATTCTTAAGAACTTTTAAGTCTGGTTACATTGTCATAAAGGAGCATGGCTCAGTGATCAAGTCATTTCATGCAATCTGTCTCAAGATTCGGTTACACAACTGCAGAAAGATTCTTGCAGAAGAAACGTTTCCCTGATGTAAAGTCTTCAGGTTTCAGCTCTAGTAGTTCTGTCTCTTCCTGACTTTCCGACTTAAACATTTTACTGACAGTGATTAAGTAAATAAAACACCTTAAATAAAAAAAAGTTACAGGTAATTATAGTAAGAGAAACTATGAAAGTCTAACAGTGATTTCTGATACAACACTTGCTTTTTAATTTTTATTGTGCTACCTAGCAACACAAAGCCAATTTTCACATGTTAATTCATTCAGCCAAACATATTTCTAACAAAATTATGTCATACAAATCTTCCACGTCATTTACCAACAGCAATCAAGATTTTGAGAACACACATTGCTGTGCAGAAATTCTAGAAAGGATTAAGAACGCAGCTCACATTTAGAATCTTTGAAGTCTTAATAGGACTGGTTAAATGTCGCAAAAATATCATCTGAAAATGAAATATTCTTACATATAGCTCTTTAAGTAACTATTTCTAGTTAACTAAATTCAAACAAATATAGATAATATCTTGCAACTGATAACATATATGAGCTGCAAGATGGTCATTTTACCACATACCGGGTTTTTGTATAATTCAAAACATTTATTTTGCACTGGTTTTTCTTGCTTAGGTTCGGTCCACTCACTCTACTTCCTTCTAATGGGGGCTTCTTCATTCTCAGGAGGTCTCTCCACTCAGAGGGAATCTTTGTGCACTTTCCACGTGCACAGAGTAATTGAACATTTAAAATAAACTAAACCATGTGACCAAAAAAAAAAAAAAAGTTAGTTATGTTTTTGCTCACTTTCCATTTAACTCATCCAGTAAAAATAGCATTAGACAATGGCAAGATAAAATGCTTAGGAATCTGAAAACTATTTACCATTTACCACAGAAAACCTTTAAAATAGGCATTGAAAGGTGTAGAGGAATGTGGCTCAGTCCAGTGAAATAATATCCGACAGGCTCCCCCCAGTCACTTCCCCAGTGGAACCTCCTGTGACGACTGGTGTACTGTGGATGGAGGTGGCAGTAAGACCACTGGCATTAAAGTTGCTGCTGGAGGTGGAGGATACCAAACCAGAGCTAGTGCTGGGTATGCTGTGCAGGCCGCCTGAAAGGTTTTCCAAAAACATTTGGGGCCTGTAATGCTGATCAAAAGAAGAAAAACACAAGTTGAGCTCCCTTAAAATCTTTTAGCACAGATTTGCAGAATAGTACATCTTAAGAATTTCATATGACCCTGAGCTATTAATGTAATATTCACTTAATGCTATTCTAGAATCGCACCTGTTTGATTACTTTGTAAAAGATTTTTTGGTGAATATTACAAAAACGCAACTTAGGTGAATATCTTTCATAATCTGTTCAAGTGGATATCATAATTTTTTTGTTTACTATTTTCCTCATAAAAATCTTAAATAGGGAAGAAATTAAAATTCTACTTTCATTCATATTAATGGACCCTAAATAGGTTGTAATTACAGCTTAAAAATGCAGAAACAAAACAGGTTCAGGAGACAAAACAGCGTAGCACTGTATGAAAAACTGAAAGTAGACAAGTGGCTCATCAGATCACTAAGAGTTTAAAACCGTTGGTCTTAAGCAGCTAAAATAAAAGTGATGGCTTTTAATAAGTTTATACTTCTACCTACTCCTTTGAATGTTTATTATTTGCATTGATGGAATTTTAATTGTAACTTAGCATGTTCAACAAAACACAAAAAAATAAATAAATAAATTCTGGCTTTCATGTCACTTCGTTTCAGATGTTCTACTTTTCAAATTGTAAGGTCCCCTTTCAAAGAACCACTTTTGCTCAAGGTGTTCTGTCTGTGAGAGGATCTTCAGTTTGGAACTCACTTCCTGTTGATTTAAAGTCTGTAACCAGTTTTAGTATGTTTGAGAAGCAAACAAAACTCTGGTTATGTCAAAAACAGAACTGTAGCCACTTTTGATGTTTTATGTTTTACTGTCTGTTTGATTATTACTTTTAGATGTATTTTTTTTAAAAAAAAGCCCTTCTAGGGACAAAGTGCTGCGAATTAGCTTTTGCTATTGCACTGTGACATAAACATGGGACTGCTGTTTTCTTTCAGTTTGTCTATGTCGCTGTATGTCTGTCCCTACCAAATAAACTAATAAAAAAAAAAAAAAAAGCCTAGAGAGTTAAGTCAAACAGCTTTCTGTCCATTGAAACTGGCAGGACTGTTGATTTGCAAAGGTAGGTCCTCTTGTACGGAACAATCTCTGCAAAGTTTGGACAGAGTAATACAGTCTTCATATTTTTTAAAAGATACTGACGGTGTGAAAACAAAAAAAAGTCAAGTGGAAGACTCAGAAAAAATTCCCCTACTCTGAGCCATTGTGTCTGTAAGAGATAGCTTAAAGACCAAAAGATGTCTTCACAGGTTATGTCTTCATCACACTACAAATACATCAATTTTGACCGTGGAAAGGATACCCAAGCAAAGGGATTTTGAAAAGTAGAAAAAAGTCATATTTGCGGATGTGAAAAAAAAAACAGTCTTGATGATCCAGACGGTGTCCTACATAATAACGGGGTTTCAGGCTGGGCAAGCTGCAGCTGGTTATATGGAGATGTTGCAGCAACTGTTCCTCTTGACAGAGGGTCACTGTTGGTGTGGTGATTGGATCTTTCAACAGGACAACAGTTAAGTTCACAATGAATGCCGGTAAAAGGACTTTCCTGCATAATGGCGTCCTTCTTTTGGGCCACCCTGCATGTGGACTCGGGACGTTGTGGGCCGGTGGGCAGAACACTGAAGTGTTCTGCACCTCAGTGGCAGGGCCCCAGCAGTGGATAAGATTCGCGTGGTGTTCTTTATGGCTCTGGCTGTTGTAGGGTTGTGTTGGGTGAGACGACTCTGCAATATTTCACAGACATCGGGGGAAGTCCCACTGGACTGGGAGACTGGGATGGTGATCCCCTGTTAAAAAAGGGGGACTGGAGGGTGTGCTCCAATTTCAAAGAGGTCACACTCTTAAGCCTCCCTCGTAAGGTCTACTAAGGAATCCTGAAGAGGAGGATCATCAGATAGTCGAACCTTGGATTCAGTAAGAGCAGTGTGGTTTACGTCCTGGTCATGGAACACTGGACCAGCTCTATATCCTCACCAATGTCCTGGAGGGTGCATGGGAGTTCGCCCAACGGGTCTACATGTGTTTTGTGGACTTGGAGAAGGCGTTCAACCATGTCCCTCTGGGAGCCCTGTTCTCCAGAAATATGGGGTACCGCAGTGCTTCTCAATTCCAGTCCTCAGGCCCCCCTGCCCTGCATGTTTTCGGTGTTTCCCTGCTGCCACACACCTGAATTGAATCTATGAGTGATTAACAGGCTTCTGCAGTACTTGATGCCTGCAGAACAGGTAATGCAATCATTTGGATCAGCTGTTCTGAAGTAGGGACTCATCTAAAACATGCAGAGCAGGGGGGCCTGAGGACTGGAATTGAGAAGCACTGGGGTACCGGGCCCTTTGATACGGTCATACCCCGTATAGGGGTATAACCTTGTCAGAGTCTGATCTGCATTACTGGCAGTAAGTTGGGCTCGTTTTCGGTGAGAGTTCAACTCCGCCAGGGCGGCCCTTTGTCACAATTTGATTCATTACTTTCATGGACAGAATTTCTAGGTGTAGCCAAGGTGTGAAGGGGATTAATTTTCGATCGCATCTCCGCTTTTTGTGGATGATGTGGTCCTTTTGGCTTCATCAGGTCATGACCTACACCTTTCACTGCAGCAATTTGCAGCTGAGAGTGAAGCAGCCGGGATGAGAATCAGTGTCTCTAAATCTGAGGTAGCCTTTTGTGGTCCTGAGCCGGAAAAGTGTAGAGTGCCTTCTCTGGCTCAAGGGGGATGTCCTGCCCGAAGTGTAAGAGTTGAAGTATCTCAGGATCTTGTTCACGAAAGAGGCAAAAGTGGAGCGGGAGATCAACAGACAGACCGGCACAGTGTCTGCAGTCTGATTCAAAAAATGAAGCTCTCGGTTTACCGCATGATTTACGTTCCTAGCCTCATCTACCCTCATCCTACCCTTTGTAGGGTGTCTGGACTCTCCCTTAGAGATAGGGTGAGAAGTTCGGTCATCCAGGAGGGATTCAGAGTAGAGCTGCTGCTCCTTCACATCGAGACGGGCCAGTTGAGATGGCTCAGACAGGATGCCTCCTGGGTGCCTCCTTTGTGAGGTGTTCCGGGCACTCCCACTGGGAGGAGGTCCCAGGGAAGATCAGGACACACTGGGTCTTCCCCAGCGTGTCCTGGGCTGGCTTGTGAATGCCTTGGGAATCCCTCGGAGGAGTTGGAACAAGTGGTTGGGGAGAGGGAAGTCTGGGCCTCCCTTCTTAAGCTGCTACCCCTGCGACCCAACCCTGGATAAGCGGAAGAAGATGGACCGATGGATGGAGATTGTATCGAGTCATTTCAACAGCAGCATTCACTGCTCGTGAATGAACATGTGGCCACAGTGGGCAATTGCATTGTGTCCTTGACTTTCCAGTAATCTTTCATGACTAGCATGCATTTAGATACAACTAGTATGAAAACTCTTCTTTAAACAGGAAGAAATCTCCAGCAGAACATGGCTATGTGTGACTGGCCATCTGCCATGACAAACTAGTGTTTGAGAAAGGGCATACACAAAAAACAAAACAGAAGTGCTAATCTAGGAGTACATCAAATATTTTTATTAAATTGTCTGCTGTATTTGTTTTGTCTGTTAGTCCTGTATCCTTTTGCATTTTGAAGACCCATTTACGATATTATGGTCCAGGTGTAGGAAAAAACAATACTTCTGACTTAGCCTGGTTTTAAGATTTTGATTGGGAGTGCTTTAGTAATTTTACAGTAGAATCTTTAGGCCTGTGTATGCTGCTTTGTTGACTATATGACAATTTAGAGATAGTGTGGTATTTTATCCATTGACCTTCAAAGTATTAATAAAAGCTTTGATTTTTCACTTAATTTTCCAGATTTATATTTTTTATGTAAGCCTGGACATGACAAATTAATAGACACTATCTGATGAAAAACCCCCCACTAAGCTTACCTGAGGATCTGTTGGGATTAATGAAAACAAATCCAGACCTGTAAGTAAAAAGCAACACAAAGTTAATGGTACTACTTGTTAGGGGCAGTGCAAATATCTAACCTAAATGAAAAGTTGGGTACATTTTACTAACTTACTTTGTAATTCAGTAGGAATGGAACCTAGGGTAGATGGGCGGAAAGGAACTGCATACTCTGCAATTGCTGAGGTAAGGTATGACTGTTCCAGGCCTGGAACATTCGGGATACGAAGAGAGGGCTGGTACGTCAACACGCTGACAGAAAACAGAAAATGGGAACCACTCAGGATCACAGTCAACACATCACATACTTAGTGCTGATATATTTTTTAGAGCTGTGAATTCAAGATTTCTTCTCTAAATAAGATAGATGAAAAATTGGAAAAAGAGCAAAATAGAAAAATATGAGAAGGAAGAAACCCCCTCCCCCCCCCGTTTATTATTTGCTAGAACCATTTTTTTAATAAACCAAACTGCAAGCATCTCTGCTGTGCAATTTACTGGCAGGGCAGAATTATTCTTGAAAGATGGGTTTATAGTTTTTATACTTGGTGCATTGAACTGGGAGCGTGCCTCTACTTCCACTCAATCCTATCAAATGCCTCTTCAGCAAAAGCTCTAGAATTCATTTGGCTTGAATACTGAATTACATTACTGTAAGTAATCTTCTCATATTTGTAAAGGAGAAACAGTTTTGTATGAATCCAGTCTGATCTACGTTTATTAAAAAAGTCAAAAGCTTCTCCAGTCTCCTTGCAAGCAATAGGTCTAATTGAGCGACAGATGTCTGGTGGTTTGTCTTTCTTAAGAATGAGGTTGATGTTTGCCAGTTTTAGTGTTGGTGGAAAATCTCTGTGCCCAAATAAGTGCATAAACATGCCAATAAGTGGTCCTATCACCGGGTGGCTCAGTTTCGTATATAATTCTGGACAGAAGCCATCCAGAAGGTCCAGGAGCTTTGACTTCTTTCTGAGAATTTGGAGCACCTAAAATGTCTTGTTGTTCCTCTGACAGGTGTGGGAGGTCACTCCATTTAAGAATTTTATTATTTTAGCATCAGATGAATTGTATTCAGACGAATACAGGTTTTGATAGAATTGCCTCATAACCCTATTAATGTCTGTCGTTTTGTGATGCCTGTCTCAGTTATTGTCTTGTAATCATGATATTATGTTCTCTTCCATTCTGCTTTTTGTAAGTCTTGCAAGTAGCTGGCCAGGTTTATTCACTGATTCACATAATCTGTGCTTAGCAAAGAAAACTGTACATTATTTTTAGTAATTGATTTAGAGCTGAAAGAGCTGCTTTTAAAATTTTAGAAAGGACTCTATAAGGTGATATTCTAAATTGCAACTTTGTTGCACTGTTCTTTCTAAGTGCAATTGTTCTTTAATGGCAGCTTTTTTCTGAGCTGTGGTATATGATATAATACTTCCCCTAATAAAAGCTTTATGCATCTCCCAGAGCAACGAGAGGTTGACATCTGGTGTAATATCAATAAATATATTCCACTGATCTGTAATAAGTTAATAAAGGATGGATGGCTTAGGAAAAGGGGTTCATCCTCCAATGGCAAAGAGCAGGATCAGGATAAGGGGGCCTGGGTATTATAAGCCTGGCGGCCCAAAATGCTTTACTAGCAGTGTCCAAGACACCTTAGGCCGCAGTTCGATAATTGTCATCAAGTCATCGGATCTGCGGCCATATGTCTTGAACACTCGGGTGAAGAGAGGTGGTGGCTCTGGTGGTAGGGGAGGATGACGGTCAGACCTGGCAGGCCCAAACGTGCTGTGAGGGTCTGCTGGGAACGTCTGGCGGAATCCCCTGTGGGACGGAGCTATAACTCCCATCTCCAACAGAACTTTGAACACCTTCCAGGGGAGATGGGGGACATTAACTGTGAGTGGACCATGTTCCGTGCCTCCATTGTCGAGGCGGCTTACCAGAACTGTGGCCGCAAGGTTGTCGGTGCCTGTCGCGGTGGCAACCCTCGAGCCCGTTAATGGACACATTCGGTGAGAGCTGCTGTCAGGCTGAAGGAGTCCTACTGGGGCTTTTTGGCCTGTGGGACTCCAGTAGCAGCTAATGGGTACTGGCGGGCAAAGCGGCATGCGGCTCAGGTGGTTGCTGAGGCAAAAACTCAGGCATGGGAGGAGTTTGGAGAGGCCATGGAGAAAAACTTCCGCAAGGCTTCGAGGTGATTCTGGTCCACCATCCGGCGTCTCAGGAGGGGGAAGCAGTACAGCACCATCACTGTCTACAGAGGGGCTGGTGTGCTGCTGACCTCAACTCGGGATCTTGTGGGCCGGTGGGGAGAATACTTTGAAGACCTCAATCCCACCAACATGCCTTCCATTGAGTAATCCGAGTTTGGGGACTCTGGGTTGGGCTCTCCAATCTCTGGGGATGAAGTCACCGAGGTGGTTAAAAAGCTCCTCGGTGGCAGGGAATTCAATGAGAAGGTGTGTCCAAACTTTTGGTCCGTACTGTAGGTATGCAGAATGATTTTACAAACAATTTTCAAAGAATGGGTTGGTCTCAGGAGCTCAGTGAATTCCAGTGTGGAACTGTGATAGGATGCTACCCGTGGAACAAATCCAGTCGTGAAATTTCCTCACTCCTAAATATTCCACAGTCAACTGTATTATTAGAAAGTGGAAGTGCTTGGGAACGACAGCAACTCAGCCACAACGTGGTAGGCCACGAAAACTGACAGAGCGGGATCACCAAATATTGAAGTGCATAGTGGCAAGAGGTTGCCACCAGCAGAGTCCATCACTACAGACCTCCAATTTTCTTGTGGCCTTTGTATTAGCTCAAGAACAGTGCGCAGAGAGCTTCATGGAATGGATTTCTATGGTGGACCAGCTGCATCTAAGCAATACATCTCCAAGTGCAATGAAAAGGACACAGTGGTGTAAAGCACACCACCACTGGACTCTAGAGCAGTAGAGGTGCTCTCACTGGAGTGACAAATTTTGCTTCTCCATCTGGCAATCTGATGGACAAGTTTGGGTTTGGTGGTTGCCAAGAGAACGGTACTTGTGTGTCTGCACTGTGTCAATTGTAAAGTTTGGTGGAGGAGGGATTATGGTGTGGGGTTGTTTACCAGGAGCTGGGCTTTGCCCCTTAATTCCAGGGACAGGAACACTGAATGCTTCAGCATACCAGTACATTTTGACAATTCTATGCTCCCAACTTAGTACAGGTAAAGGTAATTTTATTTATGTAGCACATTTTGAGCAACAAGGAAATACAAAGTGCTTTACAGGAAACAAAAGGAAATACAAACAAAATAAACCAAAGGAAGGAGCAAAAGAAGAGAAAGCTAATAATGTTGATCTAAAGTAAATAAACTAGATACTCCTATTCAGGGTTGGTAGATAAGAATAAGTGTCCTCTGGTCTAATTCCTTTTCTGGTTTGGAAGAATAGCAGTCTAAAACATAGTTGCTAAGGGATTTTTTCAGGGTTCCAAGTTCTAATCCATTTTCTGGGTTGCTAAGTAAGTGTAAGTAAGTATTCTCTGGACTTTCTAAATGTGCTCCAAATTTGTAAAATAATGAGTACTCCACAGTGTCTAAGTAATAATAAAAACTAAATGTTCTTGTTCTGAAAGAATTGTTTCTGGATCTAAGTTTGTTCTAATTCCTTTTCTGGGCTGCAATAATAGGAGTCTCTCTGCATCTAATTAGTGAGTACTCTACACTTTCCAAAATATAAGCTAAAGAATGACCAATAAACTAATAAACTAGATCCTCTGGATTCCTAGTTTGTTCTAATTCTTTTTCTGGGTTAAAAGTGAGTACTCCACAGTTTCTAACAAAATAAAAATAAAAATCAGGGAAATCAGGACACATTAGGGCACATGGCAACACTCAGACAAAACAAAGACATGAGTGAAGGCGGTGACATCACAGGGCCATGAAACCACGTTGCTCAGCCTCCCAGTACAAGTCTGATAAGATGTTGTTATCAAGGCATGTCCTTGGGAGCACTCAGCTCCCCACTTGCATGGATAACAGGAGGAGATGAGGTGGGAAGGAGCGTTATGTTTACATATCTTCAAGGAGATTGGAAATATGCAGCCCTTCCAAGGCAGCACGGGGAAAGCCAATTCAGATACAGAATGTCTTAGGTCAGGTAGATTATAAATCAGTGTGTGACCTCACAAATGCACTTCTGGAAGAATGGTCAAAAAGAGTTGAAGCTGTTCTAATAGTAAAGGGTGCACCAAGGTCAAGGCAGGTTAATACACACACACACACACACATATATATACATATATACTGTATATAAACGGCTGATTCACTTCTTTCCATCATTTAGGTTGCGTCTTTGAAAAGACAAAGTTGTGCCAGCTCACCTAACACATCTCCCAGAGCAGTGAGAGTAATCTTGAACTTGGAATCACTCAGCTTTTTGTAGCAGTACTTTGCTACTGGATCTTTGTTATCAGTGAATTTTCTTTTGCAATATTCTTCGAGCACAGTGTAGTTCCTCAGAACAGCATTCACAGTTTGGTGTCGCAACAGCCATTGTACTTCATTCAAAGGCCTGAATGACAGTGTATCTTCATCAAGAGTCCTTGCTAGATCCTCCATTTTGCTCTCTTCACAGTTAACAGGGAGAAAGTGGAATATACAGTTTTATAAAGAGTTTCTACATCTCTCATCAAAGGCATATCTTTTCAGGCATTGTCAATGCCCATGTTCTCTCTATGGTCCACACAATGTAGTTCAGTTAGGTATAGCATTTGGCACTTTAACAAAGCTGCAACTCCATTGTGTTTTCTCAGTATTACTGAAACCCCATGAGAGGTTAGTATCACCATTCTCTGCATGCCCAATCCATGTTTGAAATAAAATTGAGTTATTGCCCCCACAACAAATGACAAGATGCCTCAGCAGTGCATCCTGTCATTTGGATGATACCACATAACTTTCCTCCCTGTATCTAATATATATGACTAGCATTTTGTGTATTGCTATGTGTGTGCTCCCTACTAAGAGGGTATGTCAGGGTGCATTTTTAACATTGCACATAGAGTCATTCTGCACAATCTCCTTGATTGATTTCACAAATTCAAAGAAATAGTTTTTGCTTCGCCATGTGACATTGGATTTATTGAACTGACAGCAGTGACACACTCATTTTGATGGTAAGTAAAATATTGTCAATGAGTACTTTAACTTGCTAAGGATTAGATTTTTTTGTGTGAGAGCTTGTTACTTTTCTCTCTGTCTTTTGCCCTCTCCTGCAACAATGTACCAATGTCTATTCCCATCTTTAGTCTTTGTACAATTCCAATAGCATTCAAATGACTTTTCTGCTGAATGTGACGCTTGAGGTACTCCACATTTTTCCCTCTGAAAACTCGCTTGCTACTTTGGCTTCACTGCATTTTTTGCAGCACAAACCTTTCTGACTCAAAAAAGAAAAAATCTCATCCAGTTTCACCACTTGTTCTCATCTTTGCAGAAACTCCAACAGCCATTCCATCTTAAAAGAAGCACATTTGTTTTTTACTTTGGCTTGATGAGTGGATGTCCCACTACCCATTTGCTTAGCCATGAAAAGGTGTTAGCTTTCGCGTCCCTTCACTCCATCACACTGTTCCTACCTAGCAAACCTGCCACAGCGCATATGGATGAAATATATTTTGGTGCAAATAGTAATATAACATGCTGAAGGTGGTTGTGAATACTGAATAACTATGTATAAATATTTACATTTACAGCATCCTTTTAAACAGATCTTTTGATATTAATCAAAGCACACTTTAAATTCAGCTTACCCTTTAGCATGAATTTCCTCATTCTTGGAGATGTAAATGCACTGTCTCTTAGATGGGGGGGTTGTGCTTGTATCATCATCATCATCATCATCAGACGATGAGGAAGTTTCAAGTGTCAGATCAATTACATCAGTTTTCTTGTTGAGATTGGGTTCCACAGGATGGGCTACCACTGACGACTGGTGTAAAGGAGTTGTGGCTGAAAGATAAAGTGAGAAATATTAAAGATGCTCTATAGATCCTTTCACCTCATAAATATAAAGTATGTGACTTCCTTTTACAGTATAAAAGGAAGTCACAGCATTCCTTTTATCCACCTCTTTCATTATTTACAATGCGAATACATGATATATTGCCATTAACATTACTATTGACCTATCAATTACTCATTTTTATTTTTATCCTGATGACCTTTGTGTGCATGCTTCGGAAAGGGGTTGTAAGACTGACCAAGTGGCATTTGTCTGGGTATTTTAAAGTGATCCAGTACAGAACTGGGGGTATATGTGCAAGTAACAGAATTGAGAAAATTAGAAAAACTGCAAATAAAAACAGGAATGTAAAATAGTTATTGGGTTTGTTGAGAGCAGTGATGGTTATAGAGCCTGAATGCCCTCCTGCACTGTAGGGTTAGGGTTAGGCCCAGCCTCGGTTCAAACCTGAGTCAGACATTTTTGCATTACCACTTAAGAGTCCGATCCCTTCCTGCTCGTTGAATCCTAAATGGATTGTGTCTGTAATGCTGCTTTTTTATTGACACGTTCCTCTTTTCACCTGGTTTGTACATAAGCTTTGTGTGTGCTATCAAGTTTGAACCCAATTTTATACACATAAACCTTTTAAAGATCTGCCCTCAAGTGTGATTCCAAATTTTTTCACTCTTAAAGAATGGCATTTTATTTAATTCCAGCTTGTGAAGTATTTGCATCTCCCAGTATGCAAGTCAACTATGCAAGAAATTTTGAATTAAACAATGAAGAAATTGGGAATCAAAATTTGTTTGAAAATGCTTTTTTATTTAGGCAGTTCTGTTTTGAACTTAGCTATCTGTGATCTCTGAAGAATAATGGTCTCTGGATTTTTTAACAGATCTCTTGAATAGCACTGATCTTCTTAGGTTCCATCAGTCTGTATTTTGGGATTCATTAGTATCTGGTGGGAGCCATAAGAGTCTTAGATAGAGTCTGATCAGAAATTTCAAAACGTTCTGAAATTTTGATAATTTTTTTAATAACTCACTAATAGTGAAAGTGATAAGTAATTAATTTGCATTTTATTGCCTGACATAAGCATTTGATACATCAGAAAAACAACTTCAATGTTTGGTACAGAAATCTTTGTTTGTGATTATAAATGTCAGATATTTCCTGTTCTTTTCAACGAAGTTTGCACCAGGGCTGTAACAGTTCCTCAAATGATTTGAGTACCTTGATTGTTAAAATTCCTTGAGGCAAATTATCTGCCTCAAAGCTTTGTTAAATTATGTTTTAGTATTTAGCATATCATGTGATTCTTTGTGTTGCGCAACGTTTCTACTTCCGCCGATGAGTTGTTGACGAATGCTAAGTATTAGCAGCGTAACTTTGAATGTTCAATAATTACAGAGTTATTTCATTTATTTATGATAATGGCTTCTATCATTTCAAGCATCCTTACATTGACAAGCCCAATACCTGGAGTACAGCAGTCTTTCTCCTCCTGGAGCAACTGCCTGGTGGCTGCTTCAGAGTGAACGGTGGAGAAGAGCGCAGAGGGTGTTTTGTTACAGGTGAGCAGATAAACTGAACACAACGGCCGGCTGCGCTGTAATTGATCCTTAATGTAAATGTAGCTTTACAAACAAACCGGAAAATAAATTTACCATAATCCCGGTCACAACAAATGGGTGGCGGAGTGCAACATGGCGGTACATAGTTGGTAGACGTGCTTCTGTATGTGACAGAGGAGCCAAATCCAGTCACTCACATGGACATAAAAGTATGCACAAAGTGAGAGTTCATCTATTAAACTGACTGATGGATACATGACCTAAAAGTTGATGTGTCAATTTTTTTTTTTACAAGTGTCTTTGTGGGTCTGACTCTTTATTATTAAATTCAATATATTTTCAGATTTTTGTACATTTTTTGTCCAGGTTAACTTCAAAAGTGTGCTATTATTGTTACAGGTAAATTTTCTAAACTACAGAAAATTGTTAGGGTGCTCAAATATGAAAAACTGATAATACTGCTGTTATAACAGTATTTACCAATATTTTATTCAATTACTCAATTATTCATCAGAACAATAGATATAATACTCGATTACTCAAATAATCATTTACAACAGCCCTAGTCTGCACATACTGCAGCAGGGATTTTGGACCTCTCTTCCATAAAGATCTTCTCCAGATCCTTTGGGTTTTGGGGTTGTCACAGGGAAATGCAGACTTTCAGCTCCCTCCAAAAATTTTCAATTGGGTTTCGGTCTGGAGACTGGCAAGCCCCAATGAGATGCTTCTTACTGCAATAGTGTCTCCATAGGCATGCCTAATAACTCACTTAGACAGCTGCAGTTGATCAAGAATGCTGCTACGTGCGTTCTTACTGCATGTCTTACTGGATGTCCTCCATATTTGGGTCACAGACTGCATGCCAGTCAGTGGCCTCAAAACATCCCTGTTGTGCCTCAATGACCTCCTTTGGCCTCCTTCTTACTGTCCTCATAGTTGCAGGCAGGTATATAACAAGGGCTGAGGTGCACCAGCTTATGATTGGACCGTCCAAGTGGAAGGAGGGGAAAGGAACTGTATGAATCCTTCATGTTAGCACACAGCAGGTCCAGAGTTCTCTCCTCTCTGGTGGGACAGCTAACATACTGGGTGAATTTGGGCAGGGTTTTGTCCACGGTGACATGATTAATATCACCCGAGACAACCATGAATGCAGTTGGATATTCAGTCTGCAAGCGAGCTACAGCGGAGTGGATGGTGTGACAGGCCATCATGGGGCTAGCAGAGGGAGGATTGTAAACAGTCACCACGACAACATGGAAATATTCACGGGGTAGGTAAAACGGACAAAGACCAACCGCCAGCAGTTCAACATCCGGGCAGCTGATTCTCTCTTTCCCCGTTATATGAGCAGGGTTGCACCAACAGTTGTTTAATAGAATAGCAAGCCCGCCTCCTTTCTGCTGGGCCGGTAGTCCGGTAGCCCTCGATACATTGGCATCAGGAGTATCCGGGTGCAGCCATGTATCCGTAAAACACATTAAACTTCATTCCCCATACTTCTTTGTCTACTGGCCAGGTGGTCATGAAGTGGTCAAGATGGATAATTCCTCCATCTTGTTGACTTTTGATCTTACGTTGTCCATAGTAACGGAGGGGAGAAACAGCTTATATCTCCTCTTTTCCATAAGCTTCTGTGGTTTCTCTCTGATTACTCTCCTCCTCCAATTGATGTGTCCTTCTCCAGATCTCTTCAGGGATTTCAGTGGATCCGACTGGCTTCAGTGCAATCAGCTGATCCCTGGTGTAAACAATGTCTGGCTTCCACTGTAGTATTTGTGTCATCTGTATTATTTGCAGATGACAAATATATTTTTTGTTGGAAATGATATGGAAGAACTGCTAAATAATGTAAAGAAGAAAATGAACAAACTGAAGGTGTGGTTTGATGGTAACACATTGTTTCTAAATTTGATTAAAACAAAAATAATGTTCTGAAATAAAATAGAGATAAATGGAGTAAATGTAGAAGCATAGAAAGGGTTCAGGTACACAAATTTCTTGGAGTTATTATTGATAAGATTAATTGGAAATCACATATTCAATATATTCAAAAGAAAATATTAAAGAGTATTTTCATATTGAATAAGGCCAAACTGTTGATTGGATAGAAAGAATTACACATTTTTTACTGTCCTTTAGTTTTACTGTGCCTCAGTTACCGTGCAGAGATATGGGGCAATAATTATGCAAATTCATTACATCTATTAATTAAACTACAAAAAAGAGCAATAAGAATTATTAATGAGGTTAGCAATCTGGATCACACAAACAATTATTTATACATTATAAATTATTAAAACTTGCTGATTTGGAAAGTTTACAAACAGCATGTGTCTTATTTACAGCACAAAATGAACAATTAGCAGAAAATATTCAAAAATTGTTTCCAAGAGAACAAGAATTTTATCATTTCAAAGGAACATACAAATTCAAAGTTTGAAAGATCTACAACACAAGACGTTTTTGAGTTTCAGTCTGTGGTGTGAAACTAAGGAACAGTTTGACTGGGGAATTAAAACAATGTCCAAACATTAAACAATTCAAAGATTTGTATAAGGAAATGGTTTACACTAAATGTGAGAAACTGTCTTGATGTATTATGTTGTTACACAGCATTGTTAGCATCATTATGATTACTTTGTTGTTAATATTATTAGTTATTATTAGTATATTAATGAATGTATTGTACAAAGCAAGAATATGAAAGTAGAATGAAGGTTTTCTGATGCAATGCTTATAAATAGAATGAGACCATTTTGTAATGTTCCTGGAGGAGGGATGGATTTTAATTATTTTATACATCTATCCCTTCCGTTTATTGTTTGCATTGTTGTAATTTTAACTTGGTATATTCAATAAAATACAAAAACAAAAAAAATGCAGCGAAGAAAAAGATCCAGACTCTCAGTCAGAATACACACAGACTGAATGCACTGTGGCGCATCCGCACTAAGCTTTCAATGATGTCAAACACATGGAAAGAATAAAATATGGAGTATGTATTAACATTTTAGAGCTTCTCCACCATTAAATATAAAAATGTTTCACCTATTTCTATCAATTGTATTTATCTATTGTATTTATTTGCCATTATTTTAAACTAAATAAAAATATCAGCATTATAGGTCATAGAAAACCAGAAACACTGCCACTACTCTACATGTTGAACTTTTAGCTCATGTCAGAAAATAAAGGGTCATTTACATGCTCTACCTTTGAGACCACTAGGGGGTTCCCTCAGATGATTGTCAAGCTGGAAGTCCAACCACAACCCATCTTCAGTGCCTTTACTGAGGGAAGGAGACTGTCACCTCTATAGAAAAGCATCCCCAAAGAATGATGTTTCCACCTCCATGCTTCATAGTTGGGATTGCATTCTTGGGGTCGTACTCATCCTTCTTCTTCCTTCAAATATGGTGAGTGTAGTTTTGACCAAAAAGCACTATTTATTTTCCTCATCACACCACATGACCTTGTCAGGAACATCCAGATGGTCAATGGCAAACATCAGATGGGTATGGACATGTGTTGGATTGAGCAGAGGGACCTTGCTCAAGTAAAGCCCTCTGTCCTTCCTGTCCCCTCTGTCCTTGCGTGGACTGCAGGTCTTTAATCCTGCACCTCTGTACAGCCCTTCAAGTTTGGTTCAAATTATTTTAGTGATTAATCTGAATTCAGAAATAGTCTTTCTTAAGGGTGAACATTTTTTTTTTTCGATACGCCTGAGGCTGCCGCTGCATTTCTGGACACTCTTAAATGAGGTATTATTTCTTTTTTCCTGATTTGTTTATAAAAGATGGAGGAGGATAGACTTTACATCCACGCTGGGACCCATATAACATTATTTTTTTCTTCCTTTTAAATGTACTATGTTGGAGCGGTTCTCAGTGTGGTTCATTACTTTTGCCTGGACCACGGATGGTGTTTTGAGCGTCCGGTTGTTGCTGTGATCGAACTGTAAAAATCGAGAGTTCTATGCCGTTTGGAAATAACAGTGACATCTTTTGGGGTTCTTTTTTTCTGTCATTTGGGGACAGGATGGGGGAGGGTGAATGCTGCTGTTTGCAGATTCAGTATTTTATTTCTTTTATGGCGTTAAATGTCAGGAGCCTAAATATGTCTTTTCTCTTTTTTATACATACATAAATGTCTATGTACATATTAATCTATTCAAATATGTCATTGGGTGTTTAAGAGCTGTTTTTTGCCCTTACAGTTTGTATGTCTGGGTCTCTTAAGATCGTTACCTGGAATGTACAGGGACTGGGTCATGTGATCAAGAGGAAGAAGGTTTTGACTCATTTGAAAAAAAAAAACTTGATATAGCACTATTACAGGAAACTAGGTTATCTGTTACAGAACATTTGAAACTTAAAAGGGACTGGGTAGGTAGTGTATATTTTTCCTCCCATTCACAAAATAAGAGGGGTACAGCCATTCTTATACATAAGAATCTTCCTTTTATTCTGGAGCATGAGGAGAAGGATTCAGAGGGCAGATTTATTTTAATTAAGGGCTCAATCCATGGACAACATATAACTATTCTCAATGTATATGCTCCTAATGATGATTCGCCTCAATTTATGTCACAAATGATCTTATTGTTTAACCATCATCGTAAGGAAATCGGTTTTTTAGCTGGTGACTTTAATTGTACAATGAATGCATCTTTGGATAGGTCCTCCTCTGCAAAATTGCCAAACCCGAAAGCTTCAGCTGTCTTAAAAAACCTATGCATTGATACTGGTTTGATAGATATTTGGCGACATTTAAATCCTAAAGCAAGGGACTATACATTTTATTCACATCCCCATAACACTTACTCCAGATTGGATTATTTTTTTATCCCGAAGTCATTTTTACATTCTGTTCGAAGCTGTAACATAGACCCCATACTTTTGTCAGACCATGCACCAGTATTTTTAGGTGTTGATCTATTATTTCGTATCCCTAGAACATTCACTTGGAAATTCAATACATCCTTGTTAAATAATAATTCCTTTTGCAACTTTGTTCGGTGTAACCTATTGCAGTTCTGGCTCGAAAACAAAAATTCTCCCGTATCTTCAGGTATAATCTGGGATGCAGCAAAAGCCACTTTACGCGGTCATCTTATATCTTATTGCTCTCACCAAAAAGCAGTTCTCGCAGAGAGGAGAAACAACCTGGAAAAAGAGGTGATCCGACTGGAGCAAATACACAAACAATCACCAACATTGTCAAATTTGAAGGCACTAACGGCTATTAAATCTGAGCTTAATATAGACTACACCCGTCAAGTTCAGAAATTATTACTTTATACTAAACAGAAATACTATGAATTTGGAAATAAGTCCAGTCGCATGCTTTCCCATTTATTGAAAAATCAAGGTAATTGTCGCTCAATTAACATGATCAGAAGGCAGAACAAAGACGTCACATACGACCCATTACTTATTAACAGCACTTTCCGGGATTTTTATATATCTTTATATAATACGGACATGGCTGACCCGGAAGATATCTCCTCCTATCTGAGCAGAATATCTCTACCTTCCGTCACGGAAGAAGATCGTGCCTTTTTAGATGCTGATATCACTCCGGAGGAAGTTTGGGCTGCAATTAAATCTATGCCAAACAGAAAATGTTCTGGACCCGATGGATTTCCATTGGAATTTTTTAAGCTATTTTGGCCAGAGATTCAACCAATGTTCATGCCTGCTGTTAATGACATTTTGAGAAATGGCATCCCCCCCTCATGGAGACATGCCTCCATCAGTCTTCTTCTAAAAGAAGGTAAAAGTCCCCTGGATTGTTCCTCCTTTAGGCCTATTAGTTTGCTTAACGTTGATTATAAAATTGTGGCAAAAGTATTGGCCCGGAGATTGGAAAACATCCTTCCTAAAATTATAAATCCAGATCAGGCAGGGTTTATAAAAATGAGATATGGCACAGACAATATACGACGCGTTCTTAATGTTGTTCAGTACCTTAATATTCACAAAGAGCCAGCAGTAATTGTTTCCCTCGATGCCGAGAAGGCTTTTGACCGAGTTGAATGGCAGTTTCTTTTTCAGGTGTTACATAAATTCGGTCTGGGGCCAAATTTTATCAATCTGGTTAAAAGCTTTTATTCAGACCCAACAGCCTCAGTTAACACAAATGGTTTGATGTCTGAGCCCTTCAAGATTCATAGGGGTTGTAGGCAGGGGTGCCCCCTTTCACCCTTATTGTTTACTTTGTTTATTGAACCCCTGGCTGAGATTATCAGGACTAATCCGGATGTATCTGGAATCAATATAGGCGGTAGAAACCATATAATTTCATTATTCGCAGATGACGTTCTTTTGTATATGTGTGATCCTGAGAAATCAGTTCCAGCTGTCCTGGAATCTATGGCTACATTCAGTGCTTTATCAGGATATAAAATCAATTTAGGAAAATCTGTCGCCACCCCTTTCAGCATCCCCTCCGAAAGGTTTATGCAATCTCCTTTTCAAATGTCTATCAGAGGCTTCAAGTATCTGGGTATTTTTGTTACACCTGATCTGAATAATCTTTTTGAAACTAATTACTCACCTTTAATTCAGAAGATAAAAAATGATTTAATAAAATGGGCCCCCCTGCCAACCTCCTTCTTAGGGAGAATCAATATTATAAAAATGAACATTCTTCCGCGACTGAACTATTTATATCAAAATCTTCCCTGCTATTTATCCCCTGCACACTTCAAATTACTAAATTCTCATTTATCTCGCTTTGTCTGGAACAACAAACACCCAAGAGTCAAGTTTTCTATATTAACTAAGCCAAAACATCTTGGAGGTTTGTCGTTACCATCCCTGCAACTTTATTATTGGTCAGCACAACTTAAAATCATATCAAATTGGTTTATGAATAGAAAGAACGCTTTATGGTTAGATCTGGAGTCACAATCTTGTCTCCCCAGCAAACTTAATTCTCTTTTTTTTATAAGTGGCATAGACCAAATGGCTCATCTAAGAAGTAGCTTCATTGTTTATAATACTTTGCTGGCCTGGCGAGATGTGAGGAAATATCTAAATATCTCTCCCACCCTCTCTTCCTGGTCATCGTTAACTTTGAACCCAGATTTACCAGCAGAGATTAGAAGCATTGGCTTGTCTGAATGGTCATCTAAGGGACTGTCAAATATTATGGACATGCTGGACTCTGACTCTGTTAAACCCTTTGAACAAATTACAGCCAATTTCAATATTTCTAATAGAGATTTCTATAAATACCTACAGATCCGTCATTTTGTGAGCTCTCTTTGGAGGACAGGAAAATTACGTACAAAATTGTCAGAGTTAGAGAATATGATTATCATGACCAAATCTCCCAAAGGACTTATCTCTAAGATATATCATTTACTATCTGGCTCTGACTCCTCAGGTTATGATGCTATGAAGCTGGTGTGGGAGCGTGACCTAGGACTGACGTTTGATCTGGCAGATTGGGAAGAGATTTGTGATGGGGTTTTCCCCAACTCCACCTCAGTTTCTTTACATGAGCAGAACTTTAAATTCTTCTACCGAACTTATTATACACCTGTTCGCCTTCGGAGGATGTTTCCTGATGCTTCAGATCTGTGTCATAAATGCAAAATACATAGGGGCACATTTATTCACTTATTTTGGTCTTGCAACTGTATTCAATCTTTCTGGAAAAGAGTTCATCTCATGATACAAGAGATCATTGGTAAACAGTTCTCACTAACTCCCTCCTTCTGTCTCTTTAACCATCCTTCAGACATTCTACTTAATGCAGACACTAAACATCTGCTTGCAATCCTTTTATTTCTGGCCAAGAAATGTATACTATTGAGATGGTCAGCACCACAGGCCCCTACAGTTGATATGTGGATATCACAGATTTCTGCCATTGTCTCAGTTGAAAAACTCACTCATGACCTTCATCAAAAGTCGGACAAATTTTGGAGGATCTGGGCCCCACTGCAATCCTTTTTACAGAGGCTGTAATTTTTATTTTTATTTTTATATATATTTTTTTCTCTCTCTTACATTCAATATATCACTCATTTGGCTGTCTGACAGTTGTGACTATTTTGAATCATGACTACTGTATTTTGTGTATGTGGGCTGTATGTATGTATGTTTTTATGTGGACTTTGCAGTGCTCCTTGTTGTTTTGGGGTGGGTTGTTTTTGTTTAATTTTGTTGGTGTTTACATAAAGTTATGAAAATCAATAAAAAAAAAAAAAAAAAAAAAAAAAAAGGGTGAACATACAAAAAATTAACTATTAAATGAGGAACTCATGTAGCATTAGTTACACTGGATATTATTAAGGGGTATCAATGGGTGTAAGGGAAAATGCATGCCTTATGCACTTTTTTATTCTCAAAACTATGCATATCTTTCAACCCATTTTCCACAATGTAACGCTTGAATAGTAAAAAAAAAAATTCAGAACACAGAAGTTTGTCGTAGCATCACAAAACATAAAAAAGTTCAAGCTGAATGAATTATTTTGCAAGACAGTATATAACTAAATTCCAATGATTTCTTTTCCTATTATAAGTACTATAATGGTACTAAGTGATTAGAAAATATTATGTACTTACATTCTACTTTTCCGACTGAATGAACAGAGAACTTGACCGGATCTTTCTTCGGTCTCATTGGACACCAGGTCCCATCCTCTTGAAACTTGATTTCATCAACATCTGAGCAGTCATTAAGGATCTCCAAGAACAAACTGAGAAGATAGTAAAATATTCACTCAATTCACTTTCCTTTTTGAATAAATTTGTCTTTTTCCTAAGTCAACGTTATTTCTATATCTCATTTAAAGTGACATTAGCTACCTGGTTCACCAGTAGCTTAAACATTTAAATATAAGAAAGCAATAAAAAAAAGAAACAAATCAGTAAGATATAGCTCAAATAACAAAAATATTTGCACAACTGTTAAAGTAAGGGATGGTATGAGGTTAAAGAAGGAATCCTGTTGGATCTTTTTTGGCCTGTGGGACCCTAGAAGCAGTTGATGGTACTAGTAGGGCAAGTGATAAGTCGGTAAGTCAGGCTTGTTTCCTCTATGAAGGCTGCCCTAACCCTAACCCTATCCGGGAATTCTTTTTTTTTTTTTTTTGGTAATGACTTCTATGTGATTATATAACAAAAAAGCACAACTCCTTGATAAAGTTGTGTTTTTTTTTACAATAATATATATTTGATAAAGTATGTCATTTTTATATGGACACTAAGAAAAAAGAAATTGCTCTTGGGTGCCTCTTGGTGGCCATGGTCAACCTTCACCAGTAACATGAGCTGCTGTGCAATGTGAAGTGTGTATCCAAACCTTCAAGGCAACGGCGGAGGATAAGTAAGCAAAACAATGTTGTAAAAAAGGATTTATCCTTCATAGAGAAAGAAAAGAAAGAGGAAGAAGAGTTAACAAAGGCCAAGACAAAGGTATGTTTGCATGTCTCTTGGTAATGTAATGTTTACCAAAAAGATTTGTGGAGCTGCTAATAGAAGCCTTGCTCAACAGCAATCTCGAACAGTCCAGTCCAGGCAAACATTTTTGCTAGAATGTTTGTATTTGTGCCAAACTGAGTTTTAACTTAAAATGAGTTGATTCTCCTGGATGGCGCTAAATATTTCTGAAGCTTTTTGGCTTCATAACATATGTTTGATAACAAATAAAGCTTCTCAATCATTGACATGTTTTTAACAAAAATGTTTTGTTTTTGTTTTTTTACATCGGGCTACTTGGCTGTTGCATTAATATATCAATGAGCTACTCTCAGCTGTAGTTGGCTGTATGTTACTTGCTGCTCATAATTTATGTGACTAAAACAAACATCACTTTTAAATAGACTTTTAAGCTATGTAAAACGTCTCCTGGAGCACTGCTGAAATTTTATGAAGACTCAGAATCAGGCCAGTACCAATCCACATTCTCAGGTGAGAGAGACTCACCTGGTATACATTACATTTTTAGTTATTGAAATTATGCCAAAGAAGCATTAATTTAATCAAAACACTTCATGAATATGTGTGTATGTATTCCATCTGAAGTAAGGGTGCACCTATTGCAGTTTTCTGGCCGATCACCAATTATGATCTTTAGAAAGCCTAACCTGCCAATTTTAATTTTGGCCAATACCAATTTATTTATTTTTTATCTGAAATGTTGATCAATATAGCAAGAAAGTTGGCAACAGTGAGATGACTACTGCCAAGAGGCCACATTAAAGAGAAAAGGTTTTGTGCTAATTTCAAACCATTATAAGCATTACAAAGATGCTAGTTAAAGGTGCTAGATTTCATGTCTAAATTCCATAGACTTACACACAGATAATTTAAAATTTCTTAAGAAATCTTGATCCCTTTGTAATAAATAAAACAAAGGCTCACTTTACATTTACAATATATTTTAAAAATTGTCTTAAACATGTACAACCTTAAAGGTATTTAAAGGCAGTTACTGTCAGTAAAGGCATCTGTTTGATGCCCTAAACAGCAGCGGTCCCAGTAACCTCAAAATGTGTGGGGCTTTCCACCCAGAAAAACAAGATGGCTAAACCTAAAATGATAATGAAAATCTTCAGCGTATTGAGCATTTTATGGTGAAATAAGAATATATACCATGTGTCATTTATTTGAAATCCCCATGAAAAACCCTTCTGTATTTTTATAGCTGTTCAAATAGTTATTACTTAGACAGTCAAAGAAAAAAAAAGTCTGTAAACATATGTATATTTTACCGACCTACTCAGACCTTGAAAACAAATTAAATTTCAGAATTTTAAGATGTGTAACTAACTAAAGTAACATAATTTTACAAACCCATCAATAATGAGATTCTCATAATCGGCCTTCTTGTCACACACAGGACAGATCCAGGTAGGTTTTTTTTCATTCATCTGCAGGTAGAGGGCAGCATCAAAGCATTGTAGATGAGAGCATGTCACAGCTCTGCACGGGACAGTCAGTCGCATCTTACCCAGCTTAAAATGACAGATAAAACACATTAAATCAAAACATGAACAAAAATACTTGCTTTAATGTATTATTCTTTGTTCAATTTATACAAATTGAGTAATTGAGACTTATTAAACATGAAACCTAACAAACAGGAAAGCTAAATGTTATTGTGTTCATGTCATATATGCAATGAAAACAAAAGTATATTTATGTTTGATGAAGTGTCATCATTTATATAAGCCTTTCTTAGAACACTCAAAGACACTTTACAAAGAAATCTGTCATTCCCATTCATGCACACATTCACATGCAAAAACTTAGAATTTTCTAGGTACTTGAAGGTTTGGTTAAACTTTTGGTCTGGAAAACCCTGATTCCAAGTTTTAAAAAACTCATGTTTGTAATTTTCTATTTGTATGTAGAACAAGTTATTTAGTAAAATTGTGGAATTTGTGCACTATGTTCAGGCCAGGTCAGTGACAAAGAAAGCATTTCCTAAAGCAATATAGACCATAGACATATCTCTCTGACCTCTTACATCATGAAGGTATATTATGGAGAAGCTGATACAGGTGCACCTGAGGACAGGTGGGTGAAGCCCAGGACCCTTTGCAATATAAATATATATATATATATATATATATATATATATATATATATATATATATATATATATATATATCTCCTGCAGAGGGTCTATTCCTCCTTTGATATACTTGATACCATTGTCTGTGTTGAAGGCTGATTCCTATCAGCCTTCAACACCAGCCAGCCAGGATTAATATGCAAGAAGCTAAAAAAATGGATGTGGCTGCTTCATGTATGACCTGGATCCTTGACTATCTGACAGTTTGTGAGGTTATAGGACTGCATGTTAGGCCATCTGATATGTAAAAATGGAGCTGTCAGATGACATGGCTACAGTGGTGTGGGTTGAGGGGAAATGAAGGTGGAGTACAGGACTTTGGTGGATGATTTTGTGCCATGGTGCTGAGAGAACCAGTTAAAAGTAGGCAAGACCAAGGAAATGGTCATCAGTTTTTGCCATAAGAAAACATCTTTGCTCCAAATCTCCATTTCAGGAGCAGATTTGGAGCAGGTTCAATCCCACAAGTACCTCTGTGTTGACTTGGACTGCAAGTTGCAGTGGGTCATGAATGCTGACATATTCTACAAAAAGGCCATGAGCAGACTTTTTTTCTATGCAAGCCCAGGTTCTTTAATACTGGTGAAACATGCTCTTCATGTTTCACCAGTCATTAATGGTTAGTTCTGTCATTAATGGTTAGTTCTGTGATGTACTGCATGACAGTACATCACAGTACTGGGGTGCTCCAATGTGCTACGGAACACTATAGCAAGTCTTTTCTGCCTGAGGCTGTCAGACTGTTTAGTACACAAGTAGCCTCTGGAGTTTGGTGAGTTAAATGATGAATATAATTTTAGCAATCTACTGAGTGATAAGTGTGAGTCTTTAAGCCTATTACTAATCTTTATTTATTGTTGTATGTTTAATGTCCATCTGTCCTTTATTGAAAGTAAGACTTTTCTAAGTCAGAAATCCAAACAGACGCGATGCTCAATTGGTACTAATGAGCACCACAGTCACCAGCCTGAACTGTTGATACAAGGCAGCATGGATTCATCCTTTCATGTTGTTGACGGCAAATTCTGACCCTACCATCCGAATGTCACAGCAGATATCGAGACGCATCAGACCAGGCAATGTTTTTCCAATCTTCTATTGTCCGATTTTGGTGAGCCTGTGCGAATTGTAGCCTCAGTTTCCTGTTCTTAGCTGACAGGGGTCAGAGATGCTCTTCTGCATACCAACTGCAAGACAAGTTGTTATTTGCCACTGACCTGACCTGAACATAGTGCACAAATGTAGCTATAGCTAAAAAGAATGCCGTTCTGACATTTGCGCCCACAGAACAGCCGCTCACTGGATATTTTCTCATTTTTGGACCATTCTCTGTAAACCCTAAGTGAAAATCCCTGTAGATCAGCAGTTTCTGAAAAACACAGACCAGCCCGCCTGGCACCAATAACCATGTCATTTAAACCTCCTTTCTTCCCCATTCTGATGCTCGCGTTGAACTGCAGCAGATCGTCTTGGCCACGTCTACATGCCTAAATGCATTGAGTTGCTGCCATGTGATTGGCTGATTTGACATTTGTAATAATGAGCAGGCGTACCTAATAAAGTGGCCTGTGAGTGTCTGTATGTAGGGAATTATGAGAATTTCAGTTTCCATTCAAGATAGAAATGTTACTTTCCTTATATTGAGTGGAATACAGTTTCAACAAAGAAAAATAAAATAACATGTTTCGTACTGATAAAAATATTTCCTTTAACTATTTTGGTGTTCCAACAACTGTTATAGTGTCAATTTATACAAGTGCTTAAATTACCGGACACATGAGTGACACCCGAAGACTTGTTGTGGCAATCTCACTGTCTGGATCTGCTGTTAGCTTCTCCTTAACTGAAACAAAGAAGGAAGAACATATTACAAAGTAAAGTAATATTTGCTTATAAAAATGAAACAAAATTTACAATACCACTTATTATAATCTCAATGCTCTCAGCTAAAAAACAAATATAACAATAACAACCCATTTTTAGATATATTAGTGAAGGTTTAGAAAACCAACAGACCCAACAGGCATGATGTGCTTGCTGCTGATTCTGTGAAACTCAATCATTTTCTGAAAGGGGTGTGTTCAAAAAATAACAGTGCTGAGTTCAATTACGGTAGTGAGGTCATTGATTATGTGAAAAAACATTGGTGTTATGCAGGTGACCCTTATTTGAGGATTAAGGCAACTGACGCTGCATATGCTGGATGTGCATTTGTCCTTGAAAAACAGAGTGACATGGGTCGTCCAAGACGACCCATGTCACTCTGTGTTCAGAAGAAGACGTCAGAAGAAGAGCGTCCTTTGATCAAAAAATTAATAAAAGAGGGGAAAACCTATGAAGAAGTGCAGAAAATAATAGGCTGTTCAGCTAAAATGGTATCAAATGCTTTAAAATATCAGCCAAAACCAGAAAGGAGACAAAGAAAAACAAAAATTATTTAAATGGATTGGTCAGTAACCAAAATTGGAAAGGCTCAGCCAATGATCAGCTCCAGGAAGATCAACAAAGGTCTGAGACTGCCTGTGAGAACTACAACAATCAGATGATCTCTATGAGAAACCAAGCTACCAGCAGAAATCCCCCACAAAGCCCCATCGTGAAAAAAGACATGTTCTGAAGTGGCTACAATTAGCCAAATAACACACTGATTGGCCTAAAAAGAAATTAAGTCATATTTTGTGGACTGACGAGAGTAAGATTGTTCTTTTTGGTTCTAAGGGCCACTGACAGTTGGTCAGATGTCCTGCAAACTCTGAATTCAAGCCACAGCATATAGAGGACTTTTATATCTAAATAAATAGATATCCAAATATAGATCTAATTTAGATATATGTCTAAATTATATCTATATTTAAATAGATATAAATATCTATATTTATCCAAGTAGATAGATAGATAGATAGATAGATAGATAGATAGATAGATAGATAGATAGATAGATAGATAGATAGATAGATAGATAGATAGATAGATAGATAGATAGATAGATAGATAGATAGATAGATAGATAGATAGATAGATAGATAGATAGATAGATAGATAGATAGATAGATAGATAGATAGATAGATAGATAGATAGATAGATAGATAGATGATGGATAGATAGATAGATAGATAGATAGATGGATGATAGATAGATAGATAGATGGATGATAGATGGATGGATGGATGGATGGATGGATGGATAGATGGATAGATAGATAGATGGATGGATGGATGGATGGATAGATAGATAGATGGATGGATAGATGGATGGATAGATGAGATGGATGGATAGATAGATGGATGGATAGATGGATGGATAGATGGATGGATGGATGGATAGATGGATGGATAGATAGATAGATAGATGGATAGATAGATAGATAGATAGATAGATAGATAGATAGATAGATAGATAGATAGATAGATAGATAGATAGATAGATAGATAGATAGATAGATAGATAGATAGATAGATAGATAGATAGATAGATAGATAGATTCTCCAATACACTAGAAGGAAACAAATGCACCCAGTACAGCACTTTCATTGTATTGGCAGAGAGGTTGCCAGGAGACGGTGCATTTTTGTTCCAAAAGCCAGCAGAGGATGTTTTGTAAGTGAGCAGAGAGTTCTGCAAGCGCGCAAGAAGTTTTGAGTACAACCATACAAGTTTTGAGAAGAAAGACATGAAGTCCTGCTTTCAAAATGAAAATGTATGCAAAAGTATTAAACGTTTTGAGAAGAAAGACATGTAACCTTGCTTTCAGACTGAAAATATATGCACTCGCATTAAATTTCACCATAACAGCGCACAGTGAAGGTGGTGAAGCATGGTTGGTCAAGTGTCATGAAGTGACGTTTCTTGTATTATGGTGTTGGTAATATTTACCGTTTACCAGGGACCACGGATCAGTTTGAGTACAACAGAATACTGGAAGAAGTCATATTCCTGTATGCTGCAGAGGAAAAGCCCTTGAAATGTTTGTTTCAACAAGACAATGACACCAAACACACCAGCAAGACAGCGAAATCATGGATTAAGAAAAACTGAATTTTTCAGGGGGTTTTTTAGGTCTCGGGATTGGCCAGCACAATCCCCAGGAAAATTAGAGTGTTTCTTAAGACCAATACAAAAAAATAATTTTTAGAAATGTTGGCCAACTCAAAAGCAGGAACATGAAAAGTATGAGCATGTACAGCACTCAGTACTTAGTTGGGGCTCTTTATGCCTGGATTACTGCAACAATGTAGCGTGGCATAATACAGCTATTCTAACACAAGAATATGTTTTAAGTCAGTCCATTGTATCCCTGGCTTTATGTTAAGGGTTGGAGTCCTGCTGGAAGGTGAACCTCTGCCGAAGTATCCAATCTTTTGAAGACTCCAGCAGGTTTTCTTCCAAATTTGTTTGGACCTTCTTCTTCCCTGTCCCTGTTGAACAGAAGCAACCCCAGAACATGATGCTGCCACCACTATATTTGACAGTGGGGAGGATGTATTCAGAGTGAACTTACACATGTGTGCTGTTCCCCAACATGGCTTCCGGCAAACTACAAACAGGAATTTTTATGGCTTTCTTAGCCCATTTTAACATCACAAACTGGGATGTGCTGCTGAGAGCTCATGGTGTCTCAAAGATTACCTTAATTTCTGTGTAGAAGTGGTGCCGCCTATCCATAAGAAGAACAGGTCCAGTAGGTTGAATGACTTAGACCGGTGGCACTCACATCACATTTGATGAAGGTGGAGGTTGTGAAGACCTATAAATACTGTGGCCTGTGTCTGGACAACAAGCTGGACTGGTCAAGCAACACAAAGCAGCTCTAATAAGAAGCCCCAGACCAGGATGTACTACCTGAGGAGGCTGAGATTTTAAGATCAGTAGTTGGGATTGTTTGATCAGTTTGTTGTTGCCAACATTTTGTCATATGTTGTGGTGTGCTGGTGGTGGCAGTATCTCTAAGGCAGACCTTTCCAGGGCGGAGAAACAAATCAGGAGACCCGGGTTAGTGGTCAGTACAAGACTGGACTCTCTGGCAGCAGTGGCAGAGAACACTGCAGAAACTCCTGGCTAATATGGACAACACCAGCCATTACATGACTGGCTTTCCTGTCATTTGGATAGTCGTGAAAGTGGGTTCAGTGGGAGACTGCTTCTTCCAAAGTGCAGGACTAACAGACTGAAGAACTCCTTTGTCCCTCATGCAATTAAACTCTTCAACTCCTCATTAGAGTTGGGGAGGAGGGGTAACAGGATTACCACAGAAACAGTGGGACTGTTTGTTTAAACATTTTGTTAAGATTTTATGTCTAAAAAAATGTAATGTTTTTCAGTATTTGATGTATACCCAACAGTGCTGTGTGGGAAATAAAAATGACAATTTAATAAAGTATCTATCTGTCTGTCTGTCTAATGTTAACAGTTGAAGATAGCAGTTTTACTTGATTGCAATATGAAATGGCACTATGTGGCTGTAAAATACATAAAACCTCCCCTTTAATTTTTCATTGTCAGAGTGACTATTCCTGACAACAAACAAAAGTATAACTTCTTACTACATGTAGCCTGTGAAAAAAGAACAGCCTCTTGTCCTCTGCTTTTTGCTGTATTCAGAGTCTGGACTCTGCAATTGAAAAACAATTGCTGGAACTGTGGACTCTGTGGTTTTAAATGTTACTGAATCACTAAAATTTGTGACATGTCTATATGTATATGCATGCAGTTTGCATCGTTTACCTGAAATTACTTGCACTGTAAGCAACCATTCTCCACTGCAAAGACTCTAAAATGTTTATTATTTTGTGAAGAATCAACAAATGGGACACAATCATGAGGTGGAACGAAATTTATAGGGTATTTAAAACTTTTTTAACAAATAAAAAACTGCACAGTGGGGCATGCACTATTATTCAGCCCCCTTGCGTCAATACTTTGTAGTGCCACCTTTTGCTGTGATTACAGCTGCAAGTCGCTTGGGGTTTGTCTCTATCAGTTTTGCACCTTCAGAGACTGAAATTCTTGACCATTCTTCCTTGCAAACAGCTGGAGCTCAGTGAGGTTGGATGGAGAGCTTGTGAACAGCAGTTTTCAGTTTGACTTGGATTCAGGTCTAGACTTGGTCTAGACACAAATATGTTTATTTGTGAACAATTCCATTATAGATTTTGCTTTATGTTTGGGATCTTTGTCTTGTTGGAAGATAAATCTCCGTCCCAGTCTCAGGTCTTTTGATGGTTCTGTATTTGGCTCCATCCATCTTCCCATCAATTTTAACCATCTTCCCTGTCCCTGCTGAAGAAAAGCAGGCCCAAACCATGATGCTGCCACCACCAAGTTTGACAGTGGGTGTGTTCAGGGTGATGAGCTGTGTTGCTTTTAAGTCAAACGTATCGTCTTGCCTTGTGGTCAAAAAGTCTGATTTTGGTTTCATCTGACCAGAGCAACTTCTTCCATATGTTTGGTGTCTCCCAGGTGGCTTGTGGCAAACTTTAAATGAGACTTTTTATGGATATTTTTGAGAAATGGCTTTCTTTTTGCCACTTTCCCATAAGGGTCAGATTAGTGCATTGTACCACTGATTGTTGTCCTATGGACAGACTCTCCCACCACAGCTGTAGATCTCTGTAGATCCAGAGTGATCATGGGCCTCTTGGCTGAATCTCTTGATCTTTCTTCTCCTTGTTCCAGATGAAAGTTTAGAGGGACGGCTCGGTCTTGATAGACTTGCAGTGGTCTGATACTCCTTCCATTTCAATATGATTGCTTGCTCAGTGCTCCTTGAGATGTTTAAATCTTGGGAAATCTTTTTGTATCCAAATCCAGCTTTAAACTTCTCCACAACAGTATCAGAGCTGCATGGTGTGTTCCTTGGTCTTCATGATGCTCTCTGAGCTTTAAACACAACCTGAGACCATCACAGAGCAGGTGCATTTATAGAGGACTTTATTACACACAGGTGGATTCTATTTATCATCATCAGTCATTTAGGACAACATTGCATCATTCAGAGAACCTCACTGAACTTCTTTTGTGAGTTTGATGCACTGACTGTAAAGAAGATGAATAATATTACACGCCCAACTTTGCAGTTTATTTGTTAAAAGTTTTAAATATCCTATAAATTTCGTTCCACCTCATGATTGTGTCCCCTTTGTTGATTCTTCACAAAATAATAAACATTTTAGATCTTTATGTTTGAAGCCTGAAAAGCGGCAAAAGGTTGAAAAGTTCAAGGGGGACGAATACTTTCACAAGGCACTGTAACTTTAAAGGTTTCAAAAGTTGTGCAGTTGTATATAGACTTTGGACTCGGAAAGAAATCTAAATTCACTCAAAACAGTGTCCTTCACGTTTAGATGTGTCTATTGTCTGTGCTGTGGTGGTACAGGGGTAAAGCACAACCCACGTGACAAGGGCTTAGTTCTCAACTCGGCTGTCGCAGGTTCATGTGCTAGCTTAGTGACCTGTGCCACATGTCTTCCCCTCTCTCTTTGCCCACCAATGACTAAAACCATCTTCACCAAAAAAAAAAAAAAAAAAAAAAAAAAAGCATAGTATATCTTATGAAACTAATACAACAATTAAAATTTTTACTTAGGGCCCTGGAGTGGTCTGGGCTTCTGATTCCCTTCATCCTCAGTCTCTGCAGGAGCAATGGTGATGTCAGTTGCCTCACAAGGTACACAGAGAGAGAATAAGTCTAAAAAATAAAAAACAACCGAAAGTATTATTCTTTAAACTGTAATATCCTGTTGAAGGAGTAAAGGTGAAGGTAAAGGTAATTTGATTTATATAGCACATTTTCGTCAACAAGGTAATTCAAAGTGCTACACAGGAATTAAAAGAAAATACAAACAAAATAAAAAACCAGAGGAAAGAGCAGAAGAAGAAAAATAATCTAATATTATTGGTCTAAAGTAAATAAACTAGGTGCTCCTGTTCAGTAATTGTGTTATTTTGAAAATGTTTGCAGAATACTAGGAGTATAAAGAATGAAGTACTGACATTGACAAAAACAAAAGTAGCAATATATTTGTATATTCATACATACACATAAACATCTCCCCTCCCAACATATATGCATTCACACCTTACATGCCCACCCCCATACATATAAAAGCATACTGTGCACCATTCAGTTGTACAAAAGAACTTACCTACTTCAATGCACATATGCTCCTTAGTAATTCATACTGCACTTTATTTACATATTTTATTTATTATGTATGTTCAATGTGCCCCTGTCAGGATAAAGTTTGACTTGAACTAAATTGAATAAATTGGCCAATACATAAATCCATACACTTAAAATACACAATTTAAAGGAAGAACTTTACCTTGCTGTATAATTTAAGTGGCATGGTTTTTATTTGCATCTAAATTCCCCAAAAAATTATTTTCAAGTACGTCATTTAAATTATTCTGTTTTTAAACATATGTTTTGGTTTTTCTTTTGACTTATAGATGCATTTATGTCTCTTTAGTTTATTTATTCCTTTTGTCCCTCAGAACTTCTTTTATTTCCATTTGTTCTATATTTTTCTGGTGGCAGAAAATGGGGGGACAAAGTAGTGGCAAGAGGTATTGGCAGGGAGGCAATACTGGACCTCCTCGGTTAAGTATGTGAAAATTCCCCTGTATGTAAAAAGAGACAACAAAAAGTCCACAAAAACACACAAAATGTAGTTATTGTATCACTGTCTCTTGGAAGAAAACAAAGGTAAGATTTATGTATACGGTAAATGTTCTTTGCCCTTTAGTTATTTTGTAAAATACACGAATTTCCACATAAATTTCTATTTTGTCAGTCTGATGACCTCATTTCTAAATATGAAATCAGGCGTTATGATAAAAGTTTTACTCATTATTTGATCAGTCAACTAGCCTCCTGCGCACATTACCAAAATAAAATAAATTGGGTGTCAAATGTTTTGCTACATTTGTGCAGCAAAAATTTTCATTTGTGTCATTATCATGTCAAAGATATTAATTAGGGGGCGTGCTGTGGTGGCGCAGGGGGTTAGCACGCCCCACGATTGGAGGCCTTAGTCCTTGACGCGGAAGTTGCGGGTTCGACTCCCGGTCCCGACGACCTTTGCCGCATGTCTTCCCTCTTCTCCTCGCCCTCTTCCTGTCTGTCTACTGTCACAAAAATACGAGCCACTAGCGCCGTAAAAACTCTTTGGAGAAGAAAAAAATGGGAATATTAATTATTTGTGTCCTAATATTGGGCCCATACCAATGTCAGGTACTCATAAAAGCAAGCCCATGCCCAAACCGATATCAAGTCTCACTGCAGATCCAATGAGGCGACTGACAGGGAGAACCCCTCACCTGGACCAATCAGTGTGGCCGGCTCTGAGCCGAAACCCACCCTCAACTTCAACACCTGCTCCACTAAAGACAAACAAACAAGCAGCTGCAACCAAAACAGCTCCACCGACTCCCAAGGACAGAGCGACCAGCCCAGACCTCAAAACATTCTGACTCTGTGGGAATCCCACTGAAAAACAGATTTTCTGCACTCCAGCCTGAGCCTCTGAGTGAAACCTCACCATCAAACATCAACAATGAGGCAAGACCAACACATCCACCCCCCAAGACCCTAAAGGAATAGCGACCACCAGGAAAACAAAAGGTTTTTCCAAAAGTGCTTATTGTTGGAGAAGAGGCAGTAAATGGAATCAGTCACGTCTGCAATCCCAAGAAAACCAGAGTGATTTCTTTTCCTGGTGACACTGTGTCTGATTTAACTCACAAAGTTCTCTCTCTAACCGCTGATCAGCCAGATATTGAGACTTTAGTTGTGCATGTTGGAGTCAACGATCTGGCAAAGCAGAAATCTGAGATTCTGAAAAAGGACTTTAATATTCTTCTGAACACTATGGGAAAATTAAAAATGAAGTTATTTCTCAGTGGACCAATTCCATCACCTCAATGGGGAGACGAAAAACACTCCAGATGGAGCGACTAGTTCCCTTCCTCCTTCCCCCCTCTCTGCTCACCTACTCATTCACAGGATTCACAAGATACCTTTGGAGAAATGTCTTCTGGACCAGAGTTTCTTAATTTTACAGACGGAATGAATCAACAGGTCCTAATTGGGACGTCTAACTTTTTTGTCACTTAGAAAAGCAACTCAAAGAAAGGTAAGCTCCGTTGACGTTATTTTAGCAATGTAGCTGTACAGAGTCACATAAGCATTTGTGATGAAAAAAACTTGTCCCTCACTTCACTAAATTATTGTGCAGAGGTGTGGACTAACGCATCGCATATCTGGGATAACACTGCGTCCAAAAGTCTGCAATACAGTGATGTGACATTCATGAATGATCCAATTCTTCTGAACTTCTCTTTACTAAGAAGACAGGACAGGAGCCTCACTGAGCGCTGTTCTTTGTTCTTGTAATGCTCTGCGTACACTGCAGTACAGTGGTGCAAAAGGTGGCTATGCAGTGTATGCAACGCATAGGGGCGCTGCACTCGAGGGGGCGCAAAAACAATGTGGGGGATTGTTTTCCTAGTCAGCATTTCATGTACTTAACAGCTGCTTGTGTATGAAATGATCAATAACAGAGGAACAGCACTGATTAGCCGCCCCTCCCCTCCTGCCAGCCGCTCTCCCCTCCCATACAGGTAGCTTTGTCAGCGTCCCTTTGAGAACTCGCTGAGGCACGTTTTTTTTCTTTTAAATTTGAATTGTAGTAATGCCTCGACAAAGATGAGGCGCAGAAAAAACTCCGGGGCACAAAACAGAAAACGGAAAAGGGGAAAGGATAAAGATGTTGGAGAGACGAAGAAAAGCTTTTTAAAGTGGTTGAAAGACAGAAGGTAAGTAATGTCAGTGTATCAACAAGAGAGGTGTAAATATTCAAGTTAGCTTAAGCTAGCCTAAAATGACAGCTGGTTGTTGTTGTCTCCGCCCGTATTGAACCAATAGGGGACGCGATTTATTCCGTATTGCTATAAATGTCTTATAGACACACCGATCACACACATCTCAACAATAATAGTAACAATAATGACCAAAACAAAACACGGGAAATATTAAGGTCAGCTAAATTTTTGTTGCGGGACCTAAATCCCATCAGTTCATCAGTCCCATGAAATAATGGGACTGATGGGGGGTCCCATCATTTCATGGGACTCCCCACGAACTGACACTGTTGTCATGGTTGCTTAGAGACGGACTCTACGCAGCCGCGGTGATCTGCTAACAACCCACGTTCTTTTTAAAATCTCCACCCGATACTACACCGTCCTTAGAAGTAAAACCTTTGGTGCAAACACAGACGGCAGTGGGAAGACGCACATTCCAGGCTAAACAATCACAGTGAAGTTTAATAGAGGCATTATGAAAAATGGGTCGGCAATATTCAGTGGCACCCAGTGGGTGGTTTGATATCATACAGAATGGGATGACATGTTCGCATACACCTCAGAAAGTATGTAGTTGTGCCCCTGCTGCAGTAGCTATTATTATTTTATTATATACATTGATACAGCAAATAAATAAAAACAAAAATGAAAGCCTGCAGAGCATGCACATTGTTCTTTAATTGTTTTTGTCACCTGTCATGTGGCAGACATTACAGCACTTTGTGCTGCCTAGCTTCATGCAGTGGGAGAGAGGGTGAGAACAGTCATGATGAGCGCCTTGTGCTTGGTTACTACTTGCTTGTTGCTCCTTGGTCAGTATTCATAGTTGAGCGTTGTTTGTAGTTAGTGCATTGCCTAAATTGCTATGTTTAATGGTGCAGACATTGGTGGTTTCTGACATGGGAGATATGGGCAACACCCAGGGCGTTATCTTGTTTGGGGTGGCATGAGACCACCGCAGATTGTAGCAGAGATGGAAGCACAGCAGAACAATTTCATTTGAATATAAAGGTTGTTTTGTATGCTCCATATTGAGCATTTCTCCGATAGCACAGAGCTGCATGTCTACAACTCACAGCTAAACTATAATGCTTGGAGTTTTCAGTGACATAAATCACAAGGCAATTAATGGATACTTTCAGGTCACAATCAAATTGTTGGCTCCATCTCGCTATTTCTACCTCTGAAGTAGGTACAAAAATCTGAACAGCCAGGCTGAGCAGCACCACTGATGGAGAATGAATCCAGCCGAGGCGGATCGGGACTGTACCTGTAAGAGTACTGTAAGTACTGTACTGTGAGACTCTTACAGACCGCCTCTTATTTGTAAGAGGCGGTCTAGTGGAACATACCTTAGGTCTGAGCCTGATCCAAACCGAGTAATTAACTTCAGAGACTTAAGCCTGAAGTAAACTCAACATATTATTTTAATTAAGATTTTACTACTTTGACTTAGGGAACTGCATTTGAATAAGCAGCTGAACTTCTCTCAGCTTTCATTTAACATCTTCCAGCTTCATTTTGTCTTTTGTTTTAACACAAGATGAGTCAAGAGCAAATCTAGATACTGTATGTTTTCTCATTTAGTCTCCCATAGTTGAGGACATAGTTTTAAGTGGAAAAACTTGTACAATTGGTGGCTGAATAAATGTTTTTTCCCCACTGTAGGTAGAGTAGAATAGAATAGAATAGAATAGACTAGTAGATCTGTAATCTGAGGTGGCCTGCAAACTTCACTTAGTCATACTAATTCTGTCAGGAAAAATAAGCCAGACTACTGTGAGAAGCTTGTAGAAAGAACCCACGTCATACAGATTAAAATAAGCCGTAGGAGGCTGCTTGAAACTTTATTTTTTTTTAATTATTTAAATGTTAAAACTATGTAAAGCATTTGAGATATACATTAAACATTTATATAGCTTGTATTTGCACACATATACTAACCATAATCCGAGTTGGAAATGAATTAAAATATCAAGAAACATTAAAGTGTACTTTATTTTGAAAAACCAACACTGCTGGTGGGTTTACGGTCATAGCACTAACTCCTGACAGTCTAGCTGCTCTGTCAGTAGCAGCTAGACTGCTCCTGACAGAGCAGTCTAGACAATATTCACAAAAGTGTGAATATTGGCTATTCACACACTTTTGTTTTGGTTGTGGCAATAAGTTGCAAGTATGAAGTAAACACATGGCTCATTAGTATCTCCAACAAATCACTCAAGCTGCGTGTTAGAAAAAAAAATTACTTTGGAGATTACAACATCCACCTTAAAAGATGCCAGTGGAAAGAAATCTAGGACAGAATGACTACATAACCAGAGGAATTCATGCTAAATGGAATATTTTTCAGTTTCTTGAGGTGAGTTGCAGAGTTTTTATTGTTTTTAGAACACTACTGCAACATATTGCATGCCACCTGCAGATCTAGGTCTGCCCAGCCTGGGGCTGCACTTCTGCACCTCTTCTCAGTGCAATATGTCAGCAATGAGGCAGAAAGCCTTATCCTGCCCTGATCAGCCCTGATGTACTTCATCAGCACCCTGCTGAAGAAGAACATCTGTTGCAGGGGTGGAAATCAAAAATTTCCAATGTTTTACCAGCCACTCAGACATTTAACCAGCCACTGTGAGTTTTTTTTCTTTCAATTACAAACCCCTCAAGTACAAACAAATTATAGAAAATGTATAATTTATTCTTAACTCTATGAAAACCGATTTACTGACAATAAGTTAACCATGCAGATGTTGATATACAGAATAATTTAACAAAAAGCATGGACACCTTCACAGGGTTGTAGTTCAATAAGTTCATTTGAAGTAATTACTAACAAACTAACTATACAACCCTAACATTCTTGCATTCATATGTGGAACTTTTCCAAATTTTGGTAACAACTCTCCCTGATGGTATTTATTAAAGATGTGTCTAGTCATTTCTAAAATATTTTGAAATTGTATCAATAGCTGTTTTCTAACTGTTCTAATTGTTTTCCCTTGCTTATTACATTTTCTATTGAAATTAACAATTATTACTAAAATATCTCAGAACGTGTTCATTATTAATATCATGGGCCATCATCATCATATCATCATCATTCCTGTGTTACTCCAGAGTTTTTCTGACTACCTGGAGCTTAATGAATGCAGCTTTTTTCTGTCCAAATTGTCAACCCACCACAGTGGGGGATGCGTTGCTTCAATTTACACACCACTTCATACTGTTACCTGCATTTGGTGCCGGGTGCTAATTTCCACCCCAGGTTGCACCTAAAATAAAATAATTATTTACGTCTGGCTTTCTTTGGGTTCTTCTGCTTATCAGGGAGAATCTAAAGCTGAGAAACCCTGCAGCATTTAGGCATTGTTAATGTCTACTTTTTTTATGGGGTTAATCTATGAAACATTTATCTTGTTTAGAAGCAAGATAGATGCTTCTAAAAATATATATTCCTAAGTAGATAAAGACAAGTCATATTTGTTAAGAGTGATGTGGCAATTTGATTCTTTTGAACAGTTCTATGCCATAAACAGTAGGACTGAAGCTGTTCTTTGTTGTTTGACTTAGCTTGCTCTGCTCACTCAACAACTTCTATTGTTATTTTTATTTAATTTAAAAATATTTAATCAGGAATAAAAATAACAGATATGTAAATTGTGGGACCATTTTTATATTTTATGGTACAAAAGAGAATTTTTGCTTCTGTGTTTTGAAACGTTTGAACAAATAATAATTTAAAATGTTCTAAGTCAATTCAACACTGTTTATCTGTATTGGACTGGTATTGGTGGATACTAAACCTCACATATTTGCATTGGAAGTGAAAAAAGTGGATTGGTGCATCCCTCGTTTGAGGCCAGTGATTTAAACAGCTTGCTTAAATTCAATAAGATACTGTAAGCCTCACCTTTCCCATTTCTTGGGTCCATGTCACTGAAATCTGGTTTGGCACAGCAGATGAAAGTCTGACAAGGGAGGTAATGTTTAGGGGTCTTCCTGTTCTCTTCTGTTCAACTCCATTTTTTGGTGGTGGTGCAAACCCCTAAAGATATGGAAAATTTAGTGCCTTCCCCCATTAAATACTTTAATGGAAGGTTTACACTTTACTGTTCTAAAGGAAAAATAGTACTTACAGGCAAAGGAAAGAGCTTGCCATTGACCTTTATACAAAGACTGTTGGGGAAATTATCATCTTGTGGGCAACTTGTCTCTGCCAAGCAGAACCTGAAAGTTAAAAGAACCATTTAACCATAATCTTGATATTATACTAGGCTGTGTCAAAAGAGTTTGCAGGCAAGAAGTGACAGTATAATTTAATTCATTTTGCATACATAATGCTAAGTCTCAATAAAAGTCATAAAGGCACTTATGCCTTTATGACTATATGCAGACGTTCAGTATATTTAATGTAGTCGAGTAGATTAAATTGTAACTACACATATTTAAATGAAACCTTAGGTAAAACAATGTGCAATCAAACTCAACTATTATGTCAATTTGTCAAATGGCTTTCAATCTTAGGAAATCCAGATGATTTCTATGAAAATATGTGAAGACTGTTCTTGTCTTGCTGTATGAGAACAAATTGGTCACAAAGAGATTCACAGTTGATCAATTTAAATGCCACACTCTTTTAAATTATCTGTTTTGTACAAAAACAAAAAGTTAAATATCTTAGAAATTTTAAGTGTTAATGCACCAATTGTACATTGTAAATTACAAATGATAAAATGTCATACTCTTGGATCGTAAAACATTTCCCTGAGGTTTCTACCTTTGAAGTCAACAAAGTAGGTGTAAACACATTCAGTAAATAATGCAAACTTGGATATTGATTATTTGGCAACTTGAGAAGGATTATAAATCCCTGATGTTTTACAATTTGCTGTCATATTGCAATGCAGACTCTATTGACTTGCAGAGCAGGACAAGAATAATGGGCTTGAACTTGAGTATGTACACAATAGTGCAGTTAATGCATTAAAACATGCACACTAGTGCACATTGCACCAGCAGGGAATGTGTGCTGGTTTTATTTTATTAGTTTTGTCAAGTGAGGAGAATACTTCATAATCCAAGCTGCCTCAATGTAAATAATAGAATTTAATTGTTGTTGAAAACTATATATGGTACATTGTGCAATCTTGTGTGTAGCATGTGTTAATATCGGATACAACCTGCTGAATCACTGCTAAAATCACTGCTGTCTGAATGACGGGACCTTCTTCACAGTCTTATTGCAAAACCATGTTGTGAAAAGGGGCATTGCTGTTCCCTTCATTACTTTTTGGACAGCTTCATTTGTGATTTTTGGAGGATTATGACTTTAAAAAAGAACTGACAACAGTTTTTGCTGCTAAAATACCAATATTAAGCCTTACATTATTTTTAGAGACCACATTTATTTAAAAGTTGCTAATCTCCTTTGTCATTTCGTATTAAATGACAATAATTAATACAAATTAATTACTCACATAATTCAACTAAACTCTCACCTTAGTTGAATTTGAACCATATAGTCCCTTCTGCCACCTGGCAGGAAGTCTCTGTAAAACACAACAAACCACTCATATTTAATGTATAGGATTTCTTCAACTGGTGAATAAACTTTAATGAACAGTCCATACCTGGATATGCATACCTCTCGAACTTGCTGAGGTGTTAATGCAAAAATAAAATACTTTTCTTGATGGTACCTCTGTGCAGTACTTGCTCCTAAAAAATATTGCTGTTGTCATAAAACTATTTACTGTACCTTGACAAACACATACAGACACATTTGCATTTTTAACTATATTACCCTTGTGAAAAAATTATATATTTAAGTATATCTTAAATAAGCTTTATTTTTCTGACATACATTTTTAGCATGTTATCAACTGGCCATACTTATAAGATTATATTAAAAATATAAAATAAATACATTTATAAAGTATGCTTCTAATACTCTTTAAAAATGTATTTTGATACACTTTCAAAAAGTATATTTTTCTAAACTATACTTTAAATTCTAATTAAATATATCACTAAAATTATACTGTGGATAATGCTTTTTAAAATACACACTGCATGTATTTGTAAAAATATATATTTTAATGTACATTTTAAAAATATACTACAAATATATACAAAATATTATTCTGAAGTACAACCATAAACAATACTTGAGTGGAATATATATATATATATATATATATATATATATATATATATATATATATATATATATATATATATATATATATATATATATATGCATATATATATATATATCAAAACCACCTTCACTAATATGTAGATATATTAGTGAAGGTTTAGAAAACCAACAGACCCAACAGGCATGATGTGCTTGCTGCCGATTCTGTGAAACTCAATCATTTTCTGAAAGGGGTGTGTTCAAAAAATAACAGTGCTGAGTTCAATTACGGTAGTGAGGTCATTGATTATGTGAAAAAACATTGGTGTTATGCAGGTGACCCTTATTTGAGGATTAAGGCAACTGACGCTGCATATGCTGGATGTGCATTTGTCCTTGAAAAACAGAGTGACATGGGTCGTCCAAGACACTGTTCAGAAGAAGAGCGTCCTTTGATCAAAAAATTTATAAAAGAGGGGAAAACCTATGAAGAAGTGCAGAAAATAATAGGCTGTTCAGCTAAAATGGTATCAAATGCTTTAAAATATCAGCCAAAACCAGAATGTTGAGAGAAAAAAAAGAAAAACTATTCAAATGGATCTGAGAAGAACCGAAATGGCAAAAGCTCAGCCAATGATCAGCTTCAGGAGGATCAAAGAAAATATGCGATTGGCTCTGAGTATTGCAACAATCAGACGGCATCCATGAGAAGCCAAACTACCAGCAAGTAGCCCCTGAAAAGTTCCACTGTTAAAAAAAAAAGACATGTGCTGAAAGTGGATACAATTTGCCAAAGAACACGTTGACTGGCCTAAAAAGAAATGGTGTAATATTTGGCCAGCACAATCCCCGGACCTTAATCACAAAGAAAATTTGTGAGTTGACTTTTATCATTTGTAAAAGTCAACTTTTACAAAGTTGACTTTTACAGCTTGATGCTGAAGTCGTGCTTCAGCATCAAGCATGCTCAATTAAGCTAAGATTTAATATACTTAGTATATTTATTTTTCACAAGGGTAGAACTCTATTGACTTAAGATAAAGTTGTATCAACTTTATTTGTTAACCCTTCCATTTACCCTCCCCAGTACATTCCTAAAATTTTACATAAAGTTAATGTACACTTTGTCCCTAACCCTAAAAAGTCTTAAGTCTTCACAGGATAAATTATTATATTGGAAATGTTCCCCAAACACTTAAGTACATACAGACACTGAATACTTTCCCTAACCCTAACCCTAGTGCTCAGTTCTGGTCCAGAAGCCCTTCATGAACAAAAAAAAGCTTGGTAACGTTGCTTCTCAGACTTTAATGTATAAATAAGGTTACAATTAAATAGTAATGTTTAAGTGTACTGAACTCAACTCTTGTAAACATTATTCATCTCATTTTTGCTGCTAGCAAAATTGAAAAACATTACAGACCTAGACTTGAAGGCTTGATAAGAACATCCAGCACATCATAAAAGGGCAGCGGTTTCATCTGTACATCAGGATGGACAGGGGGAATGAGAGGGGCAGGCTGTTGAAGGTTCATGCTGGTTTTGGCACAGTACCACACTGCAGTTTCGCCTGTCAAGAGGCTGAGGTTTATGTTAGAGGGTTGACTCCTGCCAACAGAGAATAGTTGTCAGTACATTTTATTTATAGTCCTCCAAACCAAGGTCACAATCTGTTTAGCTTAAAATAGTGAAAAGAGACTACATAAAACACCATTTCACACATTAAATAGATACAAACACTGCAAACCCACAAAACAATATACAGAGTTCAACAGTTTTTAGACAGATGTTTTAAGATTACTATGTAAATGAATTAGAATTGATTCAAGTAACAATTATAAAGCTGATTTTCCTAAAAGCATAATAAACTGGTACACACTACCAACACAGGCTGGAGAGGAAAAGAATAAAATCAAAGATGTTTGTAAGCATCTTTTTACACTAATAAACCTTCAGCCCCTAATTTTAGTCAAATTGTAATATATTTGCAAAAGTTTTAAATACTTCTTAGAGAAGTGTTAAATCTGAAGCAGACATGGACATTCATTCTGAATATTCAAAAAAAGCACACAATTTGAAGCACAATAATTCTGCTTGAATAAGCAAATGTCCATATGTTTATTCATCATCCATCCATTTTCTGTTCATCCTTGTCCCTAATGGGGTCAGGAGGGTTGCTGGTTCCTCTCAAGCTACGTTCCAGGCGAGAGGCGGGGTCACACTGGACAGGTCGCCAGTCTGTCGCAGGGCAACACAGAGACACACAGGACACACAACCACTCACACCTAGGGAGAATTTAGAGAGACCAATTAACCTGACAGTCATGTTTTTGGACTGTGGGAGGAAGCCGGAGAACCCGGAGAGAACCCACCATGCACAGGGAGAACATGCAAACTCCATGCAGAAAGACCCCGGGCCGGGAATCGAACCCAGGACCTTCTTGCTGCAAGGCAACAGCTCTACCGACTGCACCACTGTGCAGCTCAATTTTTTTCTTATTTTAGAACTTACACTTTTATTATTTTTAGTAATACAGCAATGCAGGGCTGCTCAGATTTCTTATGCCATATTTAGCTATTTGGAAAACATATATTGCTAGAATGAGAACTCCTGAAATATGAATGAAAATAAATTTCATCAAAACACACGTTCCTTGTAGATCAGACATTTCAAGAATGATTTTCTTTATTAAGCTGGGAAGCAGTAGCTCAAAAACTGACTTGATGTCTTTGACACAACCTGCTGCCATACTAGGCCCTGGCACTATCTTTATTATATTCTCTGCACAAGGAGAACACTGCTTACTTGTTTACTTGGTGTTTACTTGGACATGAATACCACTGGAGTTCACAACTTCTTTTACATGAATATCACGTTTGGATATGGCTAGTGTTTTCATCATTTGTTTTATAATCAGAATTAGAATTGACCTCAATACCGTCTTCAGCTTCCTTCTGTATTTCTCTGTCATCATGATCGAAGATATGTTCGAGCAATTCCATGTTTTCCATCTACTGAAAATCTGAAAACAACTATATCACATTTTAGGACTTCCTTGCAAATAATATTTATAAGTTTACCCCCTCGTATGCTGAGTGTCCACTCAACAGGGATCAAATTTGCTCAAGGGAACAGAAAAGGTTCCTGTCAAGTTCTTCATAACACCTGCCTCCTCACAGTTTACTGGTGACGTAAAGAGGAAGAAAGGGGGGTGGGAGGGCATTTATCTGTCTGTGTATAAGGTTAAATTAGTCGCACATTGGCAAACAAAGAATATTTAACCCTTTTGACACTTTAATTTGACTACTGTGTCAAACTGACCCAAACAATATCTATGTACTATGAGATGTGTGACGTGTTCCAACTATGTAAACTAACCCATTTTCATCTAACTGCTCAACATGGTTATGATGTTTTAACCAGAAAAAATACTTTGAACAAATTCCTTTTTAGCTTTTTAAACGTTATAATGGGTCAATGGGCGATATCACTCCCAGAGGTTTGTACTGAGTTTGCAAGAGGAGTAAATGTTTGCTTCGTTGCTCAAGAACGAAATGACCTCTTACTTTTTGCATCAAAGCTTGCCATTTCGTTTACAATTCATAATTGTAGCCTGCTAACGACTGTTTTAGATCCATATAAAAAAATGCAACACAAACATCTATGATCAACATTTTCTTTGTCTACTCCAATAAAGGGTTCAATCACTCCACAAAACCGAGCTCGTACAAAGGACAATAGTAGTCCCTGTACGTCATTAGAAACTATTTTTAATTATCATTTAATGCAATCATACGCGTCGATACTGTTATTCAGAAATGCAAAAAAATAAAAATGAAAAAAATGTAAAATACTAGTAAGCAGTAAATTTTCAAAATCTAAAACACAAAGGAGCTGCTTTGTGAAAAGTAAAACTGTTAGCATAAGGCTATTCTTAGAAGTGTTTAAGATCTGTAGTCCATCGAAACTCTATGCGTATAAGTGTCCTCCAACTTTTTCAGTTCACGGTGTTATATATTTACAGCTTTTCTACCTTCGTAGCGTCATAAAAAGTAAAATTACAAAACTAACTAAGATTACAATGCCTTTTTGTTTTCGCCTACCTGTGATCCCCCATTTTTTGCCATTTTGTTTTTCCGGGTCAGTATTTCCGTTATACCTTAGCTCATTTGCGCATGTGCTAAAAGGAAATACTTCCGGTAAGGTCTTTTTTATTCATTCTTCTTTTTATATTTCATTGTAATCGTAAAAATATTATATGATTTAAATACAATCACAAAAATAAAGATAAAAAACAGTTTGGTTGCATTTTGCCAAACTGCTTTGACTGATATTTTCCATCCATCCATCCGGTTCCTGGTTCCTCTCCAGCTGCGTTCCGGGCGAGAGGCGGGGTCATCCTGGACAGGTCGCCAGTCTGTCGCAGGGCAATGGACCTTACCAGAGGGGCCGCTTTTCATTGGCTGATGCTCATTCTACGTGGTCACGTGGGTGGCCGTCTCACAAACACTAGCTTCTCGTTAGCTAAGTACAGCATAATAGCAGTTCTGATACAACTTCTACACCTTGAAGCCTGTCTGCTACACAGTCTTATGTTAGCTAAACAGATCAATATGCAACGTGTACTGTATCTGACACACACTAAAGATTTTATTTTAGCAGAAAAGGCTTTGGACTAAATTGTTACTCGTGTTAGCCACTCTAGCACAAAGTACAGCTGGTCAATCAACCATCGCTGTGTTCAGGGAAGCGCTGATTAATAATCCAGAAATAAATATCAAGCCTGGAAACTTGATATCGTAACGGACTGGATGTTATGTTTTTAACGTAATCTTTGCTCGTCTTGCGGGGCGCAGGCGGTTGATACGGTAACAAGTGTGCTTAAACCACAAAGAGAGACAGACTAAAAAGGTGCGAATGGTTTTGAGTTGATCACCTGTTCGGGTTATTTTACCTTTGTTTACATTTGCTGTGGCTCATTACAGCCGCTGTAGTTTCTAAACGTTGGACTAATTACCCTGTTTGTTTATGATTATACGTCATTCATAACAAACATCAAATAGAACAAATAGATTTCATAAAATTTTAACAAACAAATGGCTTCTTTACCGTAACAGAGCTCTTTGGTTCCTCTTATAAGTCTGTAGCTTCTCATATTGAGGTCATCAAACCAAATTTCAGATCTATCGTAACTGACTGACTGACACCTGCTGGCCTCAGGTTTGCAACCAGCTTGTGACTGAGAAACCAGTAACCTCCTCCCAGATGATGACATGAACTTGTTATTTCCTCTGTCCATTATAGTAGCTGATATATTGTGAAAATCCGGTAGAAATGATGCACTAATGGAGTCATGTTTACATAGAAACAATGCGCTACGAGGCTTTGCTTGTGAGACTTGCGGTCACGTGGGTCGGTTGTGGGCGGAGCTTGGTAAGGTCCATACAGAGACACACAACCATTCACACACACACTAACACTTAGGGAGAATTTAGAGAGACCAATTAACCTAACAGTCATGTTTTTGGACTGTGGGAGGAAGCCGGAGAACCCGGAGAGAACCCACCATGCACAGGGAGAACATGCAAACTCCATGCAGAAAGACCCCGGGCCGGGAATCGAACCCAAGACCTTCTTGCTGCAAGGCAACAGCTCTACCGACTGCGCCACTGTGCAGCCCTGAAAGAAAAATAGAAAACAGAATAACAAGTGCAATTTTGAAATCCTAAAAGTTTAACTTAATTGAAAGATGCTTAAAATTCAGTTTTTCATAATGAAACTTGGAGACAAAATTTTGATATACTTTTTCTTATTTCTTTCTTGTCTTTTCAATGATTATTAGCAATATATAGAAAAAATATCGTACAAAGTATGGCAATAAATCTTGAGCAGATGTTCACCCAAAAACAAATTAAACTGAAGTGAATTAAATAATAACAAAGGAAAAAGAAAGAAAATACTACAGATAAATACCGCCATTGTAGGAAACCCTGATAAAAATCCATCCATCCATTTCCTTACACCCTGTGGTAGGGTGAGGTGCTGGTGCCCATCTGCAGCTGTTAACAGGTGAGAGGTGGGGTCTCCCTGGACAGGCAACACAGAGACAGACGGGACAAACAACAATGCGCACACACACACACATACACACACAAGAGACCAATCAACCTGACAGTCATGTTTTTGGACTGTGGGAGGAAGGCCAGAGAGAACCCACCATGCACAGGGAGAACCTGAGCCCAGGCCGGGAATCGAACCCAGAACAAAACATACAGTACAGACCAAACCATTGGTCTGTACTGTATGTTTTGTATTTTATATTTATATATTTTGAGATATACAGTGTATCACAAAAATGAGCACACCCCTCACATTTCTGCAGAAAGACGTTTATCTTTTCATAGGACAACACTGACAAAATGACACTTTGACACAATAAAAAGTCATCTGTGTGCAGCAAATTAAATCTATATACAGAAATTAATGAACATATATCCTTCAAATGAGTTCATAAGTTTTGCTGTGGCAGCTGAAGGAGGAACAGCTCATCCTACTCTCTTGTCCTTACTGATAACTTTGCCTGAGTTATTTTTAAAGTGACAGTTTTTATAGTTATATTTTACTTTTTTGACATCATAACTGGATTACTTCAAACCTAAAGAACTGAGGGATTTTCTTTCTTTTATTTTTTACCTACTTTTCTTCATCTCCAAGTTGAACCAGGACAAAATGCCTCTGGCCGACCCCAGAGACCTCAGCAGTATTATACAACGACTTCAGTCTATAGAAATGAAGATCAAACTGCTGGAGGTGAACTTTGAAATCAACGCTAACTGTGGAAACAAGACAACTCTTCCTCAAATCAATAGAGAGGTCGTACACCCAGCATCAAGCAGCCCACCCTGGAACGCTCTGGGTGCCAAGCCAAAGCAAAAGTCTCACACTGCAGATCCGATGAGACGACTGTCAGGGAGAACCCCTCACCTGGACCAATCAGTGTGGCCGGCTCTGAGCCGAAACCCACCCTCAACTTCAACACCTGCTCCACTAAAGACAAACAAACAAGCAGCTGCAACCAAAACAGCTCCACCGACTCCCAAGGACAGAGCGACCAGCCCAGACCTCAAAACATTCTGACTCTGTGGGAATCCCACTGAAAAACAGATTTTCTGCACTCCAGCCTGAGCCTCTGAGTGAAACCTCACCATCAAACATCAACAATGAGGCAAGACCAACACATCCACCCCCCAAGACCCTAAAGGACAAAGTGACCACCAGGAAAACAAAAGGTTTTTCCAAAAGTGCTTATTGTTGGAGAAGAGGCAGTAAATGGAATCAGTCACGTCTGCAATCCCAAGAAAACCAGAGTGATTTCTTTTCCTGGTGACACTGTGTCTGATTTAACTCACAAAGTTCTCTCTCTAACCGCTGATCAGCCAGATATTGAGACTTTAGTTGTGCATGTTGGAGTCAACGATCTGGCAAAGCAGAAATCTGAGATTCTGAAAAAGGACTTTAATATTCTTCTGAACACTATGGGAAAATTAAAAATGAAGTTATTTCTCAGTGGACCAATTCCATCACCTCAATGGGGAGACGAAAAACACTCCAGATGGAGCGACTAGTTCCCTTCCTCCTTCCCCCCTCTCTGCTCACCTACTCATTCACAGGATTCACAAGATACCTTTGGAGAAATGTCTTCTGGACCAGAGTTTCTTAATTTTACAGACGGAATGAATCAACAGGTCCTAATTGGGACGTCTCTCCTTAGCACTCATGTAACAGACCTCACCACATTTAAGCCACCTGCCTCTGATTTCCCAGAGGATCCATCACTCTGCGTTTCTGAGGTCTGAGGCCGGGGTCCAGATATTATCTTTACACCCGTCTTCTCCCAGAATGTGTCAGAATGGTATTCAGTAATCTGGGTAAAACAGGAAAACATATCTGAACAGCAAAAGTAGCAATTGGAGCCCTTCGGTTGGTGTTTGGAGTTTCCAAACCTCCTCAGTTCCAGTTTATCACTTTGTTTTTTCTGATTGTGCTGAGTGATTTAATAATGTCCCAGCTCCTTCTCTGAAGATGTTTCTGGGTATCAGTTCTAGATTTAATGCAGGTTCTTCTGGGTTGGTTTTCCTCCAGGTGGGAGCTCAGCTGCGAATCCTTTGAGAAGCCTGCAGCGATGCCCAGCAGGTCAGCTTCTGTCCCATCCCAGGGCCACCAGTTAGGAGGTCGGAAATGAGAAACACAACTTTTGGATTAAAAAAAAAAAAAAAATCTATAACCACCAAAGACGCTTTAATTCTAAACAATGAAAAGGTGCAGAAAGACCACAGGACTGAATTCCAACCCAGGATCTTCAGGACCAAATCAGTGTTTGGGTTCCACTGAGGCCTGTCAGATTAAAAGATTCTTAAAGAACTTGTGCAGGATTACAGGGAGTTTAACTGAAGCAGGTTTTTTAATTAATTATTTACATCAGATAATGATATTGTCCCACATTTTCATATTGGTGCCTCTCTACTAATCTGTGTGGAAATAATCTGTATAATGTTTTTCACCTAGAAGGTTTATTTATATTAGTAACTCCATTTGCATATTTTTCTTAATGGGCCTGTACTTCATGTGTATGATTTCATTTTTTGTAACCTGCTGATTGTTTTATCTCCAGTGTAGAGTTGGAAGAGGAATTCTTGATGGGTTAGGGTTATGATGTAGTGAGGGATGAGAAAACAATAAATCATCAACATTTCTCATGTGATTAATTGATTTATTGGTTATTGTGAATTTCAATCTGAAAAGTTCTCCTTTTTCAGATTTAAAACCCCGACAGCGACAGCAGCAGCAGCAGCAGCAGCAGAACGGCGCTGCGTCTGTGACCAAGAGGCTTCCTGGGGCTTCACCGATCACCCCGGCCACCAAGAAGTAACGTTCAGTTCAACATCCCAGCCTGTTGGCTTCAGTCCGTCTGTCTGTCTGGATCAGCAGCTTCTGTCTTTTTGCAGAAAGGTGCAAGCGACTGGCGTAGCTTTTGATGATGAAGATGAAGTCTGATTTATTTATTTTATGTGTTTTAAAGATGTCTAACCTTTGAGGGACTCATTTTTTAACCACCTAAAGTAGCACTGATATTGTAATTTTGTTAAATGTTTTTAATTTGGATTATAGTAAACTTTGTCATTATAAAATATATGACATAAATACATGGATTACATTAGACATTAGGTGCCTTCTCTTACAAAAAGGTTAAATCATGCAACACAGTTGCACATGAGCCATCATTCATACATGATAACATGGGAAGTGTGGGCTCAGTGCACATGGTGCGTTCAATGGTGCTGCTGGGTAGAAACTTCTTCACTTTGTTTATTCTAGCTTTAATTAGGTTTTAATTCAATTCTTTTTTAAGTTCAGAGTTGTGGTGAATGCTGGAATTATAGTGAAATAAAACTGACTTGAACAGAATTGCTGGTGAACATGCAGCGATTCTGTCCAGCTAAAAATTGAAGAAACGTTTTAGACCTGAAGGACCATTTTGTGCCTTTTGTTAGGATTCATGTTAATGTTTCTGTGCTGGATCACTGGTGGCTCTAATAACTTATGACAAGAGTCAAGTTATTTGTCATCATAATGACTGGAAGAATCTGGAATTCGATTTCATCATTTCTCAGGACTGAAACAGTACAGAAAAAATAAAATATGATAATAGAAAACTGAGTACTTCCAGATTTCATTCCCATTACTTTGTAGAGATGTTGTATTCTTACTTGAATTCTTTGACCTTCCCTTTTTTTCTTCCTTGCATCTTTTGTTTGTGTCCTTTCAATCCTCTTTCCATTCCTCCTTTTGTTCTCCCTCCTCAGTCTTTCTACATTCTTTCCGTAATTTCTTTTCTCATGTCATTTTGTTCCTGTTCCCATAAACTTATTTATGGGAAATACATTTATGGAAAATTTATTTTCCATAAATTCATAGTTGAAGTTATTTGCATTTTATGTTAAATGGGCTGTGAACTCATTTGACTGTGGAATTTCAATATGAAATATGTGTGGGAATATAAAGTGACTTGATTCTGGCCTCACATTTTTATCGGTGAGTTTCTAATGTAGCTGATAAAAAAAGTTGACCATGTTGCTGTCTGTGTGAATTTATACTCACAGAAAGCTTTATTAAGAACATCTGAGCAGCTTCTACATGAAAAATTATGTTTAAATTTGCTGATGTGAAAACAAGACAAAATTAAGAGCCCCAAATGAAAAAGAATCAACATTTCTGAGAGCAAAAGCTTTCTTTAGCAGACTCTGAACAGTATCCAGCACTGCAAAGCCCAAGATAATGCTTAACAACATTAAGGGCTGGTGGGTGACTGTACCTTTATCTCAGGGAAACAACTGCTCCCTTATTAAAATAAAATGCTAACATTAAACACAACCTGCTGGGTGTGCTGTGGTGACGTGGGGAATAACGCGACCCCATGTTTGGAGACCTTGAGTCCTCGACGCGGCTGTCGCAGGTTCGACTCCCGGACCCTACGATGTTTGCCGCGTGTCTTCTCCTTTCTTGTCAGCCTACTTTTATATAAGGGACACTAGAGCCACAAAAGACCCCCTGGAGGGGTAAAAAAAAAAAAAAAAAAAAAAACAGTCTGCTGGTTCTCATCACCTCCAAATACAAGTTTTGAAGTTCCAGATTTCAACCAATTTTTTTTTTTTAAGTTTGCATAAATCTGTGACATGAATTACTGCCCTGTTAGTCTGAAACAAGTTGCTGCTGATTTGTGGCGCCAGTTAGAAGTAAAGTTTAAACTCATTTCTGATGTTCTAATCCTAGAAGTTCATGTAGAAAATGATCTGGTCAATAAATAAACAGATCACTGGTACTTTCAATTTAAGTATTGGTGTTCTGTTCCATGAACTGAAACTAAAGCAGTTTGTGATAAGATCATCATAATGGCATCATAACTCAACACTCCCAGAAGCAGTCTGTGACTAACTGAAAGTATCCACTTTAACATCTTCTTCATTTCTAAATACATGACTATGAAGGTCTCACCACAGCATTTCATTCAATGTTTGGCCCATTCTAGACTTTGACTGGGCCAGATGGAACATTTTTCAGTTTTCTTTTTCTTCTGTAGACATTCTGCTGTGTTTACACTGTACAATCAGTGGTTGATAAAAGTTATGGTCAAACATCTCTGGTCTCATCTGCTCTTCATACAGTCCAGAAGGTTTTGGGTCAATATTTCTAATGGTCTTTTTACAAACTTTAACCTTTAGCATGCCAACTGAAGCCTGAAGCGTCTGAGGTGGCCTTTTCTCTTGGTGTTAGAAGGTTTCCTACCTGAACTTTCTTTTTCACATTAAGGAACTTCAGATTGTTTGGAAATGATCAGAACCCTTTCCAGATTGATGTCTAGTGAAGGTTGTGCATAAATGGACATCTGATTCTTCCTTGCTGATGGTTCCCATGACAGCAGTGAGGATTGACCTGCACACCACTTCTGTCATTAGACTTAATTATGGTAAAATTGATTACTATACTTAGATGTTTGCATTCAAAAGAATGAAGAACTAAACTGATCTATGATTCTTTTCATTAATTTAACAGGAAAACATTCAGAGGTGTGACTTCAGAGTCAGGTGATCAGACAGATGTGCATCTGTCAGACCCAGATGTGACCTTTTCAATCAGATTTTACAATAAAATGAATACAAACTGACAATGCCCCTGTCTGCTTATACTCTTTCAGACAAAAAAAAAGAAATCAAATGGTTTAACAATCACATCAAAAAAATACCAGTATTTAAATATTAAAACCAAGATCCAGGACTGGAAAGGTTTGTGAAAGGAGGAATGAAACAACACTTCTGAACAAGAGGAATCACTACTTGGTTTAACAAAACTAATGAAAAAATTGTTTAAATCCACATGCCAGCAAATAATCTAACTTATGTTTTCTGGAAATATGCCTTTTTTTCTGTCTTTTGCACATTTATATAAAATACATCACAGAAATCTTGTAATTAATAAACATTAAGCTGAACTTAGTTCCAGTAGTAAATATTGTGGACTGAGTTGGTTTTAGTGTCACAGTGATGGCAGCGCCGTCGTCGTCTCTCCAGGTTGATGCAGTAACTGTTAACTTACTATACACACTGTTGGCACAACAACAGAAAACTGATAGTTCACAGTATAATGATATGTCTAAAGCACAAAGGAAAACATTTGTCTGACACAGAGCAAGATGAGAACAGTGCGCCACCATCAGGACAATAATCAAGCTGTGTGCACAGCCTGTAGGTGACTGACATCAAAAAGTGTCTCCATGTAAGATCTGCTGTTCTTACAATATCCAAAATAAATCATTCTTCCTGCCACAGAAAAATAGACTATTACATTCTCATCATGACTGCATGCTCTCAAGACAAGCTGAGATTGGTGTGAGGGTTCCACTCTGGTTCCACTCTGGTTCCACTCTGGTTCCATGGTCTCTCTGGTCACAGTAAGCTGCAGAACCAGTCTTTCACATCCATCCAGGTGTAGCTGTATGACAGCCACTCATACATTCAGGAGAAGCTGTGGATGGAGTGACCCTCCATCCTGCTCCTGCAGCTCTGTCTGCAGCCATCGCTGTCCCACCCAGCAGCCTGCAGAGGCCCAAACGTCCCCCGGGGTCAGAGGTCACTCTCTAAGCCTCAGAGGTCCAAAAGAGTGGGATCAGTTCAGTCTCTCTGCTCCTAAGGTTTTTTCTTTTAACAGAGGGTGTCTGTGCTGAAGGAGAGCTGCACCTGTCACACACACACACACGCACACACGCACACACACGCCCACACACACATACACACACACACACACACACACACACAGGGAAGGTTGGTTTTTCACAGAACAGCTGTCTGCTTTCCAGTTGCGTGGTCAAAGGCAGAGGTTAGGTCAGGGGTCACCAACCTTCTAGAGACTGGGAGCTGCTTGATGGACGTAGATTCTCATTATGAGAACACAAAGGGCTACTTGTTTGATACAGACATACATTTTCATGGCTCAGCCTTTATAACAATAGTATATATGATTACATGCTGCCTGATCATATTAATGTTAGGGACTACTGACAATAGTTATCAGTATTGATTTACCATGGCAGATCTGGTTAATTGCTATTATGTGATCAGAAGTTCTTAGTTCAGAGTTGTAAGTTGTAGTTCAGAGTCCAGTTTGTATGCGCATAGACAGGATGTCCGGGTGTACGGTCATACTGAATAATGAGAATCTACGTCCTGATGCGGCTGGTTTGTTAGTAACTTTTGAAAATAATTTGTAAGCCGGTATTAAACATAGTTTTTCATTAAGCCCACATTCGTGTTTTTAAAAATAGCATTTTTTTTAATCTCTCTGATCTAATATTCTAATTTTCAATGTCATTATTTCATTAGTTGGAAGTGGAAAATCATTATAATTAACAGAAATAAATTTGAAAACATCCATCGGTGAGTAATTATTAATATGTTTCAATTAGTAATAAAGTTCCTAAAATAAATGGACTTTTCATTAATATTCTAATTTATTGAGTGAAGAGTGTTACAGATGGTGAGGTGCTGTTGGCATCCTCAGCTCATAATCTTCATCTATGACCTGATGAAGGTTATCAGCTCATAGATGAAGATGATCAGCTCATAGATGAAGGCCCTTGATAAACTCTGCTGTTACCTGCTGCTCTACAGACAAACTGAACCCAACTCAACAAAGAAGGGATACAGATGATGTGTTGTTGGGTTTTGGTATATCTGAAACATTACTCACCCTTTCCTCTTCAAAACTAATGAGTCCTTCATCATCATCACTTTCGAGCTCCTCTGGAGCCTCACTGATCAGAGCGTTTAGCTCAGTGTTGGCAGGCTGGACTTTCAGGAAACTGAAGATGCGCTGCAATGGAGACTGCCCGCCACCAGGGGGCAGAACCTCCTGCTGCTCCAGGTTGTCACTCTGCTTCTTGGCAAAGTTAACAAACACCTGGACAGGAAGAAGGCAGCAGTTATTTCAGCTGTCCTCTTTAAAGTGTGGGGCGCAGTCTGAGGGGACGCACGTTGTCCAGGGTGGTCTGACTGACGGAGTAGTCCTCAATGCCCAGGACCTCCATCACTTGCTCCATCTTACTGAACACCTGGGCGAGGGAGATGCGCTCAGACTTGAGCTGGTACTGGACCTTGGTGTGGTGACGTTCCTGGAAAGATGGGAACAGATTAAAGGAAGCACCTGTACAGGTTTAGGAGTCAGATGTTCTGGCTTTTACCTTCAGAATGGCTTCGGGGAAGTTCCTGTTGAAGAACCGCACCACCTCCTTCACATTACCGCTGCTTTTAGTCCTTACAGTTATCATGTAACCATCCCCAAATCTGGAATATCAATCAACCAAATTTTATTTGTAAGCACATTTCAGCATCAATGCATTTCAAAGTGCTTTACATCAAATCAAACACAGAAAGTCAATGCAACATAGAATCAACAATCAAAACACGACAATGAGTCAAGTTCCATCGGTAGATTTGTAATTGATTACGTTTCAAATATAATCCTATACAAGTTGCTTTTTAGTGGAGTTTACATCCATAAAAGGTTTACCTGTTACACTCTTACTGTGTTATATGGAACAAAATACCTCTTGCTATTTTTATTCCCACTCAGGCTCACAATCATACAGTTTAAAACCAGGTAAACAGACTTTCAAAGGGCTTCCGGCACCAGGCTCCGTACACCTCTCATGGAATTTCGAGCAGGGACTCCACCATCCCTCATGGATTTTTTGTGCAATTCTACAGTACCTGTTAGTGTCTAGAATTTACAGGGTTTCTTTTACACGTAGCGCCCCTCAGTCACTCGCCGTTTTTCTTCCAGTGGTAGCTTGCTTCCACCAAACCTCTGATTCATGATTCAAACTTCCTAGCAACAAGTCAATTTGTTAATTCAGTTTAATTCACTTTATTTATGCGGCCTTTGTTCTTTATACTGTATGTTTTAAATAATCAATTCAGCTTCTCTTTTTCTTTATGTCTGCTATTTGCTATTTGCAGTAGTTCTTGTGTTTCTTCAAAGCTTCTGCCCTGAACCTATCAGAATTTAAAATAGTGATTTTAAAAGTAGGAAAGATCTTTGATACCATACAATAATTGATAATATCCAACAAAAAATGCAGACACGAATAAACCTCAGTCAGAGTAACAAATAATCAAAATGTTTTCAAACATTTACGGTACTCGGATTCTCTGTTACTCAGATTCTTTCCTTGTTTTTGAGGCAAACTGCAGACCCAGCAGGTCAGCTTGAGTCCAGACAGACTAAGTTTATTTATTCTGTTCTCATGAACAAAATCATACAGTTTTGCATAAACAACTTGCCTAATGAAGTTTGTGGCTTCATACAACTAAGATGCCTTTTAGCCTGTATTCACCCCTTATATATTTCACCTTTTTGTTGCTTTTACCAATCAATAACAATCAGCAAAATTTGGCTTTTTTGACAATTCCCCCATATAAGTATAAGTATAAATAATCAGTGCTTTAAGGCAGTATTTGGCTGTGTGCATTGGTGTCAGTCAGGAAGCTGCAGTTCTATTTCATCCCTACTGACCGCCAGAGGCGGTGCTTCAAGCACTGAATGATCATTCTTGCGCATGCGCAGGTCGAGTACTAATGACAACAAAGTCACCTGTGACCTGCCGGGGACCCACGTGACTCTATATAGTCACGTGGCACCCGGCAATCAATCCCTTTGTTCTTCTCGCGCGCAGGTGTGTTGAGGACAGGTGTGTGGTCGTGTGAAGCTGGTTGCTTCTGTGTGTACCACTATTTTCCTAGCTGCTTGTTGCTGGTAGCCCCGTGACCGGGTTTGGTCGGAGCTGCGGGTAAGTCTCGCCCTCCACAAGCTGCTTTCACCTTACCAGATCTGCAGTGGCCGCGGTGGCTGGTAAGTTTTTTTTCTTTTCTCAGCAGTAGTTTACTGTTCGCTTTGATTTGCCACGTTGCTTTTTGTGGCTCTTTTGACTCACAGTAGCGTTTCTGCTCGCGCTGAGTTGTTTTCAGTTTGTTTATCTAAACTCACCGATAGCGTCTCTGCTCGCGTTGAGTTGTTACCTGAACTCACCAGTAGCGTTTCTGCTCGCGTTGAGTTCTTCTACAGTTTGTTTATCTACACTCACCAGTAGCGTTTTCTGCTCGTGCTGAGTCCATTTTACTTTGCTGTTGTTTATCTGACTCACCAGTGGCGTCTCTGCTCGTGCTGAGTTCATCTTTGGTTGTTATTGATTTGCTAGTGGCGTTTCTGCTCATGCTGAGTTTGGAACCTCTACGGGGGTTTTCCTACAACGGAGTCGCCGGTAGCGTTTTCTGCTCGTGTTGACTTCTTGTTGGTGGCGGGCTAATCACGCCTTTCAGCAGTATGATGCTGGATAATTTATGCTGCTCGACCTGTCTGGCTCCACTTCAGCCCGACGACGGGCATGACTTGTGTCCCTCCTGCCTCGGTGTGGAACATCTCCGGGAGGCGCTGTCAGATAACGCTTGCCCCAACTGTTGCGTCATGCCCCGGTCAGTCAGACTGGATCGGTTGGCTGCGCTGGAGCAGCCTACCGACTGGGCGGGCGCTGCGCCGCGTACTCATTTGCCGATGGGGAAAGCGATGTGCAAACGATCTACTGTGGCTGCACCTTCAGTACCGACAAAGCGAGCCAGACGGACCGATGCAGGGAGGTTGTCCACGAGAGTGGATCATCTCACTACTGAGCTGGCCCAAATGAAAGCCCTCCTCCAGTCCTTTCAGACTGCTGATGATCGCGGCGCGGCTCTCCCTCCCGAGCAGGATGAAATGTCAGTCAATGACGATGATGCTGTTTCTGTGGCGGCCTCTGGCACCCATTTCTGTGAGGACCTTCCGGAGCTGGGCTCCGGGGCCTCTGGGTCGGACTCCATTGCCTCCCAGGAGGATACGGGGGAGTCTGTGACATCCGCTATTCGAACGGCTCTTGCCCGTTTACAGATTAGTGTTCCTCAGGCCCAGCCTACGGCTTCCAGCGCCTTCTTTAAGCGCAGTAGGTCAGAGACTGCCTTTGTGGTTCCTCCCTCGGCGGAGTATGTGCGGGAACTACATGCTTGCTGGTCAGACACCAAGGCGCTTTCACGTCTGACAACGGATGGCAGGGTCCTGGCAGCTATGCAGGAGGCACCCAAGGTTGGCTTGGGGCAGATGCCAGCGGTGGAACCGGGCATTGCCTCTCTTATTATTCCACCTGATGAGGCTTTGCGGCCCAATGCCCGTTGTCCGCGTCCTCAGTGCCGTATTACCAATGACCTTCTCTGCAAGGCCTATGACTCTGGGGCCCGCATGGGCCAGATTGGGAACTCTCTATCCCATCTTATGCTGGCCCTGTCTTCCTCCTTGGAATCCGTTCCACTGGATCATGCCACGCAAGGCCTGGTTGATGCATCTCTGCAGGCTTTTGCTCTTATGACGAGGGAACTTGGACGCACACTCTCCACACTGGTTCACGCTCGCCGCCAGGTTTGGTTGGCGCAGTCACCACTTACTGAGCCTTGTAGGAGGACCCTCCGGGCCCTGCCTTTGGTTCCGGGGGAACTTTTTGGTTCTGCGGCACTGGACGCCTTGGACCATACAGCTCAGGCCTCTAGAACGAGGCAACAGCTGGCAGGGCTTCACAGACGTGATCGCCAGCCAGTCAGCACCTGGGCGGCTGCGGGTCCTTCACGGAGGTCCTCAGGGCCTTCTCCTTCTTCCACTGAGCCCCAGGGGCTGGTACCAGGTCAGAGATCGGTCCAGAGACCTGCTCCAGATCGGAGAAACAGAGCTCGAGACCAAGCTGGGACAAGGTCCTTTCATCCCTTTCGAGCCGCGCAGTCTGGCCGGCGTCCTCCCGGGCCTTCGAAGGGCCGGGGGGCCCGCAGATGATGCCTTAGGGCCGGCGGTCGGTTATTTTTCCCCGGGACAGCTCAGCTTCTGGGCTGCCCACACCCCGGACTTGTGGGTGTTGTCCACCCTGTCCCGGGGGTACCGTCTTCAATTCCGCCGCCGGCCACCTATCCCTGGCCGGGTCAGGATGACTGTGATCCGCGACCCGGTGAAGGCACAGGCACTGAACCAAGAAATCTGCACCTTGCTGGCCAAGGGTGCTATAGTGCCTGTGGACCCCCTGCTGGATCCAGGGGGCTTTTATTCCATGTATTTTCTGGTTCCGAAGAAGACCGGGGGCCTGCGTCCAGTCTTGGACCTCAGAGGCCTGAATGTGTACTTGAAGGCCATGCCTTTTCATATGCTGACCACCAAGGAAGTGTTGCAGGCGATTTCCCCGGGCGATTGGTTCACTTCCATAGATCTCAGGGATGCTTATTTTCACGTCCCAATCGCTCCGCCCCATTGGCGGTTTCTTCGTTTTGCTTTTCAGGGGAGGCATTTCCAGTTCAGGGTCCTCCCGTTCGGACTTTCACTGTCTCCCAGGGTGTTCACCCGATGTGTTGCAGCGGCCCTCTCTCCTCTGCAGGCACAAGGATTAAGGATCCTCCCATATCTGGACGACTGGCTCATTTGTGCCGCGATGCGGGACCAGGCAGTTTGAGATACTCGGTTAGTGCTCCATCATGTGGGATGCTTGGGCTTGCAGGTGAACATGGAGAAAAGCAGTCTGACTCCCTCACATGAGACTGTCTTCCTGGGCATTGCCATGGATTCCATCTCAATGACTGCTTGCCCGTCACCCCAGCGGGTGGACAGTATATTGAGCATGCTCCCGGAATTCAGGCGCGGCATGGCACTGCCTCTTGTGCGGTATCTTCGGCTTTTGGGCATGCTTACAGCTGCGTCTGCCGTAGTGCCCTTGGGGCTGCTGTCATTGCGGCCCCTCCAGATGTGGTTGAACAGCTTGAATCTGGATCCCACACGGAACACTCATCGTCTCCGAAGACTTCGGGTGGGGCCTCAGTGTCTTCAGTCTCTGTCCCAATGGAGGGTGAGGTTGTTTATGACCACAGGGGTCCCGCTCTGTTCCCTCCCGTGTCGTCGGGAAGTTGTGTTTACGGATGCATCCTCCACGGGCTGGGGTGCGACCTGGCGGGGTCAAATGGCACAGGGGACATGGTCCCAGCGGCAGAGCAGGGAACACATCAATGTCCTGGAGTTACAGGCTGTACTTCTGGCTCTTCAGAGCTTTCTTCCAGGCTTGCAGGGGAAGCATGTGCTGGTGAGGTCAGACAACACCACAGTGGTTTTTCACATCAACCACCAGGGGGGAACCAGGTCAAGGAAACTGTTGTGCTTGACTCGACGGCTTCTGACCTGGGCAGCTCCATGCATAGCCAGCCTCAGAGCAGCCTACATCCCAGGGCCGGAGAACGTGCCAGCAGATTTTCTATCCCGTCAGAAGCCGCTTCCGGGGGAGTGGAAGCTTCACCGAGAGGTAGTGGAGTGCATCTGGAAGGTCTTTGGCAGGGCGGCCGTGGACCTCTTTGCCTCAAGGGACGCATTTCACTGTCCCCTTTGGTTCTCATTGGACAACACCAGCCCTCTGGGCTGCGATGCCCTGGCACACGACTGGCCCCGGACCCTCCTTCATGCCTTTCCGCCATTCAGCCTACTTTTTCAGACTCTCCTCAGGGTGCGTCAGGAGAGGCACAGGGTTCTGCTGGTGGCCCCCTACTGGCCAGCGAGGACTTGGTTTCCTCTACTGTGCGAGCTCAGCTCCGGCTCGCCAATGCGTCTCCCCTCCAGGAGAGATCTTCTTTCCCAGGTGGGGGGTCAGATTTTGCACCCCGAACCGGACCGGCTCCAACTCTGGATTTGGCCCCTGCAAGGCCGGGGTCCACTTTCTCAAGATACACTGGGTCCATAGGGCATACAATGGCTAATGCATGGGCGCCGTCCACGCGAGCTGTCTATGCTAACAAGTGGACGGTCTTTGCGACCTGGTGCCGTGATAGAGGGCAGGACCCGGTGCAGTGTTCAGTTTCTGACATATTGACCTTCCTGCAGGCATTACTGGATCAAGGACGGTCTCCATCTACCTTAAAGGTGTATGTGGCTGCCATTTCCTGTTGGCATGTCGGGCTGAATGGTTGTTCTGTGGGCCGAGACAAAGATGTTGTACTGTTTTTAAGGGGTGCTCGGCATTTGCACCCACCCAACCGCCCTGTGGCACCGGCGTGGGACCTTTCTCTTGTGCTTGAGGCTCTTCGGTCCCTCCCATTTGAGCCCCTGGCATCGGCAGACCTCAAATGGCTCTCACTGAAGACGCCATTCCTTTTAGCTATGGTTTCTGCAAAACGTGTGGGGGAATTACAGGCCCTCTCGATAGCCGAGCCCTGCTGCCGGTGGAATCCTGATGGCTCAGGCGTTACACTGTGGTCTGACGTAGCATTTATTCCTAAGGTCTCACTGGAGGCTGGCAGTACCCAGCCGCTCCATCTTGCTCGGTTTGACACCGGAAGCCCCTCTGAACCACTGTGTCCTGTTCGTGCCCTTGAGACATATATCAATGCCACGGCATCCTTCCGAAAGACAAATAGCCTTTTTGTTTGCTACGCTGGCTCACGGAAAGGTCAGGCACTTTCTAAACAGCGACTTGCACACTGGGTTGTGGATTTGATCTCCAAGGCTTATGCCTTGCAGGACCGGCCACTGCCGGCAGGAGTGAAGTGCCACTCTACAAGGGGCATGTCGACGTCGTTTGCTGCCATGACTGGGGTGCCTTTGGATGTTATATGCCGTGCGGCCTCCTGGAAATCACCTGGTACCTTTACTCGGTTCTACAGGGTGAATGTGGCTGCGCCCCATCCGCTTCAAGGAATTCTGGAGCAGCATGCCTCTAGATCACATTAGGTGGGTGGTGTAGTCGCTGTTCCTTGTTGCTGATTCCTCGTGACCTTGTTGATATGAGTCATCCAGTGCTTGAAGCACCGCCTCTGGCGGTCAGTAGGGATGTAATAGAACGAAAGTTACTACCGTAACTACGGTTCTATGAATCCCGGATGACCGCCAGAGTGCTTGGTCCCTCGGAATCTCTGCTTTCGCGAGAAGATTGAGGGATTGATTGCTGGGTGCCACGTGACTATATAGAGTCACGTGGGTCCCCGGCAGGTTTGTCATTAGTACTCGACCTGCGCATGCGCAAGAATGATCATTCTGTGCTTGAAGCACCGCCTCTGGCGGTCATCCGGGATTCATAGAACCGTAGTTACGGTAGTAACTTTCGTTTTCCTCCATCCTTCCTGCTGAGTGGGGATCATCTGGCCAACAAGACCTCTGTTGAATTAGCTCAGTAACTTTAAAGGGGGTGCATATTTATGCAATCACATATGTTATGTACTTTTGCTTTAACATTTTTTGTCAAATGATTGATTTTAAAAAGCAATACAAAGTTAAAACATCCAAGGGAGTGAATAGTTTTTATAGTCTGTATGAGGCAGCCGGTAGCTTTCTTACTGCCACACGTCCTTCACCCTCAAGGTAGAACAAGATGGCATCCATCCTCCATCATCTCCTCCAGCTGGTTTAAAGTAGCCAGTCCCGAAGTTTTACAGAAAAACAGCCAAATAAATGCTGACATCGACAATAACTAGGGTGGACCAGAGTGGATCTCACTAACAGTATAATCAAGATTATGTTCTTCACCTGTTCTTTAGATGCTGGATGCTGCCCAGACATTTAAACCGGCCGTTTACCATAATTCCCAGTCGAGTGCACAGTGCCTCACACTCCTCCATGCTGGTGAATACATCAAAGCAGACATTAGAGCCAATCGGAGCCAGAAGGTTAAACACACTGCTGCAGGCGGCGCCCCCTACCTGTGAGATGTGAGGACAACAGAGCGGCCCGTCTTGATTATGTCCAGGATTAGATTCCAGAGGAACCTGCGGGCCTTGGGGTCCATGCCAGTGGTGGGTTCATCCTGGAGAACACAAGAACAGAGCAGAGGGTCACACACACACACACACACACACGCACACGCACGCACGCCCGCACACACACACACACACACGCACGCACGCACACGCACACAAGACATAAAACACATTAACCAACTGCTTTACCTCATTTCTAGAAATATTCAACTACATATTACAACTATAAAAAAATATATTGAGTTATCACTTTTGTTTGGAGAATAAATCATCCAGAACTCTTAATCAATATTAGTCAGAGCTCTAAGGCATAAATTCATGTCATTCATAAAGTCCTTTAAAAAGGGAATGATGTCGTACATTTGCAGATGAATCCTGAGTGTTTTGGACGGTTTGTGAAGCAGCAGATCATCTGGATGTTCTGTGTTCTAACAAACAGCCACTAGGTGGCAGTGCAGATACATCATCTATCCTTAGATTTTGTTCTGACGTTCAAGGATCCAAAGATCAAATCCTTGAATAGCAGGGTGTCTGTTGCCTGGCAACGGCTCTTAACAATTAGCTATTGTTCACTGTAGTGGAATATTTTCATAATGTGCTCCTCACATCTCTTCTGCTTTAGTCTTATCATCTGTCTCATAGACCCCACAGTGTCCTGGATCCTGGAGACTGTAAGTGTTACTTCTCCAACCCAGAACTTATCTGCCCTCTTTAGCATTAGAGAACAATCCTCTATCCTGAATAATAGACAAATGGCCAGACCATCTGTGTTGGGCTCCACAGAATATTTGGTATATTACAATCACGGATTCACACCTCTAGTCCAATCATGTCACTCTTCTCTGAGCAGAACCTATAAAAAGAAGCCAGATCCACTGTTGGTCAGAGGAGACTGACAGACTCCTTTCATTCTTATTTCTTCTCATCCAGACTCTTGTTAAAGTAATTTTTCCACAACAATCTCCAAAAATGAGGCAGTCTCACTCAACTGAACAGAGGGGCCAAACTACATTTGGTCAGTTTGATTGAGGGACTTGTACTTTGACTGAATTAAAGTTTTTGAATACTTCACAGCTATTTTGTAAAGTTTCAAAGCCTCTAAGATGTTTTTTTTTCTTTCTAAAATCTCATTAATAGTTACTAGAAAGACAATAACTATATGTCCAGTGGTTTTTTTTAAATATCCATCCATCCATTGTCTAACATCCTTGTCCCTAATGGGGTCAGGAGGGTTGCTGGTTCCTCTCCAGCTACGTTCCGGGCGAGAGGCGGGTCACCCTGGACAGGTCACCAGTCTGTTGCAGGGCAACACAGAGACACACAGGACACACAACCATTCACACACACACTCACACCTAGGGAGAATTTAGACGGACCAATTAACCTGACAGTCATGTTTTTGGACTGTGGGAGGAAGCCGGAGAACCCGGAGAGAACCCACCATGCACAGGGAGAACATGCAAACTCCATGCAGGAAGACCCCGGGCCGGGAATCGAACCCAGGACCTTCTTGCTGCAAGGCAACAGCTCTACCAACTGTGACACTGTGCAGCCCTGCTTTTTAAAATATATTATGTCAAATTATTCACACAGAAAAATCAAATCTCAGAATTGGTTTTTTTTTCTGGATGCTCTGGCTTTCTCACTGCCCAAGAACATGACTGTCGATAAACTGGCTTCTCTACATGGTTCTTAGATAAGACAGTGTGTGTGTGTGTGTGTAGTTGGACCCTCAGAGAGACTGATGAGTTGTCTGTAGACACCAGCTGTCCTGACACCCTGCTGGGCTTGGTGGGTAGCAGCATTGTAAACCCTCACTGTAGCAGCTGACTGCTCAGCTTTGGAACATGAAGCCTTGTCAAGTAATCAGTTTAAAAAGTCTCAACAATTTTCTATTTCTCATTTACCTTGTTCAAAACAACTTAAACTGTTACAAGAACATCTAAATATTTCACATGTTCCTGGTTCTTATGACCAGTTATGACAAATCCAGTCAAATATTTTACCAGGAAGATGAGGGACGGGTATCCGATCAGAGCGATAGCCGTGGAGAGCTTGCGTTTGTTTCCTCCGCTGTAAGTGCCAGCTGGCTTGTCTGCATACTTTGATAGCTCCAGCTTTTCTAAAGCCCACTGCACAACCTGGAGTCACACAAAGAAATAGTTAAAGCACAGCAGGAGATGTATTCACTAAAGGGAAAGTTGCCTGAGTTCCTGTGTGACTCATGAATGTGTTATTCATTGGGAGGATGTTAGAGAGAAATAGCAAGCCTCCTCCATAAATATCCTCATATGTCTGTAAAGATACAGCAATTACCAGCAGCCTTTGGAAGCTAAGAATGACTTATTTCACCTTCCTTTGAAGAGCCTTAAATCATTCAAATTCAGCCCATTTCAGGTCAGACCAGGTTCAGTGGCACTGAAGTCCAGACTGACCTTCAGGTGTTTAGCTTGTTGTTGTGGTTTGGATCTTTGACTTTGTGGACAGGCTGTCCATAAACACCAGCCTCTAAACAGATTGCTGTTTGTGGAGAACGGTACTCACTGTGACTCTGACGTATTTGTAACCATTTTTTATTTGACAAGATAAACCTCATTGTAATAAATATTTCTTTTTTTTTCAGTTTTTTTGGCTCTAGTGGTCTTTTTTTGAAAGTGCTAAGACAGAAAGAGGGTAAACAGAGAGAGAAGAAGACATGTGGCACAGGTCACCAGGCCAGGAATGGAACCTGTGACGGCTGCGTCGAAGATGAAAGCCTCCTTATGTGGGTTGTGTTCAACACCTGCAACATCTGATTTTGAAGAAATACCTGTTCTAATGTCAGATCAAATTCACTATTTTATTTACAGACTTTCACTGACTGTTTCTCATCTGTTCAACTTTAGATCGGGCCAGAATGACTTCCTCTGTAAGCCCACTTCGTGCCGTCACATAACTCCCATTTACATTATTTACCGATTCTTAAAGACTGGCAGTAATCAACTATGAGTTTGGCTCCTGAAAGTGAACCAACAATGTGGTTAATCATAGTTAATGATTGGAATAACTACTGTCTCACACAGCCACACAGTTCCAATAGGAACATATTTAGACAAATATTTTCTCACAACACTAAAGTAGAGATGAAAGATTTCATCAAAATGAATGGCTCAGCTGTTTCAGGTTGGCAAGTCTCTACAACAGTAAAAAAGTGTGTGTGTACGTGAGACTGACCTTTTCCTGGTCCTTCCAGGGAATGCCACGAAGGCGAGTGTAAAGCTGCAGATGCTCCCTGGCAGTCAGGTCATCAAACAGAGCATCAAACTGTGGACAGTAGCCGATACTCTGCTGAACACGCAGCAGGTCCTTCAGGATGCTGAAAATACACACACACGCACACACGCACGCACACACGCACACACACACACACACACACACACACACACCATTTCAATCCTGTAGCACAGAGGTATGCTCACAGCTATAAACAGACACTTTTATTCTGAAGGGACAACAGAGAAATCCAAAGTTTTTCTGAGCCCCCCTATGGATTACAATAAAATACCCCCCCAAAAAGAAAAATAAGTAAATAAATCAACTGGGCACACATGGTTCAACCAGACATAAACCTTTACACATGTTTTGTTTTCAAACTCCACTGAAGTTCATTTCACACTTCAGGTTGCAACAAAACAAACTACAAACCGACTTTACAGTGAAACACTTTTGTGTAACTGTTTGTTTGTTTTCATTCATCCATTCCGCTTCCTGCGCTCCCTCCCTCTGCAATAGCACTGCACCCCCCCTAGGGGGCGCGCCCCACACTTTGGGAGCCCCTGGGCTTCAGCAACATTCATCACTGCTCTCAGTTGTTATTTCTGGAATGTCAATGTCAAATTTATTCATATAGCTTTTAAAAACAGGTTTAAAGTGCTGTACAATAATGATAATAGAATAAGTTGATGAAAAGAGGAAGAGAAATAATACAAAAAATATATAGGATAAAATAAGTGTAATAATAATACGTAGATAAAATAAAAAATAAAACAATAGAAAAGTTACAGTGTCAGGCATCAATTAAATAGAAAAGAATAAAAATGAGTTTTAAGAAGCGATTTAAAATAATTCAGACTGGGCAGATCTAATCTGGAAAGGTAGATTATTCCAGAGAAAAGGAGCAGCAACGGAGAAAACTCCTTTTCTCTGAAGCCGAATCCAAAAGACTTTCAGTACCGACTCACCACTGATCCTACTCCTTCTGGGGTTCTGCTTAACATGTATATTTTATATTTTCAAATTAAACTACTTCTTGAAAAGTTGTTGCAGAACCCCAGTGGACCCAGAAAGTAAGCTTATGCACAACTTGGAGGTGTGTGCACTTCTCCCCAGTTGGAAGCTTGACTTTATCTCGTTTCACCACCAGACCCTAACACCCTCAGTAAGATTATACAATGACGATGTATGTTCACTAATGATTAGTGATCATTAGGGATTTATTGATCTGTCCACCACATGAAGTATGTTCACAAAATGTCTTTTAAGATTCTTGTAGCGTTTGTAAGTGGAAATCTAAAAAGGATTTTCTGCTTCTGGAAGATGCTCCTCATGGTCCCATCTTCTCCACAGCGACTGGAAAAAATCTGATAGTTTCTGTATGAAACTGGATTCTACCATCACATCTAGACTCATCGATCCTTTCCTACACCAGCCTCCAACACATGTTCTAACTTAAAGCTATGGTGCAGAACTCCCACACTCACAGTGAGCTCATACAGAACCATGCCAAAGCCTTTACACACTAAAAGCTGGTTATTTCTAAAAGCCTCAGACGTGAGACTTGGTGGATAGAAGAATATGTGAATGGAAGTCCGACTGGCCCTGACAGAAGCCATGGTTTGTAGCCGGTTCTGACCTGTTTCTGTTGATGAAAGCCTCTCCTCCAGAGGTGCACTCATCTCCGGTGAGCATTTTGAACGTGGTGGTCTTCCCTGCTCCGTTCACTCCCAGCAACCCGAAGCACTCCCCGGGCCGGACGCCAAGACACAGGCGATCCACGGCCAGGATGCGACCCATCTTCCTGGATTTATACACCTGCCAGGAAGCAAAGCAACACTTTAAGCACCAAGCCTGGCTTACATTTGGACTTGAACTGGTCTGGTAGATCAGACAATCAAACCTTTGTCAAGTTCTCGATCTGCAGCATGTCACTGTCAGCATCGCCCCGCAGCACTCTCTGTCTCTCACAGGCCACATCGACATCATCATCATCAACAGGCTGGCAGCTGACCGGCACCCTCCTGCATACAGCCACACTGTTGTTTTGGGGATTGTTTCATAGATTTACATGATGAAAAAGAAATAATTAAAAATGGAAAAAAAAAAAAAATGAAAAAATTGGTTCTCTGCCTCTTCGTCAACATGGCATGGGAAGTTTAAGACTCATCTTCCTAAAGTGTTAACTGTATGTCTAAAGAGAAACTTTGAAAGAATTTCAGAAAGCACTTTAAAAGATTAGAGGAGCTGTTTGATTTGTATAAAGAAAACCTTAAAAAGGTCAAACATGACTCAAGATGTTTCTTAACTAGACTGAACAGAAATATGATTGAAATCATAATCACATTGATTTTCTGAGCCTGTAAAGAAGTGTGAAAATTCAGTTTCTAACTATGTGCCATAATTCAGGACAGAGAGCCTTTTGATTTTTAGATATGCGACAGTTTACAGTAAATTATGAAAAAAACAAAAGAACAAAGTGAAAACATACAAAACTATCAAACAACAACTGACCTCATGTTCTCTAACTCAAACTCAGTCCTGAATGGTTCCTCCACAGATATTCTACTAATTAACACAAAGTTTCTAAAATAGGATGCATTAATATTGTTGTTGTCATGACGACTCTGTGACCTCACTACAGCTTTCTAATCAACTGATACTGGCATAAATAAGCCCCAAAGCTAATCCCTGCTGGTGTGCAGTGGCATCGCGGCTCGTCTGATGATTCTTCTCACACTCACGGTGGTTTCCTCAGGAAGTTGTATTGGCAAAGGATGGTGATAAGGAAGCCAACAAAGCCTTCTATCGTCATAGCAACGAGTCCTCGAGTCACAATATCCCACTCAAAAGGAGACTTCATCTTGTCAAACTGGCCTGTAACACACACACACACAGACACCCACACACAGGGACACACATGGTTCTTTAAGCAGTGTGACAGGCTCCAGCTGTCTGCCCATCAGCCACAGGTGAGAAGTAAAGTGTTCTGTTGCTTGGTGATGATGTGAGCAGGTAAACAACATGGTTGACGTGGTTCAAGCATGTCATTTAGTACATATTGCACATTTGAAAAGAAGTGGAGTGAAGCTCAGCATCCTGCAGCTAGGAGTTGCTAATCAGGTTGGAGAAAAACAGATGTTTCTTTGTCTCTGTGGCATTTGGTCTAAAACAGATCCCCAGACCTCCTACTAATGGAACGGCCATACAGGAAACATGAGATCATTGGGATGTAAAGGGCAATAAATAAAATTGATGATGATTATTATTATTATTATTATTATTATTATCATCATTAAGTTGTGTAGCAGTCTGAGCCTGTTTTTATGAAGACATGGTAGGGGTTGCTCACACTGCCCACCATGTGTGGCCATCTTGGCTTTGTTAGTACCTATTTTGGCGTAGTACTCATTGATGTACTCGTTGTAGGCCATCTCCATCAGACCGTGACCCAGGTTGTAGTTGGGGAAGATGAGGAAGCAGGACTTCAGGTAGCTGTTGACTCTCTTTAGATCCTGGAGGACAAGAAAACAATCCAGAGATAAAGATAAAGAAATACAGCTTGCTACAGTTATGTACAGTCCTTTACTGAGCTTTAAAAAAGTTACCGGTTCAAAACCCCAAAACTCTTTGGTCCAAAGCCCCTTTAATGAGAGCCTAGAGAAATGACCTGAGGTTTTTCTAGCTCTATGGAGCAAACAGCAATACTTCCCCTCCTGCACCTATTGCTGCATACTGTTGGTCAGCTGGCTGAAGTAGCCTACTCAACTTTAAACCTACACATGACAAGCTATGAGTGACATTTCTATAAGGCAGTTTCTTGGTCAACCAGCTGGTATCAGAGTAGATAACAACAAATTTTGTTCCATGTTTGAGTCTGAATCTAAATGTTATAGATTACATAATAATATATTGTGTGAATATACATAGATGTTATATTTGGAGCAGAAAGCAAAATTGTTGCTTTTCTGATTTAAACATTTCAACAAAACATCAAATTTTACCAACATGCTTTAATAGTTGAATAGAATCAACTTAGACAAACTGAGTCTTAAGTTTCATCTGCTACTGCAACAAATCATTATTTTAGTAGCTGATTCTTCTGCCCATAAGGAAAACATGATGATGAACCAGCGCTGCATTTTAGTCTTAACAACTGAATCCATAAATTCAACTCACTGACTCTTCTTGAACCTCATACTTTAAAAGCCTAATTGGAGAAAAGATAAATCTCCAGCATCTTCCAACATCAACCTGTGAACAGCTCAAGCCTTTCTCCAGCACAGCGCAGGACTGATCTGACTGATTAATAATCAGATAGCAAAATGTGCTTGATGAGATTTTTTTAACAGAATTTAAACCAGGTGAAGATCAAATTTCTACCTGAGGAATTTGGGGGTTTAGAGTGTGTGTGTTTTTTTGTTTTTTTTTTTATCTTAAATGCAAAATGTTTGTATTTTTTCTCAGATTTGGCTTAATTACAGTGTTGACTGAGTTATTCTTTCACCAAATTGACATTATTTTTAAATAGTTAATCTGTTATTAACTGTTAATTATTAAATGAGTTTATAATTATTTCAATAATCAATTCATCATGAATAATGTAATTGTTTCAGCTTTAGCTTTATCAGCATTTCCATAAAGTGATCATGCATAATGGTAGTCTGACATCGTGGTTAAACATATTATTGACGTAAAGTTGTAATAATTTGGCTTAGGATGTACAGTTGTAACAGTTAAACACCTTGTCATGCTCAAACAGCTGCAGGAGGAAGGTGGCCACGGTCGCAGTGATGCCTATGAAGAGGTTGATGACGATGAGAAAGACGTAGGCTGTACTGGGGACGTCAAACCAGAAAGATGCTGGATACATGATGGGAGTGATGGACCACCTGCAAAGATACACTTGTGTGAGTCAGGACAGGCTCCTGATCCTGTTCTGTACTGGCAGAGGAGGAATGCTAGAGCCTCACCCATAGAGGAGGAACAGGGAGAGGACGGCTGGGAAGTTGGTGGGGGAGGTGTAGGCTGGCAAGTCGAACACAAACAAGATGATGACGCAACAAGTGGCAGGTACCAGGTAGTTCAGCTGCGGACAGAGGAGACAACGAGCTGAGCTGAAATGATCTGATCTGGACACAGGCAGCAGCAGCAGCAGCAAAAGCCCCTGCGCCTGTGGCGGCGGCTGCATTGTGTCCTGCTCACCATGTCCCAGATGTAGTTGGCCAGCCAGTAGATGACAGGGTCACAGCCACTGACGAACTGCAGATGTTTGGCTTTAGTGGATTTCTCTGCAACCAGGAAAACCACAAAGCTGGCAGGTACGAAGGACATGGCAACAATAATGAAGATGGCAATCACCACGTCGGTGCCCTGCAGCCTGCAGATACAGGGGAGACCAATGTGAGGACACACATTCTATTGCAACAACTAAGTACATACACTCTTGAGTTATTTTACTCCTGTTAGTTAACCAGCCTGATGACAGGTCTTCCCTCTCGCTCATTGTCCACTTCTCTGTCTGACCATTTCAAATAACGACCACTAGAACCAACAAAACTGTTACCGTCCATCCGGTAAGGCACAAGGACAAAGGCCTATATAAAAAATATTTTCTATTTATTTTTTCAAAAATCCTTCACAAAAGACTTCCAACATCAAATCTCAAAAATATAGCAAAATGGGTCCAAAAGAAATCAACTAAGGCAAACCTGACTGGGGATAAAAACCAAAAAGTGACCTCACACAATGAACACAGGAATTTACACATATAGGCCAGTCTACACAAACCAGGAGGGGTGGGAGATGAAACAAATACAAACAATGTATGAAAATAAAGAACTCATCCATCCATTTTCTGTCACCTTTGTCCCTAATGGGGTCGGGAGGGTTAGAACTCATTCAAACCGACACATTTTGACTACAAACAACTTAACCTCAGAAATGTTTAAGGAGTTATGCTATTAATAGAGAGAGGCAGGTTCTTTAACATCAGGTCCCCTGCTGGTTTGTTCCACTTCCTGGTTTGTCTTTCAACCAGTCTTCTCCCCCAACCAGTCCTTCAAATTCAGCAAAACAAAGTAGTTATTGATTCAAACAAACATAAGGTGTTTACTAAATGTGTGCACCCATAATAGTAAACAACCTAATGCAATAACCACCACAAAAAGAGTAAAATTATAGATATATTGTGTGAAAACATTTAAATAAATACTAACACTGAGGAAGAGATGGAGGAACCTCCAGAAAAAACTTTAAAAAAAAGATCGATTGTCACTTAGAATTGAGGACATCCTGGATTTTACCATCACTCGGTTTATAGTATATTACTAGGTTGATAGCCAAATATCTGATGTAATAAATATTGTTTTCTTACTTGTTAAATGTCATGTACACTGCTGTAAGTGGAGCGTTTTTACCCCTTGTTCTGATTTTTTTCAGAACCAATTTAAACTGTATTACTCCTCACTGAAATACTTGAAATCTGTATATGAAAACAGATTTCAAGTATCTGTTTTAAAACTTGCTCCATCATTACTGTTATGTGCTTGTCTTTTGCAGCGTAAACCCATGCTTGTTCCTTTTTTCCCCTGTCTGTGTTGCACTGTTCCTTGTGCCTCAACAAATCATTGTATACCGTTTGTCTATCAATAACAGCAGCAAAAATAAAAATAGAAGAAGAAATAGGGAGAATTAAAACAGCAAGAATGGTGAATAACAGAAGAGTGTTAATGCATTCTGTCAACAGCTCACAGGAAAGAATTAAAACATATACACTAGGATGATTAGCAAGGCTAAGGAGGAGAAAGTTCAGGAGTTCCACTTGAAATGACAATAGAGGATGTAAATAACTGATGCAACTAGGGTAATGAGCAAAAGAGATGGAGTTCTAGGACTTAAGAGTTCTACATTACGACCACTTGGTAAATATAAAGTCAAACTTCCAAATCAAAGAAATAATGAATAATAAACAGTACAGACTGGAGTTTCAAGTGGTGGATCAGGAAAACAGGATCTAGTTGAGCCATGAAGCTGATAAAAGTACAGTATGAGAACATCCTGCCGGTTGACAGGGTGATGACTCCAATTAAAGAGGAGCTTAAAGATCTGCGTAGAAAAAAAATGACTGTTTACATAATTTTCTACTTTCCTATCTCTCCACAAAGACTCACAGCCATGTGCAATCCAACAATAGAGTACTCAGCTTTGTAGGAAGTTATTAGGTTAATCCTGACAGGATGACCAAAGCACAAAAAAGATGTGGAGCTACACATTCAACACTATTTTGCCTCTCAGGACAAGCTGTGCTTTCAGGATGGCAGAATGTTCAAAGTCCAAGGAGCCCTTGTTCCTTCCTGCATGGAGAGCTGACCTCACCCGCCGGTTACACTTGGCACACCTGGCAGCGAGGGCTGCCTCAGACGAGCATGGAGTGTGTGTACTGGTCAGGGTCCAACAAGCAGATAAAGATATTTATTTCCAAGTGTGGCATCTGTAGGTCAGCGGACCCCAAACAACATAAAAGGACTTTACATCCTGATGAAATTGTCTAGAGGCCTTGAGTCAAGTAGGAACTGATCTGTTTTCATAGCACAGAAAAGACTATATGATTACTGTAGACTATTATTAACATTTTTTGGGAAGTTGATTATTTACCCGAGAACAAAAGTACCACAGTAATCCACAAACTGAAGGCACACATTGCTCATCAGGGGATTCCAGGTGTGGTCATCTTAGAAAACAATACTCATAAGTTTAAAATGTTCAGTCAAAAGTGGGAATTTGAACACAAAACCTCTTCATCTGGAGACCCACAAAGCACTGGAGAAGCAGAGTCAGCTGTAAAAACAATAAAGCACCTCATGCAGAAGGTTGCAACAGCTGGACAGGATCCATACTGTCCAGCTGATACAGCGAGTCAAGGCCTCGCCTCAAGTCCAGAGCAGAGACTTCTCAGTAGCAGGACCCAGTCCCTTCTTCCTACAAAAGAGACTGTATTGAAGCTGAAGGTGTCAAACAACAAACAGGAACTAATTAACAGCAGACGAAGACAGGAGAGATATTACAACCGTACACCAACGGATTTACACGTTCAGAGCAGAGTCCAACCATTTGAGCCCAGTAAGACCTGAAAACAGCTACAGAAAACAGAAAATGTTTAATTTCTGAAAAAAAAAAAAAAAAAACTGAGAAAGGATGTGACAAGTGGATTGTTTGTTCTGGTTATGTTCCCAGTGGGACGTATTTGTGTGTGATACAAACCAAGAGTGGGCTAGAGAGATAGCACTTATGTCGCTCTGTGAATCTAGAATAAAGTTATGTTAGCAATAATAATATTGCTTTACAGTTCATTCTGAATAATTGGAAAACAAAACACTGAAGTGGCACTGATATCTGGTTCTACTGGTTACCAGCACACGAAGGTCTAAAAGGCACTGAAGAGGCAGATAAATGAACTAAAAGGGCTTTAGAGGAAACTATAATGATTACAATTCTTTCCGGGAAACGGGGGGGAAATCACTTGTTAAGAGTAAAGAAATATGAATATGGCAAAAAAGGTGGAATGAAAATAATAATAAAAAAGTTTTGATAAAATACAGTCAGTGTTAGTTAAAAATATTAGTGAGAGAAACAGAAGGGAATAAAAAAAATGATGAGATTGAGAGTAGGTCATAACTATCAATATTAAATTTTATGTTTAACTGAGAGGAAAAATAGTGATAAATGTGAAGGATGTGGAGACAGAAAACGTAGAACATGTATCAACCAAATGTGAAATAGATGAGCCTGAAAGGGAGAGACTGAGAAAAATAGTAAGAAGGACAGGAAAGGAATGGAAACAAATATGAAATATTCCTTTAATACTCTTAAAGGAATATTGGGAACTGAAGGAAACTTGGAGGATATTTATAGATAAGGAAAGCAATATTTATTTATCTTCATAATACAAAATTAAAAAGTAGAATTTAATGGCAGCAGCAGCAGCAGCATCTTACTGTGGGGTTGCTGCCAGGGTTCTGGTCATTTGTGCAATGACCAGGGTCATTGTGGTGAGGAGAGTTTACCTTCACATCATCCAAACTCACCTCCAATCAACAGCTGAGCATTAAAAAGTGGACAAATGGCTGGTTCTGAAGGATAAAACTGTGAAACATTGTGGTTCTAACTCTACTGAACATGAGTAAAATATGCTTACAAAACCCAGTTGGTACCAAAAAACAACTCAGAAAACAATTCCTAATTCTGCACAGAGCAATGGTCAAATATCCAGACTTAGCTCAAGTTTTGCCTTTATCACCTGTTTTATTGTGGCTTCTGGAATGTTTTCTTTAACTTAATATGTGTGTTTCATTATTTGGAAAATATCTACACCCAATTCTTGTTTTCAAACATGTTCCAAGTTGTAAAATCTCCAAATTATGGCTGGTAAATGACTTTGTACTTGTATAGCACTTTATCATGCCCGTAGTACCCCAAAGTGCTTCACACTACAGTCATTCACACACTGAGGGTGGCAAGCTACAGCTGCCATGCACTGGCACCACCGCGCCCTCTGACCCCCACCAGCAGGCAAGGTGGGTAAAGTGTCTTGCTCAAGGACACAACAAAAGAGGCAGGTAGAGTGGGGATCGAACCAGCAACCAACCGATTGAAAAGCAAACTCCTATCACTGTTGCCATGGTATAAGAAGTTATAAATGCACTTTACTTAGATGTGAATGTAAAGAAAAAAAATCTTCCATTTCTTTTTCAGCCCTAAAAAGCATTTGGAATATGTTCATGTGGTTGGGTTAAAGCAAGATCTGCATAACTCTTAGGGTCTACAATCTGCTCTATATAATATACATAAGTGCTTATTGGTAAACTTACAAATAGTCCAAAGAAAGGCTGGCACTGGTCCTATTCATTGGATGGTTGGTCAGTGTGATTCCTTAAATTAAAAAAAACACACAAAAAAACAAAGATGTTCTTCCTCTTCAGAAACAGCAGGAGGTGGTGCAGACCGACTACCTGATAGCCTCCATACCATAAGCAGCAGGGTTGCCTTTGGACGCAGGTAAGTTGGCGCGCAGGATGGCGTTGTTCAGTACATTCAGATAGGTTGGCATGCTGTGGTAGCCTTTGTTGTTGTACAAGACCTGGACACAGGGAGGTTCTGTAAGCAACACTGGAGAGGTGCAACAGAGACGGTCAGGGTGCCTGTCCCACCTGAGCTGATCTGCGTACGGCTATCTTGCGAACCATTGGAGGAATGTTCCTTCCGAAGGAGGCAGGGATGGATTTCTGGATGTTCCCCACAGTTAAACCACCGTATCTGTTCCCAACCCAGACAGCACACAGGAAAAGACATGTAAGCTCTGGTCTACTATGACTAACTTTGAACTGATATTTAATACTGTTTCTTCATTTTTTTATGTATCTCTGACATGACTCAGCAAATTATCTCAGGAGGAGTTTGAATGTTTTGAAACATGGTAATGAAATAAAACCTGACAGCAAAACCTATTATAAAAACCTATACTGTATGTTGAGATTGGGAGGCCAAATTAAAATACACAAAGGACAGAAATAACATAAAAAGAGAAAAATTAGCACAATAAAACCTGTATGTATTTTAAGAGGGGAGATTTTCTATGCTGTATTATTATTTTTGAACTCATCGATAAAGCAGTGATAAGAGTTCGAGCCCTCTCCTTAATCTATGCAACAAACTTTATTAGTGAAAAACGTGGAGATTAAAGGGTGCAACTATGAAGGAGAGGAGCTGCTGAAATCCCTACCATTTCTTCCCCTCATTGTAGAACTAAAGTAGCTAGAGTTGAAAGCACCAATTAAAATCCAGGAAATATTAAATTTCAGGTTTCAACTGAAATGCCACCAAGTCTCAGCCGTTCTCTGAGCCCAGTAATACCTGTGGAGCCGCACTCTGTCCGAAGTGAAGAGCAGATACTCAGAGACGTTCCGCCCTGTGATGTCCACTAAAATGTCCCCCGTCACCACCTTCATGAGAGGGGAGCGACCTCCAACCCCACTGGGGCAGGAGAAGCCCGTGCCCTGCATAGAGCAGGTACAGCGCACCGGCTCACGGATGGAGAGAGGGAGGGTAGGAGGAGATGTAACGGGATCTGACAAAATGACAAACATTTATCTCACACAGCATATTTTGGAATAACAACATAATCTTTATTATTAATAGTTCGAGGAATACTAGTTTTTTTTTTTTTTTACAGAAGCAGAATTTGCTTTAAAGGTTCTGTTTAGAACAAGAGAACAAACTTAGACTTCTAAAAAGGGAGTTTTTCTGAAATCAACAACAAGAAACAAATAGTCCCACACAATGACATTCAGTTTGTCATCTACACACTGAATGACATTCATCAAAAATGAGACTGGCTTCATGTTTTTAAATAGATGACATGTGACAGGGTTTTATTTTAACAATATTATAAATGTGAAGTTTGTCAAAATGTGCTTATTTGTTCTTTGAATTTAATTTGTTTATGCAATAAGTTGCTTCTCTAGATATTTATTGGTGTTTTAAGTACTGTTATGTTGCTTTGGCAATTGGTGGTTACCATAGTAACCGGTAACTGACAGCTTGATCCTTTTTTCTGTTGCCGTCTCACTAAGGTATCAGCTCTGAGTTTTCTTTACACGTATTATATTTTAAGATATATTTTGGACACATTTGGTAGTGCACAGTGTTTTATGAGTAAAGTTGCTGTGTTTTGTGTAGGTTTTTAAATGTTTTCATTGTTAATGTTGTTCATTTTAGCCATGTTTAATCGTAAAATGTTAATTGCTGTTGCTCTGTAGTTTGTTTGTGGCTTCATGTTATTTTATTTTATTTTATTTTATGTATAGGGGCAGAAGCTACTGGACTGATGTTAACCAACAACTTGATTTTCTTTTTTCTTAGAATAAATACAATGAACCTGAATGTGTTTGTCATGAATCAACCAACTGGACCCGAGACAAACATAGAAGGGTCTTTACCAGTTTCTATCATAATATCAAGTCATGACCTGCAAAAATCAGCCACTTAATGTCTGTAAAAGAAATGTGTGGAATTAATATTCAGGTAACTGGATCCATTTAGTCTTCTGTTGCCACAAAGCTGTTTAAATTGGTAGCACAAAAAGCTAAATCAAAATGAAATATTTACAATATCAAAGTTGCAACAGATTTCTTAGAAGCAATATTGGCAGGACATTACACTTCCTTCCTTGATCCACAGTCTACAAACCAATAACATATTTGGTCAGTTAGATGGAGTCCTGCTGGACTTTACAGTGATGCTGAGACCTCATGCAGCAGGTGGGAAGTAAAGTCATTCAGTCACAAGACATTGTTGGAATATTTGGTATGAAATTTTTAATATAGTCACACTGTGCATGGTCAGTAGCACAGCCGTTAACTACTCTTAATGCCTACTCTGTATGTATGGCTGATATGCTAAAACTACAAAGTTGTATAGATGAAAATGAAAGAAAAGAATCAGAAACATGCAGTTCAGTCAGAACCACTATCATTGCAATATTCAGCAATTGTGTCCTTGGGGAATCATGCAGCCAGGGTGTCAAAATTCTACTTTATATCAGTTTCATGCCTTTCTAATACTTCAGCTCTAGCTTCACTGCATAACTCGGCTACTGAATGTCAGTAACTCTTATTATTAAAGGAGTATTATGTATTTTCCAGGCACATAGTGCCTTTTTATAGCACAATCCAGTAATACCTCCAGTTGTTAGGAAAATGCTGTATATGTCAAACATGACCTAAAAGTAATTTGACTTCACATCATAGTTGCATTCAACTCCTTAAAATTGGACTCTGACTCTTTAAGAAGATCTTACTCTTTCCAACACTTCTCCTTCAGGACTTCATCATGACAATGCTCTTCCATGATGCCGTTAAGAACTGTTCTTAGGAGCGTTGCACGGAGTAGGAGTTTGCACGATGAGCTCAGCAGACATGCACTTCCACTAAGTGTTTGCTAATGACTGCTGCCACTAGTCTGAAGGAGCTGAGTGGTGAAGAAGTTTGGCTGGTGACTGCAGCTCTAAGGGCAAACTTTGGGCGGGGCTTTTATGAACAGGTGTTAAGGCTCCCCCCTGAATGGTTGCCATGGGAGATTCAAAGATTTCTCAAACATGCATGAAAGTATATAAGCAACACTCCAGGTATGTTTTTGATGAGGGATTAACATATAAAGCTGAAAAACTGTTAAAGCTACAAAAAATCTTTACTTAAGTCCAGGGCCAGCCCAAGCCTCCATGGGGCCCTCAGCAAAATATGGTTTTGGGGCCTCTAGTTCTGCTAACAATGTGGACTGGCTGCAATCAACAGCCCGATCATTAGATCATTCACACATCTGCTACAAACTTATTGCATCTCTGGCAGTGCTGTTTGCATTATATACATGTATAATATAGAATATAGGATACATTTATTGACCAACTGATTTATCATTCATTGGCCGATACTTACATGTGAAGCTCATCTTAACCACTAATCTTATCTTCATCAGCAAAGGTTTAAAAATCAGCCACTTTTCTCTTCTGCTCTGCAGTGAGAGGTTTGACTGACAGACTGACCCACCAGGTCAGGTCTGAACGTTTCCACTTAACAATATTCACCCCACTGTTGCCAACTCAGTGACTTTCTTGCTATATTTAGCAACATTTCAGACAAAAAAAAATCATATACTGGTAAACTAAAATCAAAAGGTCAGACTTTTTAAAAATCGGTAACCAGGGATCGGCCAGACAACTGCAATTGGTGCAGCCATACATACATATTCATGACATTCTTTGATTAAATTGATTTCTCTTAAACATTACTCCAATCACGGCCACCAAGGGGTCCTAGGAGCAATTTTGTTTTCTTTTTATCAATAAAAAAAATTATTTTTACATACATGATCAAATATATATTATTGTGGGCGTGCTGTGGTGGCGTAGGGGATAGCGCGACCCATGTTTGAAGGCCTTCAGTCCTCAACTCCCGTACACAACAATATTTACCACATGTCTCCCCTTCTCTCCTGTCATTCTACTTTCATATAAGGGACCCTAGAGCCCATGAAAGACCCCCTGGAGGGGTATGAAATATATATATATATTTATGTGCTATTGTAAAAACAAATCAGTTCATAGTGAAATTGTGTGTTTTTGATATAATAATGACATAGAAATTATTACAAAAAATAAAAGATAAAAATCAGCTCCACTGAGGGGGCCCCTGAGTGGCCTTGGGGCCCTAAGCAGCTGCTTAGTTTGCTTCTGCCTTGGGCCAACCCTACTTGAGTCAAACATTGGTCTTTATGTTGCAGCTGCATATCTCAGTATTGTGAGATACAAAAGAGGAATGGACTCTGGACTAAGACTCACCATGAATTGTGGTTGTAGGGGCAATAAAACGAGGGTCTGGGTCATCCGAGGGAGCTGGGGAAGGTGGTGGGGGCACGAAGTTGGAGAGGGGGACCCCCTGGGTGAAGGAGTCCAGACACATAGAGTCAAAGTACTGGGCAGCCAGGGTCTTGGAGTTGTTGGCACTGGGGTTGAGTGTCTGGGCCAGCTGGTCCAGGGTGCTGTTGAAGGGGGTCTTAAGGACACATGTTGCCCCCACACCTGAGGGAAGTCGGAGGGTGTTGATGATCTTGTGCGGCCTGGCATCTGGTGACAGCGTACTCCTGCAGTTCCAAGAACCAGACAGTTACACAGCACACTCCTTCACATATACTTGACTTAATCATAAGACCGCTCTTATTTAATATCTACATGATCCCACTGGCTCAGGTTATAACAGGAAATAATATTAGCTACCATAACTATGCAGATGACACACAGCTCTACATTACGATGTCACCAGGTGACCTTTTACCCCATCTAATCATTGAACAGATGCTTAGAACAGATAAATGTGTGGATGAGACAAAACTTTCTCCAGCTGAACAAAAATAAAACTGAAGTTATTATTTTTGGACCTAAAGAGGAACGATCTAGAGTTATAGATCTAGAGAAATAGATCTAGAGTTATAGATCTAGAGTCAGTGCACAACTTCAGTTATTACAACTAAAAACCAGCGATCAGGCCTGAAACCTGGGAGTAGTGATGGACTCTGACCTGAACCTTCAGAGACACATAAAGACAGTTACAAAGTCGGCCTTCTATCACCTGAAGAACATTTGCAAGATTGAAGGACTAATGTTTCAGCCAGATCTAGAGAAACTCATCCATGCGTTTATCAGCGTCTTCACAGGTCTGTCCAACAAATCAATCAAACAGCTGCAGCTGATCCAGAATGCTGCTGCTGGAGTTCTGACTAAAACCAGGAAGATAGAGCACATAACACCAATTTTAAAGTCCCTCCACTGGCTCCCTGTAGCTCAAAGACTTAGACTAATAGACTTTAAAATACTGTTAGTTTATAAATCACTGAATGATTTAGCACCACAATACATTAAAGATCTGCTGCTGTTGTATCAACCTTCCAGAACTCTCTGGTCTTCTGGTTCTGGTTCTGCTCTGCATCCACAGAACCAGAACCAAACATGGACAAGCAGCATTCAATATAATTTCTGTTTGAAAATATGACAAATAACAACTTGATTAAGTTATTTATCAATGTCATTCAAACTTGTCTGAAATGGATGTAAGTAGGCCTGTCACGATAACAAATTTTGCTGAGCGATTAATTGTTTCAAGAACTATTGCGATAAACGATAATATTGTTTGAAGACCTTTGTACACTGATTTAATGGAAATGACATGATAATGCATGTGATTTCCTGTCAAAGATAGATACACTTTATTTTCAAAAGAACATTTAACACTGGAACTGATAAAATAAACAAAACAACCAAAAACAAAAATAAAATGGATTCCCAGTCTCCATTAATAAAAATGTACTTGAATAAAAACATCAAAGTGTAAATAAATACTGCATTCAACCAAAAGAGTTCAGATTATGAAGTCTGTAAACCATATTGCCCTTCAGTAATCATTAGATTTAAATAGAGAAGATGGAACATCGACTACCTGATGCAATAGTTCACACTACACGTTAGTTCACACCTACATTTTCCCCTTAAGACAATCTTAGAACGTTGATGTTCTAAGATTGTTGCTTGTGATTTCATAACCGATCATCCTGCAGTGTGTGGTGTGTTACAGTAGATCGTTGTGGCACTCCGATCTAAATCAGGGGTTTTCCCCACTGGGAGCTTAACGCAGCCTGTTGAATGTGACAGGTAGCCAATCAGAAAGCCGGATTCTCCTCCTGCTTTCTGAGGGGAAATTACAGAGGGGAATCCCAAACAGCTGACATGGCGCAATCTGAAGTCAAGTGGACATTGGAGATGATATGTGGAAACAACATTAATGTTTATAAAACATTTTGTGCAAAGAATATAGAAATGATGAGGGGAGGAGTTGGAGCCAAATTGCTACCAGTTGATGAACCCGGTAACTTTTCAGCTGTTCTTCATTAACGTGACATAAAAAGGTTCTAATGATTTTCATTCAGTCAGGACGTTACGCTGACACTAGAGCCACATGCATTGCAGGTAGATTGTAGTAAAACATTGATTAATGCCTGGTTTTAAAATGACTTCACTGGACTTGTAGCCATTATTTTGTGCCCATTGTTGGACACCACACAGCAGGATGGAACCCGATGGAACGGTTATACCTAGGATTTCTGTCGGCTAATGTGTGATCTCTCAGGTTTTGAAAATGACAATCGGCCGACAGCTCTAAGATGGTGTAGTGTGAACTGGACATTACACTAAAGATATGATTTCTGTTTACTTATTGTTTATTCGCAAAAGTGCAATTAAAATCTTCTCCCCTTTGGTCAGGAGCAGTGAGAAATACGGGTCCTCTGTGTTTTTATATATTCCATGAATTTGCCACTTTCTATTCCCCCATAGCTTCAAAAACAACAACAACAAATCCCTTGTTATATAATTGCTTTCATTTTAAAAGGTTGGAATCCAGCGGGAGGAGCTGGTCCATGCACCTTTCTTGTAAGAACCACAGCTGCTGTCACCTGTACTGGGGCCTGTCTTCGTTGGCATAGGGGATGAAGTTGCCTCTGGGCTGGGTGTAGTTATGATACTGAGAAGGAGACAAGATGAGCGGTGGTAGATCTCCTGTGAAACAAAACAAAATTCAGCTTTCATCACATGTTTTGACCACCTACAGCACAGCCAGCAATAAAGGCTGGAGCACAGATTATTGATTCTAACTGAAGGACGAGCTCACCGATCTCTGGCACGGATAAGGCCACAGTCATAGCAACACAGACAAAGAAAGCAGGCAGGAGGATTTGGGAGAAGAGGCCCTTGGTGTTTCTCTTGGCACAGTGGAACCTCTTAATGATGAGGCCGTGAAACTGACTCAGTTTCAGCCACCACCCCTCCAGCTTGAAACTGCCCTGCCCCTCCAGGTCTTCCAGCTCTGGGGAGGTGGGATTTTCTGGATCGCCTGCAGGGAAGAGGGACGCAATGGTGTGAAAACAATCAAATCCAACTAGAAATGTTTGAATTAGGAGACATTTTCATCTTTTTCATTCATTCATCTTTTTCTGACTCTTTGGTTTGTTATTTTTAAAGCAAAAAAACAACAACAACAAAATAAACAACAATTGGATGGTGAGTGGATCATTCTCTGCTTCCCTCTAGGGTGAGGCAGAACTTGAGCTGACCTCTGAGGCTGGCAGAGTCCGACTCCTGGCCGTTCTCAAACAGAGGGCAGTAATCCCCATAGAAGTCTGCATACAGCCCCCCCTCGTCTCCACGCACCGAGCCCACAGACGAGGAGGATTTCAGTGACACCTGACTCTGGCTGAGCCTGGAGCACTGAACCAGATTACTCAGCTCAACCTCAGACTTCTCGCTGTGCAGAGAGGGTCCGCTCTCAGGCGCTGGTCCATCCTGAGCCCCTGATCCCACTGACAGCTTCCCCAGTGAGCTGCCCCCAGGTGAGCTCTTCATGTCTGCAGACAGATGGGAAACCCCAGGTTACTCAGCCTGCAGGACAAGTTGAGTGGAAACTGAAGGAGTGTGGTCTGACCAGCGTCACTGTTGTCCAGAGACTGGTCCTCCTCAGAGACTTTGAGGAAAACTTCCTCCAGGGTGGTGTCCATCACTCCAAAGCTGGTCAGAGCCAGGCCAGCCAGGCTCTGCTCCAAAGCCTGCAAACACAAACACAGTATGGTTCCAAATAAATAAAACTATCTGACTTTATGATTGATGGTCAAACCTTTTGCTGTCTGTCTGTCTGTCTGTCTGTCTGTCTGTCTGTCTGTCTGTATTTCTAGCCCTTTTAACTTTATGCCCTACCTCTCTTCCCTTTTAGCTCTTTTGTGCTTTATTTGCTTTGTGATTTTTTTTTAAACAATATTTCTTCCTAATTAAATCCCCATCAAAATCTATGTATTTTGGTTTCTAAAAAATATTAGAAAAAAACAACAACAATCAGATAGACTGGACCCAAACATGTTTAGTTACTTTTGTTACTCGCCAAATCAATCAAACCTGACAAACTCCATGTCCGTTGTCTTTGAGATAGATCCAAAGCTATTTCTATTAATTAATCTTAGAAGTTGATCAATGCAATTGATCAAATTTTCTCAACAAGTCGAGTAAGCAAAGTAGATAATAGGATAACAGGATTTCTGTTGGTTGGTGCTCGCAGATACCTGGCATGTTGACAAATTTCAGAAGATGTCGGCAGCCGTTTCAGCCGTTGTCAAGCTGCCTGATCAGTGTGACGGATTGGCCTTCTGATGAACACTCACACTAATATGCGATGGATGTGATTCTTTCAGAAATTTCCAGCCCGGGTGCAGGTCCTGCAGCTCACTAGCAGGATGGAATCAATCTTAAAGAAGTTGCTAGTATGGTCCGGTGGGAACGGCCATACTAATTTGGATGATTGAATCAACAGAGATGCACCAGGAGACTTTAAGGCAGATGGAAATTTAAAAAGTCTGCCCGACTGAAAGAATATTGTCTGTATCTGAACTGTGTCTGTGTCGGCCTTGGCTGACTATCTCAAATGTCCTGGATGATTTGTAAACAAGATGCTCCTTCCCACCTTGTTCCCTTCCTCAAGACATCTGTGCAACTGTGGAGCAGAGCGCTCCCAACGACTTGCTCTTAGTTAAGACCACCGTATCAGAGACTTTAGCCTGGGAGAAGCTGGCCACACACACACACACACGCATACATACATGGTCAGAACATGTCAAAGAAAATAAAACAGCTCCTGTTGGATGGGAAATATACTCTGCTTCCCCAAATTCATCAGGCGTTATGCTGTTCATACAACTTCATACCATCTGTTCAAATTCCACAAATAAATTCTGCTCAATCTAGAGAATATAGTGCTGAGTTGTGGCTGGAATTTATCTGCATTCTTCTCAAATAATATCTAAAAAAAACAACAAAAAAAAGCATTGCAGCAGAAGGATAGCTCAATCATTTTGGTACTAAACTCAGCTAACTAAAGGTTGATCCTCATGCAGTCTGTCTGGAAGAAATCTGCACATTTTCACAGACCCTGTTGACTCCAAGTGGAGTTGGTTTGTACCTGGAACAGTCTCTCAAAGCAGCCCTTCTTGACTGATTCGGAGGGCAGGACATAGGAGAGCTCAGTGTTGGAGTCGGACACCAGCAGGCAGGTGGCCACAAACTGCTGAATAAACTCGGTGACCAGAGTTTCTGAGCAGGGCGACAGCGAAGAGGATGGAGATGAAGAGGAAGGAGACTTGGGCTGGCTGCCCTGGCCTGGAGGGTCAAACCAAGACACAAAGACTGGTAAAGGCACAGAATGAACCAAGCATCCGGGTTCAACAAATCAAACGTGACAGGAACAATATGAACTCAATCAGGATCAGGACAGCAAGGTTTAAGCATGGCTTGCAGCTTGATCATGAGGAATTAGGGGTTTTTTTACACTGAAAGGAAAGTTGGGGTTTATTTTAAAGCAACATCAACAATAAAACATCGGGTCGTGATCTGCAGCTCTCGCTGGAGCGGTTCGCAGCTGAGTGTGAAGCGGCGGGGATGGGGATCAGTGCCTCCAAATCCGAGGCCATGGTCTTGAGCCGGAAAAGGGTAGAGTGCCTTCTCCGGGTCAGGGGGGGTGTCCTGCCCCAAGTGGAGGAGTTCAAGTATCTCAGGATCTTGTTCACGAATGAGGGAAGAAGGGAGCGGGAGATTGACAGGCGGATTGGTGCAGCGTCTGCCGTCAAGCAGGCACTGTACCAGTCCGTCGTGGTGAAGAGAGAGCTGAGCCAAAAAGCAAAGCTCTTGATTTACCGGTCAATCTACGTTCCCACCCTCATCTATGGTCATGAGCTTTGGGTCATGACCGAAAGAACGAGATCACGGATACAAGCGGCTGAAATGGGTTTTCTCTGTAGGGTGTCTGGGTTCTCCCTTAGAGATAGGGTGAGAAGCTCAGTCATCCGGGAGAGACTCAGAGTAGAGCCGCTGCTCCTCCACGTCGAGAGGGGCCAGTTGAGGTGGCTCGGGCATCTGGTCAGGATGCCTCCTGGACGCCTCCCTGGTGAGGTGTTCCGGGCACATCCCACCGGGAGGAGGAAGACCCAGGACACGCTGGAGGGACTATGTCTCTCTGCTGGCCTGGGAACGCCTTGGGATTCCTCTGGAGCAGCTGGAAGAAGTGGCTGGGGAGAGGGAAGTCTGGACCTCCCTTCTGAAGCTGCTGACCCTGCGACCCGACCCCGGATAAGCGGAAGAAGATGGATGGATGGATGGATCAACAATAATATAATGTTAAAGTTGCAATAGGAAACCTATAAAAATGTGGGACTGATAATGTGTGAAACTCCTCTGCCTCCTCTCTGGGGTCTAACTAGCATTAGCATTCACAGCAGCCTCTGCTGTGGGGGCGGAGCTGTATCACAGCAGAGAGCAAGGAGGAGGGGCTTGACACATCACAGACACAGTTATAGCTTTAAACATGCTCATAAAACATGGCAATGATTTTACCAAAGCAAAGCAGGAGATCCTGAACATAGACATGAATACGTAGATGCATCAATGAGCACTGACCCCTACGTTAAGTCGGTTCCATCTTCACTGTGGCAGTAGAGTGGTCAGAGGTCCATAATTCATATCCTGCGTGGATTTGCTTCAATCGTTTTATGATACACACTATCCATTGGCATTTCCTTTTACAGGTACGAATGAAAGAATAGTAGCATTATGCTACAAGCAGAATTTTGTCACTTTGCAGACAGAAACTCGCTTCTAAACAACCAAGAAATATTTCCTATGTAACTAAATTGGCCCAAAGTAACTGCTCTGGTTATAATTTTCTTAGCTTTTTCATACTGTGTAAGTTTTCTGATGAGAGAGAGCTAATGAGAAACTGCTGTTAGAATGGAAGTGCATTAATAACTGGAGGATTTTGGAAGGACAGGTCAGACCAGACGAGAGCTGAAGCTGCTGTTCTTCAGTCTCTGTTTCACAACTCATTTTCACAATGTCACAACTATTCTGTACAGATTCTACAAATCAACATGCTGAAAATCGCTTTTTTTCAGAATGTGAAGAATCAGGGATGAATTTTCTATTACAGTTTTGGATAATTTCTCTTTTACCCTTGGCTTTGGCTTGTGTACCAGGACGTCTCAGAACTCACTGGACTTCTCCCAGTTTGGCCAGCAGACTCAAGCCCTGCCTGTGTCCTGTGTCGGTAGTATAACATAAATACATCTGTATTTTAATGTACTCTTTTTTTCACTTTTTGTATGTTTTTAAATGAAATATCCCAGTCTGAAGTATTAGGGTATTGTCTATGCTGTCGATAGTATAAACATATCATAAAGTAATTAAATATTTTTTTCCTGGAAAAAAAAGTAAGAGAAGTATGTAGCTGATGTTTGACAATGACTGATTTATCAAAGTTTATTGTTTTTATAATAAAATACCTACAATTTAAAAGGAGCATTTTCTTTCTTCATATCTTGAAATGACAAATTAATATTAAATTATGGAATTGTGAAAATATGTTCATGAACACAGCTGTGTGTCTGTTCATCAATGTCAAAATAAAAGCGATTGGTCAGAATCGTTTGTTATATCAAATATAAACTTTGTGCTCTTTATTCAGAAAGCCTCCAAATCAATTAATCGCATCAAATAGTTAGAAATGTTGTATTTAGTGTTTTCTTTGATTGTCAAACAAATTAGTGTGAGAGAGAATGTATCAGTGACAGGTCTTAACTTAAAATACTTTGTAGAACAGCACTTTAGGAAGTTCAGTCCATTTACATGTATTAGCTTAGTGGGAGATAAGCCACAATCAGTAAGGTGGACCCTGTGACGTATTGCAGTAACGGGCCGAGCAGCTCGAGGAGGCGCCTATGTATTCATGTCTGTGATCCTGGGGATAGAAACATTTCTTATAAAAGAAATTTTAAACTAGATGTTGTTAAAACTGCACTTACAAACATCAGGAAAAGTCTTAAAGATTTTCCAAAAGTCTTTACATTTTGGAAAGGTTCTCATACTTTGGGATTCCAAAGCCTTTTGTTTGCTTTTGGAAACAGTCAGCTAATGTACTAGGAAAGAGTACATTAGCTGACTACTTACCGTAATTCCACAAGCAGTCAAGTTTCATAGAAAACTGTTGATCAAGACCTCTTTAAATGATTATGGGACTGAGGTTACTTGGAAGGAAAATCTAAAGAAATAAGGGCTGTAGATACACACCTCTGCCTTCACTTTGCTTTTTCACCAGCGTCAGTTTGTATCCATCTCCATATGTGCTCTTCAGGAATAGTGGTGTTCCACAGCACTTCAGCTTTCCATGCGAGATGATGGCGATGCGATCTCCCAAAAGATCGGCTTCGTCCATATGATGGGTGGACAGCAGGATGGTCCGGCCTGCAGGAGCCGTACAAACACAGATAATTACTGACAGCAACACATTAAAGGAACATTGGCAGCAAAGCTTTGAAAACACATGTGGAGCATTACAGGAAACATTAGCATTAGTCAATGTTGTCAATGGCAAACAGGATCAAAACTGCAATACGACCCCATAAAACTCAGCGTCAAGACGACTTCACTACACATGAAGAACAGGAAGTCAGACAACACTTAATGAGGCTGATCCCCTTGGGTTAAAGTCAGCAGTTACACACACACCCACACACAGCTAATGTTACAAGACTTTAAATATCAGGTTGGGTGGAATTAAGACTGCTTTAAGATCCACTCACCCTGTTTGTACTTGAGGATCAGGTCCCAGATGGCCCTGCGGGCATAAGGATCCACTCCCGCAGTGGGCTCGTCCAGGATGACGGCTCTGGAGCCGCCTACGAAGGCGATGGCCACTGACAGCTTCCTCTTCATCCCACCTGACAGGGTCTGGACCAAGCTGTGTCGCTTGTTAGATAGCTCCAGGTCCACAATCATTCTGAACAAACACAGACACACACACAAGAGTGCACGCGCCCACACACACACACGCACACAATCAAGTCAAGTTTATCTATGTAGCACATCTCAGGTGCAAAGTGCTTTAGATGATTAAAACAGAACACAACAAACTGCTAAAAAAGAAACATTACAGTCCAGTAGCAAAATAAAAGTCATAAAAAGCTGTAATCCAATCTCAAATGAATCAATGTTTCAAAAGCAACTCTAAACAGGTGGGTTTTAGTCTACATTTGAAGGAAGTCAGTGTTTCTACTGTTTTGCAGTTTTCTGGAAGTTTGTTCCAGAAAACTGCATGGATAAATTATCACTTCAGTATGAAGATGGAGGTCTGAAGCACCCTAATTTTCAAATGTACTATTATGTGGCTCAGTTTAGGCTCTTGGCACAGATGTTTGGTTTGCAGCCTCCTCCCTCATGTCTCAAAATTGAAACAACAGAGATAAAAGAAGGAATTTGAATTATAAATGGGATAAGAAAACTATCAAAAATGTAACCGATAATCCTTTAATAATACAGTCAATCCAAATTTAGTATGAACTTTGTGAAATGTTTAAGCTAGAAGGTTTTCTTTCTCCTAAAACCCTACTGTGAGGAAATGGACTGCTACCATTTCGATGGACTTGGCATTTCACTGCTCTCAATGAAGGTGGATGCCTTTCTAGACACTAACAGGTACCATAGAACTGCACAAAAATCCCTAAAGGACAACAAAGTCCTGCTCGACATTCAGTGAAAGAGGTGTACGGAGCCTGGTGCCGGAAGCCCTTTGAAAGGCTGTTTACATGGTTTTAAACTGTGTGATTGTGAGCGTGAGAAAAGGAATTATAACAAACTAGGAATTCAGAGAATCTATTTCAATCTACTCAAATATATCTCCTCTGTTTTACGTGGCACTGCAGGGCTTTTGGAAGGGAGTTTGCGAAACATTATCAGACATTCATGGTGTCATAATTGCAGTAGAACCGGAGATTTGGGGTGTGCTGTGGCGGCGTAAGGGATAGCGCAACCCATGTTTGGAGGCCTTGAGTCGTCGACACGGCTGTTGCCGGGTTCGATTCCTGGACCCGTCGAAATTTACCCCGTGTCTTCCCCTCTCTCCTTCCCTCTTTTCTGTCAGCCTACTTTCAAATAAGGGAGACTAGAGCCCACAAAAAAACCCTGGAGGGGAGGAAAAAAACAAACAAAAACCCCCAGAGATTTGTTTATTGGGGTACTTTACAAACTCCAATCTAGAGACAAATTATGATAAGAAACTTACAGAAATTCTTCTGGCAATTGCTAAGAAATGTATTGCAACAAAATGGAAATCAGACGCCCCCATTCTGATTAAACCATGGCTTTGTGAGATCCATAGCTGTGTAACCCTAGAAAAAATAGCCTATTGGATGCAGAATAGAAGTGAGACTTTTTCTAAAATATGGCAGCCATTTTTAAGGCGCACATACCAGACGCGATGCCTGGTATGCAAAACTTACCTGCACATTGGCTTCACTGATCTTCCTGTAATCGAGCTGGACAGGATCTATGAGCGTCACCGATACCATCTGTCTCTCACCTATCTCTGATTCAAATACACTTTTATTTAATCCTTATTGATCACCCCCTTCCCCACTTTCAGTCCTTCTTGATTTTTTGCTGTTATATTATTGTTGTTACTAAAAAAATTCCAAAGAAAGTATTTTTTTTTTTTTTTAAAACAAAAAACTGGGTGACATGCTCTATCTTCCTGGTTTTAGTCAGAACGTCAACAGCAGGGTTCTGGATGAGTTTCCATATGGATGAGTTTCTCATCCATGTGTTAGATGCTGAGATTTTAGTCCTCTAATCCTGGAAATGTTCTTTAGGTGATAGAAAGCTGACTTTATGGTAATTATTTACCATCAACTCTGCTGCAGTCAGGTTGCAGTCCTATTCTGATTTGTAGTTTAATTTCACAAGCAGACAGAATTCTGCTGCTTTCACATTTACTTTGTTTCAGTACCTGGAGGGTGAGCAGAATTTTAAGAGCTCATATTTCCAGGCCTTATGTGTTCATTCTAGGGCTGAAACAATTCCTTGAATGTTTCAAGTACCTCGATTATTAAAATTTATCTGCCTCGAAGCTTCATTAATTTGTGTTCTATTATTTAGTGCACCGTGTTCCAGCCGGGACATTGTTGTTGATGAAAGGTAAGTGTCATATGGTCCAGTTTTCAAGTTCAGCTCTGGGGATCTGATTGAATTATGATAATGCGCGGGTTTTCATCATTTTTGGGGGACCAATAGACATCCTTAAAATGACTGGTGAGATTATCCCAGTGTTTTGACTATCAGTGCTACCTCGTCAGATTTTCCTACCGTAGCACAGATAGAGAGCTAAGTCTATCTGTCGGTGCAGTTTTTTTTTCACAGTGCATTGTGCTCTGCATCCTGATTGACTAAATATGTATGTACCATATCTATGTACCATAATGTGTCAATAACGTTAATTTAAATATACGTATTACAGCTTGGTAAATTTTGGCCCAAAAGAAAAAAGAGCAACAACAACTACCGATAAGTATGTTCTTCTCTCAAAAAAACACACCTGCACCACAGGCTTCAGAAGAAAAAGACACTACAGAGCACAGTGAGGCTGCAGCGTCACAGTCAGAGGCACAGTGAAATACGTGAGTCACAATTTGTACTTCGTATTGATGATTAAAATGATTATTTTACTGTAGTTATTTGTAAGAAAGCATTGTATTTGTTAAAAAACAAATTGCTTGGTCCTGAAAACACATTTTGTTCTTTGGTTTCAATGTAAAGTATTTCATCATGCTTTATATTAATTGTAAAAAATAAAGGTAACTACTTCATGGATTTCGCTTTTCACGGGTTCTTTTTGGAACGCAACCCCTGCGAAAAACGAGGGTTGAGTGACGGGACTGAAGTGGAAGCTAAAGAGTTATAGTTAGCATTGCTTGGAACAATTTATATACATGAGAAACCACAAGAAGATCACTTCCTTCATCTGAATATTCTACCTGTTTAAAATCAAAAGCTATAAATGTTTGCACTAATCCTTTTATGAGAATATTCTACGTTTTTAGAAATATTTTAAATACAGACGTGTTAGAATAAAACAGTATCAGACAGGGAAAACTGCCATGAGGTGCGGGTGTGAGGTAGAAGCTATGAGACCCAGGTAACAAGATGATGGTTGTTTAATGATAAATAATAGTCCAAAAATAGTCCACAAACACAGGCAGCATGGCTGAGCAGAAACCAGGGCTCACACCGGTAGCAACCGAGAAGAACTGTGGCAAACGAACTGGCAGACAGAATGACACAACAAGCGACAAGGACCCGACGAGGAACAAAGGATACAGGTGGGGTTAAATACACAGAGGATAATCAAGGAAACGAGACACACCTGGGAACAATCAAGACTCAGAGACAGGACAACACGGAGACTCAGAGGCACAGAAAACTCAAAATAAATACACAGAAAAACACGGATCGTGACAGAAACACGTTTTTATTGGAATTCAATTAAACACAAACATCCACAAATCCAGATCATTGCAACTCTCTTTTGCGTATTAATCCATTGTATGACGGTCTTTATCAGAAGCAGCACAACCACAATGTGTCCACCGAACTGCACAGGTCACTGTGTTCCTGAAATGATAGGATATGATTGATATACAATCATATTACACAGCTTCAATCTCACATAGTATTGCTGCCAATGACTATTCAGCAAGGTTTAGTAAAAAAAAAGTGTAATTAAACTAAAAATATTTTAAAGTATATGAACAAAATAGCCCACAAAACAATGTATTTTGTCCTGTTTAACCACCAACCAATGACTTGTTTACAGTAGTAACAACTTTGCAGACAACAAACTATAGCCATTTAAAAATATATTAAGCTGCCTGTCATGTAAACTAAAAACATGAAGTAATAGAGCAGCTTAATGAAAGCCAGGTATAAAATAAATTAAATGAAGCTTACCGTAATCTGCGATGATATAAAACACATGAAACGAAACTTCCACAGGTAGGACGGATTTACAAGAAATCTGCTGAGTCAGCAGTATGTAACGTAGCATCGATGTGCGCATTACCATAAGGTAGGATGGATTTATGGGTAGCACAGATAAACAGAACACCTGTTTCAACAAACAGCATCGTGGCGGTACATAGCTGGTAGATGAGTTTCTGAGTGTGACCAAATCTCGTTGTTAACAAGGACACAAAAGCAATAAATGACTGGGCAAGACACCTGTCAAGTCTCCTGTTTTGGCAGGGAAACTACTGTTTTGTTATCCCCCCTTGCTGCTGTGCTCCCAAATGAGCAATTTCCCTTAAATATTTCGTATTGCTCCCCCCGAGCAATACGAAATATTCACCGCATCATATGCCCCCCGAAACCCCTTCCCGAGTCTTTCTTTTGTGCAGATCTTTCCGTTTGTCTGAGCCTCCCCACGCCAGGCGACATTTTCCGTTTTCTCAAACCCAAAGGTTGACAGGTAAGGGGCAAGGTGAGAGTTCATCTATTAAACTGACTGAAGATGAATACATAAACTAAAAGCTGCATCATAGACATTTTTATAAGCGTATTTGTAAGCCTGCCTCTTTATTATTAAATTGAATATAATTTGAGATCTTTGTGTAACTTTTCTTCAGGTTAACTTAGAGAGTGAGCTGTTATTGTTACAGGGTAGTTTTCTAAACTACAGAAAGGTTATTGTTAGGGATGCTCAAAATGAAAAACTGGACTGAAGTTGAATTCCAATAGTAACACTGGTGTTATGCTAGATTTACCAATATTTTATCAATTCTTTTATCTGATTACTCAATTAATTGTAAGAATAATCGATAATAACTCAATTACTAAAATATTCGTTTACAACAATCCTAGTTGATTCCTTCAGAAACATAGAGATAGTTGCCAAAGCTGATCCAAGGAAGGTCTGACTTTGCACAGTGCTGTAGAAAATGAAACCCACCAAAATACTAATTCATTTTTGGTGGGTTAATCACTGAATCACTGTTAGATTCAAGCTGTGGTGGAACACAATTAAATACTTTACATTTGTTAGCTGCTGATGTCCAAGAGACACTGTCTTTCAGCAATAAATGACAGACATATTACTGAATCGACTGGAGAGTTGAGTCGGACTCTTCGGTCCAGTGCTTAACTGGTTTGAATCTTACATAAAGAACAGGGATTTCTTTGTTTCAATTGGAAACTTCTCATCAAAGAGGTCAAAGGTCACATGTGGGGTACCCCAAGGTTCAATCCTAGGACCCCTCTTATTCAATATCTATATGCTTCCACTAGCTCAGGTTATAACAGGAAATAATATTAGCTACCATAACTATGCAGATGACACACAGCTCTATATTATGATGTCACCAGGAGACTCAGAACCCATCCAATCACTGAACAGATGCTTAGAACAGATAAATGTGTGGATGTGCCAAAACTTCCTCCAGCTGAACAAAAACAAAACTGAAGTTATTATTTTTGGACCTAAAGAGGAACGATCTAGAGTTATAGATCTAGAGTTATAGATCTAGAGTTATAGATCTAGAGTCAGTGCACAGCTTCAGTTATTACAACTAAAAACCAGTGATCAGGCCAGAAACCTGGGAGTAGTGATGGACTCTGACCTGAACATTCAGAGACACATAAAGACAGTCACAAAGACGGCCTTCTATCACCTGAAGAACATTTCCAGGATTAAAGGACTAATGTCTCAGCCAGATCTAGAGAAACTCATCCATGCGTTTATCTTCAGTCGTATTGATTATTGTAACGGCGTCTTCACAGGTCTGTCCAACAAATCAATCAAACAGCTGCAGCTGATCCAGAATGCTGCTGCTGGAGTTCTGACTAAAACCAGGAAGATAGAGCACATAACACCAGTTTTAAAGTCTCTCCACTGGCTCCCTGTAGCTCAAAGAATAGACTTTAAAATACTGTTAGTTTATAAATCACTGAATGGTTTAGCACCACAATACATTAAAGATCTGCTGCTGTTGTATCAACCTTCCAGAACTCTCAGGTCTTCTGGTTCTGGTTCTGCTCTGCATCCCCAGAACCAGAACCAAACGAGGAGAAGCAGCATTCAGCATCTATGCACCACAAATCTGGAACAAACTTCCAGAAAACTGTAAAACAGCTGAAACACTGACTTCCTTTAAATCTCGACTAAAAACCCACTTGTTTAGAGTTGTATTTGAAACGTAATCAATTGCAAATTTATTGACGGAATCTGACTTGATGTTGTGTTTTTATTGTTGATTCCATGTTGCATTGTATTTTTGTGTTTGATTTGATGCAAAGCACTTTGAAATGCCTTGATGCTGAAATGTGCTATACTAATAAAGTTTGATTGATTGATTGATTGAATAAGCAATGTTCATGTCTACACAGTGGGAGCCGACAGCAGCATGGAGCCGCATTAGGCACAGCAGGCTGGTACTCACTTGTCCATCTCCTTGCGGATGTCGTCCTCTGCCATGCCCTTGAGCCTGGAGTAGAACCACAGGTGCTCCTCTACACTGAGCTTGTCAAACAGAACGTTGTGCTGTGGACACATGCCCAGGTTCTGACGGATCCGATCCATTTCAGTGCGGATGTCGTGGCCGTATATGGTGGCAGAGCCGGAGGTGGGAGGAAACAAGCCTGTCAGGATGGACCTTGGATGAGGACAGAGACATGCATGAAAACATGGTTTGTGGGTTCTGCCACTATGAGGCCAAGTCTGGAGTGACTGATCAAATGACTGATGTGTAGATAATTGCCTTCATTCTGTATTTTACCATAAATCGATCAAATGATTCTATTGCAAATACTCTGATCATTGTAGTTTAAATATAAATAATCTGAACTGAAACGGCCCATGAGGCTGATTTGTTGGAAGAAAAATAATAAATGAGCAATCTAATGATTCTGGTTATTCTGGTGGGGAACAGACTGTGATTTTTAACCAGACAATTAAAGTGAAATTATTGTGGGATGTAATTTTAAAGCAGCATTTGAAGCAAACTAAGAAATGGATGAGGGGCTGTCCAAGCTGTCTGATCCAATAGTAAAAACACAACACGCCTTTTTCAAGTTCAAATTATATTTAAAACCAAAATACTTTATTGATCCCAAAGGGAAATTAAGTGCTGTTGTAACTCATATCAATTCAAATTCTTCAGAGTTATTGTAGACAGTGATGTCTGTTGGCAGCAAAGATCTCCTGTAGCACTCTGTGTTCCAGTGAATTTGAAGAAGCCTCTGACTGAAGATATTCTGCTTACTCAAGACAGTGTAAAGAGAATGGTCAGGGTAGTCCATCATTTTTTTGAATTTATGAATAATGCTTCTTTGTATTTCTTAGGACTTTATTATGCCTGTAGCCGTGTTTTGACACATTTCTGTATAACTTGCCAAATACTTTGTGAACATCTCCAATCTCTGGCTGCAGAGCGGTCTGCACAGGGTTTGCCATCCAGGCAAAAGTCCTGGCCACAATGTTCTAACTGGTTCTAAGACGTAATCTGATATTGGCTGCAGATTTGTGTGCTTCTTCACTCTCACTAAATCACAACATAAATACAACCAATGAGATTCGTTTTTTCTGCTCTATTAAAGCAGAAAACACAGTTTGGCTTCCTCCTTACATGGTGGTGGTTTTTCCAGCTCCGTTGTGTCCCAGGAAGGAGACCACCTGGTTTTCATAGAGGTTGAGGCTCAGGTTGTTGAGGGCCAGTTTGCTGCCGGTCTTGTACACCTTGGTCAGTTTGTCTATGCAGACCACCAGGCTCAGGTGGCTCGGCTCCTCCTCCATGCCCCGCATCTCCTCTGCAGTCACAGATGATACAAGACAAGTAAGAACTGCACCATAAAAACACTTTTAAAAAGTAGTAGAAACAACGCAACTCATTTCTAACCTATCTCACCTCATCACTGTGATGTTGGCCCTTTCTAATTTTGGAATAAAAGTTGCCTGAAGATATAGAAAAAATGAATAAAATATAGAACAATATCATTTGAATAAAAAGGTTGATTATATGACAAAATTGCCACAAACTCAATAAACAGACATTTCTCTTTATTTAAGCAAGTACTAGTACAAGTAGTTCTTCATAAAGACAGTTAGTTTGAGGTTTTGTGCTTTCTGCAGAAAGCTGGTGATATTCATGAGATCCAGAATAATTGATGCTCAGAATCAGCTCACAGCTTTTATCTCCTGGTCATTTTCTTTCTAGTGAAGGAAGGTTACACTGCAGAAGTGACTGGACATTTTGCAAGAGTCATTTTATAAAGTGGTGACCCACAGTCCACCAAAAATACTAAAAAATAGAAATACAGAGAGAATTTCTCTCACTTGACCACATTCTGATATTGGCTGATCAACACAGACCTACTGGTGAGAGAACATTGTCTTTTAAACAATGTCATCAACATCCTGCCTTCCCAGTATTCCATGTAGGTGAGTGTTGCAGCTCAAACCTGAAGGTGTTTTAGGGAAAGGTCCAAAATGTGACCTGAGTGCATTCACAGCCATCTGTTTCTTGCTTAGATCTTCTCCTGTAAACCACCTAGCAGAGTAAACTGTGACTCTGACCTTGTTAAACCAGAAACACTGCTACCAAATTAGATTTGTTGTCATTTTCTGTGTCTTCTAAGAGACATACAAAGTTGCCAAAAATATGAATCAATCTTAAACTATGGATGCATCGATTCCAGTTTTCTGGTCGATTGCCGATTATATGGGGGGATTTTTCTGCCATGATTTGAGAGCGTACATTTTCAGTCTGAAACCAAAATTACATCTTTTCTTCTCAAAACTTTTAATACTATTGCTTACATTTTCATTTTGAAAGTATGAATTCATGTCTTTCTTCTCAAACTAGTATTGCTTGTACTCAAAACTTCTGGCACTTTTGCAGAACTCTCTGCTCACTTACAAAACATCCTCTGCTTGCTTTTGGAACAAAAGAATCTAGTATTACCTGGCAAACTCTCAGCCAATAGAATGAAAGTGTTGTACTGCACTGAAAAAAAGACCTCTTTGGATGAACATAAAAAAATCATGGAAAGATTTTCCACCTGATTACTTTGTTTTATTTCAGCACCATGTAATTCTGTTACTCCTGTTTAAAGCAAAAATACTTTATACAAATGTGTTAGGTCAACATAATTTATTAAAGTTATTCCAATGTAAAGCAAATGTGTTGGATCAACTTATGTTATTATGGTTATTCTATTGTTGATTGTAAATCAAAGTGTTGGCTGAACTTAATATATTTTGGTTATTCTAATTTAAATATAAAGTGTTGGCTCAACTTAATATATTATGGTTATTCCAATTTAAAGCAAATGAGTTGGCTCAATATAATTTATTAAGGTTGATTCAACTCATTTACTATAGTTGGACCCAATGTAATTTAAAAGAGCCAGCCCAAATAATTTGCAACACTTTGGACCAAATAATTTACTTTACTAAGATTAATGGCAATTTAGATAAAACCAACTTTTTTTTTTTCTCAGAAGAGTTTTTGCGGCGCTAGTGGCTCGTATTTTTTTGAGACAGTAGGCAGACAGGGTGAGGACATGGCAATGGTTGCCAGGACCGGGAGTCGAACCAGCAACGTCTGTGTCAAGGACTAAGGCCTCCAAACGTGCAGTGTACTAAACCCCTGCACCACCACATCACACTGGAGAAACCAACATATGTTACAGTGATACCTTCACACTACTTAAGTTGATCCAACTCATGAAAATTAAGTTAGTTCAACAGACATGCTTCATGCTGAAAGAAAGTTATTTAATCGTGTGAAAATCCATGATTAAAGTTGGTAGAGCTGTTGCCTTGCAGTAAGAAGGTCCTGGGTTCGATTCCCGGCCGGGGATCTTTCTGCATGGAGTTTCCATGTTCCTCCCTGTGACGGCCCTGCTGTGCGGTCCGGTATGAATGTGTGCTATACTTTCAATTAACCTATCAATTAAGGTCCTCTAAGTGGGAGGTGCTTCCATCATCCGGCCACCTGGGTGGTATTTAAGGAGCGCCGTTCCATTCACGAGAGGCTCACGTCCTCCGCAAGTTCGCCTACTGCGCGCGCCCACTGGTAGCGCGTCCCCAGAAGCAAGCCGCAGACGGCAGTCCAGTCCAGCTTGGGTTGGGGTCCGGACTTCCTGGTGTGGAGGGACCGGGCATGGTCGCCCCATCCAAGCTGCCATTTGATTCCGACGCCTAGACATTCTTTGACTTTTTTAAAATAAATGCCTTTTAGGCTTAAAGCACTGCCTGTTTCCGTGTCCCCCCAGTTTTTTGTTGCGACCAGTCGAGCCGGGTCGTAACAAATGGGGGCTCGTCAAAAACTAAATTTATAAGTTTGTAAATTTGTTTGTTTGACTACATGACGTGTTTCATTCATCTTGTGTAGGAGTGAACAGTGACATCACCGTTGTGGGTGGGGCACGGCTTTGTTAACCAGTTTGTTGTGAGCAGCTGTGACATGTTTGGTTGAGTAATCCGATATGCAGGTGAGTGAAATGTTGTTTGGGGCTTGTGCATCAATGTTGGGTCTGTTTTAGTGACTGTGTCTCCTGCTAGGCTAAGTGGTGCTGTCGCTTTAGACTTCACCTGTTTGTTGTTTTGGTAGTGTCGTGGAGGTTTGCGGTTGGCGTTCACTGCGCAAGCAGTGATCTCGGGGGCAATCCGTGAGATTAATTTCTTACTGGTTTGGTGCTTAATAAACCCGCCGCCGATCCACGTGAAGAGCCAGGAATCAGTTAGGCAGGTGAGTCGTGTCAGGCAGGTAAAGTATAGTGGGGAGATGGTTGCTTTGGTCCCGTTGTGCACTTGTTTCAATTTGCTTTCACTTTACACTGTTTTTGCTGTTTAGCTTAGGTGTTTTTTCCTGTGGCGCTTGACTACAGTTTGGCTTAAAAATGGAGTTTGATCTCGATGGTTTTGTAGCTGAACCTTCTTTGGAGAAGTTTAGTGGTGCTACTAAAAACGATCTCATAGCTATTGCTGCTCAGTTTGAAGTACCTGTGGTTAAACAGGAGAAGAAGGAGATTATTAAAAGGCGACTGTATGCCGCATTGGTTGAGCAAAACATTTTGCCACCTCCCGAACCAACCACCCAAAGTGAAGTTGGGGCGTCTAACGCTGAGGTGCGTAAAATGGAGTTGGAGTTGGAGATGCGTCGTTTGGAGCTCCGAGAGAAAGAGCTGCAGCATCAAGTTGAAATGCGCAAATTGGAATTGGAGGCAGCTGCCAGACGCGATTCTGTGCGCGTTTCTGTTGATCAGGCCGGCAGTTCTGCTGGGGCAGAGTTTGACATTAACAAATGTATTCGCTTGATTCCACCGTTTACTGAATTAGATGTAGATAAATATTTCATCTTGTTTGAACGTGTGGCAAAGACACTGAAGTGGCCTAAGGAGGTTTGGTCGCTGCTTTTGCAGTGTGTATTTACCGGTAAAGCGCAGGAAGCCTATGCCTCGCTGTCACCTGGTGACAGCTTAAATTATGACAAAGTGAAGAGTGCAGTCGAAAAAGCTTATGAACTTGTGCCTGAGGCATATAGACAAAAATTTCGCCGCTATAAAAAAGCCGACTATCAAAGTTACACTGAATTAGGTCGTGTTAAAACTGCTTTATTTGATCGGTGGTGCTCTGCACAAGATGTTAAAAACTTCGATCAGCTCCGCGATCTCATTTTGTTGGAGGAATTTAAAAATGGCTTACCGGAAAATATAGCAACCTACATTAATGAGCAGAAAGCTAAGAACATCTCAGAGGCTGCAGTGTTGGCAGACGAGTACGTGCTGACTCATAAGGATTATTCGGGTCCTGTGGTTTATAAACAGCATTTTGGTCAAAATGTGAGGCGCAGTGATCGTGTTGGTGTTGCTAATCAACTGGAGGCGAGACAGTTTAAAAATCCGCTGGTTCGCGATGATGAGCGGGTTTGTCATTTCTGTCACAGACGCGGACATATTAAAGCAGATTGTCATCGGCTGAAAGTTGAAACGAAAAAGTTTCAAACTGCTCCTAAAGGAGTAGGTTTGGCTGCGCCGGTGCGGAGTTCTTTGGAGGACACGATGGAAGACCGTTCTTCTGAAGTGGGTGTCTCCTATTTGCCTTTCATTCGTGAGGGTTTTGTGTCACTGCCAAATGGCGAGGAAAAAGTTCGAGTTAAGATCCTGAGAGATACTGGAGCGTTTGACTCTTTCATTAGAGCTGACGTGTTGCCGTTCTCGGCTGAGTCTGAGACGGGTGCCTGTGTCCCGATTCGGGGAATGGGATTAAATGTAATGTTTGTTCCGTTACATAAAGTGTCTCTAGAGTGCGAACTGTTTACTGGTGTCACACAATTGGCTTTGCGCCCTGCTTTGCCAATTGAGGGCGTTTCTGTGATTTTGGGAAACGGTTTAGCTGGAACGCGTTTGTGGGCGGATTCTGTGCCGTTAGATGGGCTGGTTACATCGGACCCCATTGAGCAAGTCACTTCTCAGTCTGAGAGTAACGGAGAATTCGCAGATGTATTTACCGCATGCGCAGTAACGAGGGCCATGGCGCGCGCTCAAAGCGAGGAAGAGGACAAATGTGCAAGGAAAATTAAATTGCCTTTGTCCAATTTTCCGATCTCTCTATCTCGCAGTGAGTTTGTCGCGGAACAGCAAGCCGATGTTTCTTTGAAGAATCTTTTCGATCAGGTTCGCCCGCTGAGTGAAATAACGGACTGTGCATGTGGATACTTCCTGCAGGACTCGTTGTTGGTGAGGAAATGGTTACCACATGTTGACATTGTGGGGGAACCGGTATTTCAAATAGTGGTTCCCATTAAACTTCGTTCCGCAGTGTTAAAAATTGCTCATGACGAGTCTGGCCATTCTGGTGTACGTAAGACGTATGACAGAGTTTTGAGACATTTTTTCTGGCCCCGTCTGAAAAAAGACGTTTCATCTTATGTTAAAGTGTGTCATGTCTGCCAGGTTATTTCCAAGCCTAATCAGGTTTTGAAACCGTTCCCTTTGAGCCCAATTATTGCCGCATCTGAGCCATTTGAGCATTTGATAATCGATTGCGTGGGCCCGTTACCCCGCTCAAAGGCTGGCTCATTATATCTGCTCACTGTGATGTGTCAAACTACACGTTACCCAGCAGCTTATCCATTACGTACAATAACAGCTAGGTCGGTGGTACGTGCACTCACTCAGTTCTTTTCGGTGTTTGGGATCCCTAAAGTAATACAGTCTGACCAAGGCACTAACTTTTCATCACATTTGTTCACTCAGGTTCTGAAACAGCTACGGGTGCGACACAGTAAAGCAACAGCGTATCATCCAGAGAGTCAGGGGGCGTTAGAGCGCTTCCACCAGACTCTGAAGTCTCTCCTGCGCGCTTACTGTACAGAACTGGCGGGTGACTGGGAGGAAGGATTGCCTTGGCTGATGCTGGCCGCCAGGGAGGTAACCCAGGAAAGCACCGGGTTTAGCCCAAATGAATTGGTTTTTGCGCACACCGTGAAGGGTCCATTGTCTGTGGTGGCGGACGGGCTGAAAGAGCCTGTTCCACCGAAAAACTTGGTGGATTATGTTAATGGTTTTAGAAGACGCTTGTATCTGGCACGGGAACTCGTTAAACAGAAGTTGACTGTGGCGCAGAAAAAAATGAAAAGCTTGTTTGATCGGCGTGCGGAGGTGCGCACATTTCTGCCGGGTGATCAAGTGTTGGCTTTGTGTCCAATTGTGACTTCTCCTTTTCAGGCAAAATTCACTGGTCCATATACAGTTCTGGATCGGGTTTCCGATCAGAATTATTTAATATCCATGCCAGAGCGGAGAAAGAAAACCCAGTTATGTCATGTCAACATATTAAAACCATATTACGCTCGTGATGATTTATTTCAGTCACAGTGTAATGTTGCCACGCCTGCATGTGCCGTAAACAATCTTGCTGGGAGAAGCGAGACTTTCAGCACCACGGACAGCGCACTGTCACCTGTGGGGGATGACAGTGACGTGAATGTGTTGGACAGCTCTCTGATTCATGGGCGTCTTAAAAATTCTGAAACTTTGGGCAAATTGGACACGTTGTTGGCTCACTTACCTGAAATCGTACAATCTGGATATTCATTACATTAAAGGAAAAGACAACGTCATAGCTGATGCGTTATCTCGCGCTCCACTCTTGTAGCACGTGTTGTTTTTTTGTGCTTGTTTTTGTCCCTGTTTCTTTTCTATGTGCCTTAAAGACGCTTCTGAGTGCACCAGTTGCTGGTCTAGAGAGAGCAGAGGAAGGAACCTGTACATTAAACGAATCCAGCTGAGTATAACGTGGGTAAGAGCAATATGTTAAGGGTGGCTGGGTTTACTTTACACTTTGGTGAATTTGGCGCAGGGTTCCGTATAGAACCTGCTTTTTTATGGGCGGGGGTGTGACGGCCCTGCTGTGCGGTCCGGTATGAATGTGTGCTATACTTTCAATTAACCTATCAATTAAGGTCCTCTAAGTGGGAGGTGCTTCCATCATCCGGCCACCTGGGTGGTATTTAAGGAGCGCCGTTCCATTCACGAGAGGCTCACGTCCTCCGCAAGTTCCGCCTACTGCGCGCGCCCACTGGTAGCGCGTCCCCAGAAGCAAGCCCGCCGCAGACGGCAGTCCAGTCCAGCTTGGGTTGGGGTCCGGACTTCCTGGTGTGGAGGGACCGGGCATGGTCGCCCCATCCAAGCTGCCATTTGATTCCGACGCCTAGACATTCTTTGACTTTTTTAAAATAAATGCCTTTTAGGCTTAAAGCACTGCCTGTTTCCGTGTCCCCCCCAGTTTTTTGTTGCGACCAGTCGAGCCGGGTCGTAACACTCCCACAATCCAAAAACATGACTGTCAGGTTAATTGGTTTCTCTAGGTGTGAGTGTGTGTGTGAATGGTTGTTTGTCCTGTATGTCTTTGTGTTGCCCTGCGACAGACTGGCGACCTGTCCAGGGTGACCCCGCCTCTCGCACGGGACGCAGCTGGAGAGGAACCAGCAACCCTCCCGACCCCATTTAGGGAAGGAGGGTGTAAAGAAAATGGATGGATGGATGGAAATCCTTTCCATGATTTAATTACATTAATTCAAGGACATTTAAAAAAAAAAGTGTTTTAAAAAAAAAAAAAAGACTTAAAAAAAAATGCACTGATACAGTTCTTAAATGCTGAAAGAAATTTAAGAACTGTTTCAGTGCAGTTCTTAAATGCCAATAGTTCCCTGCAGAGAAAAACAAATATCTATAGTTTAATGTGTAACTAAAACCACTTTGAAGTTTTCCCAGGCGTAAAACAGTGATGTCTCATAATCTCTCGTGATCCCCTGATCTCACTAGACCCTTTGGGAATTGAATCTGACTAAATTGAATCCTGTTATCTCAACTTGAATATAATATTCAAGTTGAGACAAAAACGATTGTCTCGTGTGACATCCTGTGATCTCACTCGGCTTCAGCACTATATCAGTCTGACTTCTTTAGGGTGACCAGACGTCCTCTCTTTCCCGGACATGTCCTACTTTTCAGACCTAAAAAAATGTCCGGGGGGAATTTAAAAATCGTCCGGGATTTTGGTCAACTGCCTCAAAACACATTACATAGCTTACAGTGCATTGTGATTACATTGCCATTCCGTTCCACTACTCCATTCCAGGTTTCTTTGTACAGCAAAGAAATCAGTAGCACATGTGTGTCCGCCGATTCTAAAATTCACATCACATTCACAAGTCTGTGTCTGATTCCACTTTCATCTTTAACTGAAGTGTTGAAGTCTTTCACAGTAAAAGAGGCCATGTGTAATAGTGTTATGAATTAGTCTTTGCTCTTTTTTAACCTGTAGAACATAAAAACACGCATCAAAAGTTCACAATAAAGTTGAGTTCTCCGTACCGGACCGGCGCTGATCCATGGCACATGCCTGGTCCTCCTCCATCACACTGAGCCTGGCAGCTCCTCCTCCACACCAGGGCCAGTCCCAGGTCTCAACACGCCCACTGCCTGACCAATAGGACCTCTGCAGAGGGAAGTACCATGGACGTGGCAGCCCATACATCCCTACAGGTAGAGGAAGAGGGAAAGTTGTGTTGCAATGAGATAATAATGCTCCAGGATTGAGGAAGCAGTCTTTTCCCACCTGGATGAACAGCTTCTATGTACCAGGTTAGCACACCGTACACCCCAGCATCTATAATGAGCATCATCATGGAAAGGCTCAGATTAAAGTCATCGCCCTCTACAGGTGACTGACTGATGGTGCGCCACTGGATGCCAACACCTGCCACCTCATACAGGGCAAAATACTTGGAGCCAAGACCGAAGGCTGTGGTGGACATGAGAGACTGGAACCAACAGAGAACACAAGCACTGAGTCAGCAGAACCAGTACAACGGCAACACATGAAGAACAATCAAGTGGCCTTACAGCAATGCATTTCTCAAAAGCAGTGATCTTGTCATGGGCCACCTCCTCCCTTATGGCTACATACATGTAGGGCACATAGCTGAGGAAGTAGATGATTCCTCCACAGGCTGAAGCTAGCTTAGCTTTGGAGTAGATTACTGACACCAAGAAACTGAGAAAAAAAGAGAAAACATTACAGAACCAATTACCAATCACAATCTGAACCAATCTATAGTTTCTTCTCAGTAAAGTTAGACTTCTTTTAAAACAAACTCTGAAATTCAACATATTAGCAATTTTATGTAAAACCTTAAATGTTTGTTTGCTATTATGGTACAAAATGAAATCTCAAATAAAGCTGGGTTTATACTGCTGCAAAAACACAAATCTGTTGTTATTAAGCCAATGTATGAAAAGGCAGGAAGACAATTTCACTGAAGTCAAATAGTAATTTTGGATCAGTAGAACCTTTGCAAATATGTGAGTTGAATATGAATATAAATCTTTACTGATGCTGCCTTACAACATTACATTTCAGTAAGAAAGGGCATCTTAGAATAATATAGAATAAGTATTTTCTACTTTAGTTCAATGCTGCAAACACAGTTTGAATTTCTAAAATTATTAATTTACTGCATATAGCCGAGGAAACCAAAGGGAAGAATGAAATCTTCTGTGTGAGCAGGAGAAATCTTAACATTCCAGACTTGGAAGATGAGGAAGCAGTTAGCAGCCGTATCCTAACCGTTCACACACCAATACACTATGAAACATTTCATTATGAACTGTAGCTGTTAACAGATCTCACTTCTCACAATCTGAATAAAGAACATCATTTTATAAAATAACTCGGCACATGTATTAATCCTTTGTTTGGACTGGCTGAAGTACTGACTTGGAAAGTAAAGTGGGAAAGATTCTCACTGACCAGGGTGACCATATTTTCATTTGGGAAAACCGGGACACCTTTGAGCGGGGTGGGGGTATGTTGGAAAGGGGGGGGGAGAAGGAGGGGTGAGACACCACGAAAAAACAGGACATTTCCTCACTTTCTAAAAATACAGGACGTGAATTACGGACATGTCCCGGGAAATACAGACGTTTGGTCACCCTATCACTGACTGCTTGGTGACTTAACCTGCTGTCTATGATGCAAACAGTTGTCCTGCAACACACATCAGTATTCACTGCTTTTCATGACTATCAGGAAGGAACAAAATTACAATACCAAATGCAAGCGTATTAAACCTGACACTATGTCTGTGATTTTGCTCTTGTAGACAATTTTTTTTTTTTTCCCACCAGGGGGTCCTTTTTGTGGGCTCTAGTGTCCCTTATACCACAGGAAAGGGGGAAAGAGAGGGGAGACGACATGTGGCAAATGTCGTCGGGTCCAGGAATCGAACCCACGACGGCCGCGTCGAGGACTGAAGGCCTCCAAACGTGGGGCGCGCTAACCTCTACGCCACCGGAGCACGCCCCGTAGACAAATATTTTAATGTGAAAAGATATTATAGTTTTTATTAGGACTGCAACTGATGACTTGAGTTATCAATTAATCTATTGATTATTCTGGCAATCAAATTAACAGTTTGAGCACCAAATGGCTGAAACTATTAATCTGATAGCTTCAGATTAAATCAGACAGTTTTCAGATTTCAGCTCCATTTCGTACCTACAGGTTGACATTTTGTTTTTTCCTACATAAATTTTGTGCATTTATATAAACCACTTCATAGCTATGTACTTATACTTTTACATTAAAAAGGCAGATAGATATCAGGGCTCCAGGGTCCAGGATATCTCTGCACTTGGCTGCATTCACTTTTCTTTCAATTGCAACCAGTCGCCCTGTCCCTGCAGTTGAAAAACACCCCATAGGATGATGCTGCCACCACCAGGTTTTATGTTGGGATTGTATTGGGCAGATGATGAGCAGTGCCTTATTCTCTCCACACATGCTGCTTAGAATTAACACCAAAATGTTAAATCTTTGTCTCATCAAACCAGAGAATCTTATTTCTCAGTCTGAGTCTTTCATGTGTTTTTTTGGCAAACTATCTGAGGGCTTTCAAATGTCTTGCACTGAGGAGAGGCTTCAGTCAGGCCATTCTGCCACAGAACCCCAACTGGTGAAGGGCTGCAGTGATTGTTGACTTTGTGGAACTTTCTTCCATCTCTCTACTGCACCTTCTGAAGGCGACTCTCAGAAGGTACAACCTGCAGTCAGACGCCACGCCAGTGTTTGGAAGTGAAACAATGATGTATTCTAACAGTGTTGAGTGAAAATCTGAAGCACTCACCAGAACATGATGGTGGCCACAGCATAAATAGTTAAGAAGAGCCAGATGATCAGTGGGTCACTATGGAGTAACACTCTACCGTACTTCAGGATGGCTGTGAGAGCAGTGACAGAGATGGAGAGCTGGACAAAGCCAGTGATGAACCAGGCCACCCAGTGAACGGCATTGTTCAGGCCCATCATCTTCATCACCTGACAAAGGAACCCACTGGTTACACGGGGATGCACCGCCTTAATTAACAATTAAATAAAAACGTGCAACTCTGACTGACATTGGTCAAGCTCCAAAAACAGTGATGGTGCAAATTTCACAGGCATAATGTTAAACATACATTGATTTTTATTTGATTTTGAAGAGTATAATCTGGTGGTCTGAACCTACTAATAATGGGTTTAAATATCAACATTATAACAAATGCAGGTTTCAGCAGTTTTTCTGTTTTGTCATGGAATAATTGCAGTGAATTGCAACAATAGAATAAGATCGGTATCTGTTGCAGTGTATCACTAAAGTGAGTACACCCCACACATTTCTGCAGATATTTAAGTATTTTTTCATAGGAGAACTCTGACAAAATGACACTTTGACACAATGAAAAGTAGTCTGTGTGCAGCTTATATAACAGTGTAAATTTATTCTTCCCTCAAAATAAATCTATATACTCTAAAGTAGCATAGCTCCCATAAATGTGAGGAGGGCAGAGTATCAAAATACCAGACATATAAAACGTAATCTGAAATTATTTATAATTAATCCATGTCTCATTAGAATTGGAGACCAAAGCCTGCAGGTTTAACTTCTACTTATTTCTGAGGGCAGACGTCTTCAGGAGATTATGGCAGTCATGGATGTTGGTCACTATCACTGAACTGTATTTTGCTGCTTCACCAGTATTGAAGGAAGACCTGCTCCTGCAGGAACATCGTCTGCTGCTGGACTTAATTCACCAGAACAATCTGAAAGCTACTGCATTTATGACTTCTCGACATATTTAAGGATTTAGTCTAATGTTCACACATAGGCCTGTCACAATAATCAATAAATCAATTAGTTGAATGATAAATTAAAACAAACTCAAATCATTTTCATTGGCCTGATTTATCGTTTCTCTTTTTCTCTCTTTATACCAAAAACTGGGTGATAAACATTTGATCAAAATAAAAAGAAAAATTTCTACGTACATTGTCATGATTCAAGTCATTTTCAGGTTTAGTAATATTCTGTCAAAGTCCGGTTTGTCGATCCATCAGCTGTTCAGGAAAATCAACATAATTGTTTTCTAACAATAATGTATATTTCTACTTTTTTTCTGCATCTTCAGACAATCTGCAGCAGCTGAGAGTCTGGGAGGTTCAACACCAAAATCTCAAGCTTCAAACTGAACCATCAACTGGACCAAGATTCCTTTCAAACAACCACAATAGTTAACATGCTCTGTTGGTAGAAAGGCTTTAAAGTAAAGACACTATGAATATGAATCCTCCTCATCCACCTCAACACAGGTAAAGTTTCCACTGTATCCAAGGAAATGTGATTACAATTGAGTGAAAATTGCAGAGCAGGGTTTTAGCTCCAGTTCAGGAGGAGGTGATTAATCATTTCATTGCAGTGTTTTGTACCTGTGGCACATCTAAAAACTGGACAGCGGCCCTTGAGGACTGGAGTTTGAGACCCCTGCTCTGGAACAACCTGGCTGCAGAATGATTTATAGATCCAAAAAGCTGGTAGGGGCCATTCAGGGGCCTCCAGACACTCAGGGGCCCCTAGAAATTGTAAGACAGGCCATAGATCTAAACCTGTAGCATCATTTATAGAGAATGACAATGTTACTAAATTTTATTTAATGCGTTCAGCTGAGAAAATTAAATAGTACATTTAGGATTTAATTAGGATGTTTACTTTGTAGAAGTTTAAAGAATCATCTTGATAGTTTGATTGTTGTTACCATGGCTACAATATGATGTAATCTTTGTCTTTGAATTTGGTTTGTTCACAAATACATCACAGCAAATAACCAATAATCAGTGATTGATTTTAAACTCGGCCAATAAACCTGGTCTCCCTCTCACAGATTCACCTTATCAATAAATAAACATGTTAGTGATGCTGAGGTTCTTAGTAGGACGGTTCCGGAGGGAGGGGGGTTCTGTCTAAGGCCCCATATTACCTTGGGCCGGCCCTGCATGAGCAGCTGCATGCACATCTCTGGAATCTACCTGGAATCTACCTGGAATCGACCTGGAATCCCCCGGTGGCCCCTGTCAGTCCCCCGATGCTTTGGAGACATTTTGATTCATTTCATTGTGGCAAAATATTGATGCAATATTTTCTCTGATGTTTATTTTGTGAATTCGGCCCTGAGATTCGGCCCAAATGCTCTGGGCCGAATCTTTCTTTAACACTTGAGGTTCTGCAGTAACTTCTATTAACAGCCGCGAACCTCCAGCCCAGATCCCGTCAGCAGCGGCTTTAACCCGCCTGGTAGAAACGTTAAGGAGAAGCAGAGCAAACAGTCAGCAGGTGGTACCGGGTGGTACCGGGTGGTACCGGGTGGTACCGGGTGGTACCGGGGCTTTGAACTGCGTTGTGACTTGCGGTGGACCGACTCAAGCTGCCTGTAGTGAACCAGGCTTTTAACAGAATGATGAAGTTAAAGTCAGAAGTTTTCTCTGCAGCTGAAACATTTCTGTGTTTAGGGGCGAGGCGGATTTTGTCCCTCTATTGCAAGAACGATTATAAAAATATACAGTTTTTTTTTATTTCAACATCAGACCTACGTTTTTATTCACAAACCAATGTATAAAAAATATTCTTGCCCATAATTTAATAGTTAGAGGACACAGAGCCACCCCTCTCCTCCTCACCATGGACCCGGTGTGTGAACAACATGGAGGCTCTGAGAGTCTTTATTAGACTGAGGGCAGCCAGACTAGTTTATTTTGCTAACTTATATTAAGCTAAATATTATTGCTGAGGGGCACAAACAGGCCTTCTGACATACAGATTAAAAAGAAAAAGAAAAAAATTTAAAAAACTTTTTTTTTAACCCCCCCCCCAAAAAAAAACAAACAAAAAAACTCAAAAAGGGAACTAGAGCATCAAGGATAAAAAGGGCAGGGGCTCAAACCCCTTCGCCTCCCCCCTTCTGCAAATGCCTGCTGCTCCATTTGTTCTAGAAGCTTCTCAAAGAATCAAACTCATATACTGGCTTTATTTCAAGATACTAAAGCTACAGAAACACCATGATGCTATTTTTATGAAACACGATTTTACTTTTATGCCAGGTGTAACGGGAAACACACAAACAGTTCAAATTTTGTCTTGGCAATCACTTTTTCACACAGTGCCAAGGAGGGAAGCTTTGGATTTTTTCTCCCTTAATAATAAACACCTTAATTCAAAAACTACTTTCTGTATTAACTTGTGCTGTTCTTTACTAATATCTAAATACGTTTTGAATACTGAAGTTTCACAAACATACAAGAAAGAAAATCAGGAGGGGGGGGGCAAACACTTTTAACATTAACTACAGTGGGGCAAAAAAGTATTTAGTCAGCCACCAATTGTGCAAGTTCTCCCACTTAAAAAGATGAGAGAGGCCTGTAATTTTCATCATAGATATACCTCAACCATGAGAGACAAAAGGAGAAAAAAAATCCAGAACATCACATTGTCTGATTTTTAAATAATTTATTTGCAAAATATGGTGGAAAATAAGTATTTGGTCAGTTACAAACAAGCAAGATTTCTGGCTCTCACAGACCTGTAACGTCTTCTGTAAGAGGCTCCTCTGTCCTCCACTAATACATTACCTGTATTAATGGCACCTGTTTGAACCCGTTATCAGTATAAAAGACACCTGTCCAAAACCTCAAACAGTCACACTCTAAACTCCACCATGGCCAAAACTAGAGAGTTGTCAAAGGACACCCGAAACAAAATTATAGACCTGCACCAGGCTGGGAAGTCTGAATCTGCAATAGGTAAACAGGTTGGTGTGAAGAAATCAACTGTGGGATCAATTATTAGAAAATGGAACACATACAAGACCACTGATAATCTCCCTCGATCTGGGGCTCCACACAAGATCTCACCCCGTGGGGTCAAAATGATCACAAGAACGGTGAGCAAAAATCCCAGAACCACACGGGGGAACCTGGTGAATGTCCTGTGAATGTTCGTCAAATTTTGAGTGAAAACCTCCGTCCATCAGCAAGGGCATTGAAGATGAAACGTGGCTGGGTCTTTCAGCATGACAATGATCCCAAACACACCGCCCGGGTAACGAAGGAGTGGCTTCGTAAGAAGCATTTCAAGGTCCTGGAGTGGCCTAGCCAGTCTCCAGATCTCAACCCCATAGAAAATCTTTGGAGGGAGTAGAAAGTCCGTGTTGCCTAGCAACAGCCCCAGAACATCACTGCTCTAGAGGAGATCTGCATGGAGGAATGGGCCAAAATACCAGCAACAGTGTGTGAAAACCTTGTGAAGACTTACAGAAAACGTTTGATCTCTGTCATTGCCAACAAAGGCTATATAACAAAGTATTGAGATGAACTTTTGTTATTGACCAAATACTTATTTTCCACCATATTTTGCAAATAAATTATTTAAAAATCAGACAATGTGATGTTCTGGATTTTTTTTCTCCTTTTGTCTCTCATGGTTGAGGTATATCTATGATGAAAATTACAGGCCTCTCATCTTTTTAGGTGGGAGGACTTGCACAATTGGTGGCTGACTAAATACTTTTTTGCCCCACTGTATACGATTATTGAATGTGGATTTAAAAACAAAATCCTCATCATCATTGAAGGTAGAGACACCAAAGTTATTCTGTGGCAAAATCATTCTGTCCTGCAGGGGGCAGTATGAAGGAGCAACACTGTCACTGTAGAGGCTCCTCTCTGCTACATGTGATGCAATCCAAATCAAATGAGTCTCAGATGACAGTAAATAAAAACTCCAAATAATAAAATATAAGCAGAGATCAGTGAGAATAAATCACAACTAGTCTGACATGAAACCAAGGCGACATCAGTCAACAGTCTGACCTCTTTGAGCCGATGTTCTTTCTCTGCTACTATGTGCTGAATCATCATAGCTACGGAATATACCCAGGATATCACCATGCAGAGGGGCATCATGTGCTCGATCACAAACAGGAAACTAAAGGGAACAGAAATAACACAACCATTAGACCACACTTCATTGCACATGCAATGCTTTAATTTTATATGAGCAAAACTAAAACACTCAAAAACTTTGGAGGAATTTTACTGCCATAAGTGAAGAGCAGACATTTTCAGTCTAGAAGCAGGACTTCATGGCTTTCTTCTCAAAACTTGTAATGCTTGTATGTATTGAAAACGTCTGCTCTCTTTCAAATATTCACTGTGCTTTCTCAAATCATTCTCACACTCAAAACTTGACTCTGCTCGGATCAAAACGATCAAACCTCTCTGCTCACTTGCAAATTCATTTCTGCACTCTTGGAGCAAAACGTATAGTCGCCTGGTGACCTCTCAACCAATAGAATGAAAGCAAGTCCACCTTGCTGCAGCAAACAGAAAGGGCCAAGAATGGACCACTGTCAGTCTCATTCCTTATTTGGAAATAGGACCATTGCACTCCGGAAGTGAAGGGGGCGCTATTTCCTATATTATCCACGGTCTCCCATTTTTATTTTATTTTGAAACCTGTGATATATCTTTATCTTTAGGAAGGAGTTTCACTCTCAGCATGTATTTAAACTCATCTCTTAGGTACTTTAGCACAGATGACAGTTCTTAGCAAATTCTGTAGCTTTCTGTATACTTTTATATCTGCTACTTAGTTGCAGCTTTAGGGTCTACTACTGCCTCTTTTGGTGTGGGGGTGGTAACACAACTAACATAACGACATCACTAAATGAGAATAGCACAGTCTTCATCATTTACTATTAATTCCAGCATTACTGGCAGTGTAAAAATAAACTCTCTACTAAAAGACCATAATTTTTCATTTTCTTGATGATCTAGAGCTAATTAAATGACATAAACAAGACCTTTGTACATTATAAATAATATCTAAATATCTCCAACAATTATAAGAGAAATAAATAGACATGAAAAGCAACATGATCAATTATAATAAAATACCATTTACAATGTACATGTAAGAAACTTTACTGAGCAAAAATCAATAACAAACAAATGAATTAGGTTCACAGAAGAATAACACGTCTGGTTGTTATAACCAGTGTTGTTAAACAGACATAAGTAAAATATCAAATTTTTGCTTTTACGGTGCCATGTATATTATTCTGAGAGATTTTTGTTGGTAGAGTTTTAGACATAGGAAAAACTAATATCTGTTTAATCTGTCATGGTGGAAATTTTTCTTCAACGCTAAAACAATAAAATAAAACACATTCATAGAATCACAATATCAACAATTTATTCATAGAGTAAAACACTTAGCTATAGGTAAATGTTATTAAGTTCGGTTAAGAATAATTATTGCACCGTCAATGACTGACTTCTTAGCGATGTTTTTAGTTGCCAGAGGAAAACAATAATGCCTTCATGAGCTCAGAGTTTCAAAGTGATGGAAGCTCTCTGCTAAAATATTTTGTGGGCTTCCATGTTCTTTCCAACAATTGAGTTGTTTTTGTTTCTCCACTATTTACTTGCTATCTTATCTGCCATTAAAAATATTCTTAAAAGTTTGTCCGTTGTTCTGCAGCTCATGTGACCAAACCAGCCTAAGAGATGAATAATGAAAACACTCAACATTGCCTTGTACACAACATCTGGTTGAGTAACCCCAAGATTACTAGGTCTTCTTAAAAGATAGAGTCTCTGAGAACAGCTCTTAAAAATACTGTCAGTGTTTTCAGCAAAGTTGAGCTGACTGTCCAGGAATGACACAGTTTACCAGAGTTTCAACAGGTTGGCCTTTGAGAGAAACTGGACCCAATTTGAGGTCTTGTTTGGGTCATTTAATTAGCTTTGCATCTTTAAGAAAATGACAAATGAATAATAAATAATAAAGACTGTGCTATTCTCATTTAGTGATGTAGTTATATAATTTGGGCTACCACCCCCACGTCACTACAGGCAGGGAGGTGTGGTCTACCTCGCCACAGACCAACTGACTGACCAGGATGCTCTGGCCTTTAAGGCGGCTGAATCCAGTTTACATTTAGAGGAGGTCTCCTTTCATCTTTGCGATGTCTCGACCTCGGCCTTTGGGGCCTACTAGTTGGTGTCGGTGGGCTTTTGATGCAGTTAATTCCCTTTCACACCTGGGGGGTTAGGGTAAAACAACGAACATTTTACTTTCGTGAAAATTTTAACTCACGATAACGACTAATGGGAGCTCTGAGCTTGTTTCTCTGCAACGAGACGGTCCCACCTGGGAGTGATGAGAGACAGTGACACCCCAAGTGTTGCTAATCCACAGGGTGTTTGGTCTCTAGTGGTGAAGCAGCTTGAAGCTTCATGGCCTCATTAACATCCGGTCACCATATCATGCAGAGCTTTGAATGTGGGAATCACCTACCGGGATAAATCCATCCTCCTGTCTCTTCTCTGGGCCTTTTCCCTTCATAAAGAAACTTTCCAAAGAATCTGATCTGTTTCTGACTCATTTTGCTGCTTGTGGCTCAATGTTGGCGTGCAAAACGTAACCAAGAGAATCCGGTTAAAAGGATTTTCAAAATAAAAGATCCCCCAGACTCGGATAATACATAAAACATAAATATTTAATCATTTCTTGCACAGACTGGTACTGGTCCGCGGCCCGGGGGTTGGGGACCAGTGACCTAAAGGAACTTTAAAACAAGTAAAAAAGAGCCTTTAGGGAACAAGACAAGGAGTTATTGATGAGTATACAGAAACAGCTCAAAGTCAAGATCAGAGACAACAAGGAGTACAGGAAGACACTGGAGAATAAACTGCAGAAGAACAATATCAGAGATGTGTGGTCAGGGATGAAGAAGATTACAGGAGGATCAGACAGATGGAGGATCAGACAGATGGAAATAGGGACAGAGCAAATGAGCTCTGTTCAACAGGTTCAGCTCAAGAACAAACTCATCATTCTCCTCTCCTGACCCCAGACAGACATCCCACCCTGTATAGTATTCTGCAGCATCTCTTCAACCTGTTGGGGAAGACATCCTGCCTGGTTCCGGTACCAAAGAAAACTCACCCATCATTTATCAACGACTGTAGGCCTGTTGCCCTGACAACCCACAACATGAAGGTCCTGGAGAGATTCCTGTAGGCCCATCTGAGTAAGACGACAAGCTCATATCAAGACCCTCTGCAGTTTGCTTATTGCCGTATAGTTGGAGTTGATGATGCCATCATATACCTGCTTCAACAAACCCACTGTCATCTGGACAAAGCAGGCAGCGCTGTGAGGATCATGTTCTCTGATTTCTCCAGTGCATTTAACACAATTCAGCCTGATCTGCTCTGTGAGGAACTCCAGGAGACAAAGGTGGAGGCCTCAACAATTACCTGAATACCTCACACACAGACCACAGTTTGTGAGACTCAAGGACTGAGTGTCTAACCAGGTGGTCAGCAACACAGGAGCACCACAGGGGATTGTATTTTCTCCATTCCTATTCACTCTCTGCACTTCAGACTTCCAGCACAAGTCTGAGTCAGCAGCATCAGAACCAGGGACCTAAAAAGGCTCAACAGCCTGAAAAAGAAGGCTGGTTCTGTTCTGGGGCGACTGTGGAACCTCGTGACAAGGATTCTTCATAGGATCAAGAAAATTATGGACAACCTTGACCATCCTCTTTGTGACACTGTCTTGGGAAGGCAGAGTATCTTCAGTCAGAGGCTTCTTCAGAGTCACTCTAATACAGACTGCTGCAGGAGATCTTTTCTCAGACAGCCATCACAATCTGCATCTTGAAGAATTAAGAAATTGGGATTTATTAATTCCAATTTCCCTTTGGGATTAATAAAGTGTTTTTTAATTGAATTGAATTTAAATCACACTTTTGAAAAGCTGAATAACGCTATCGATCAATGATTACCAGTTGCCATGACACTCCTTGCAAATTCTGGCTTGCCATTGGGCGGATGGGGGAACAGAGGTGGGGAGGGAGAGAGAGCACTGTGCTTTTATACCTGAACCAGGGATGTGATGAAGCTCTACCAAGCTGTACCACTGAAAAGAAGTGAGACACTTCCGAACTAAACAAATTGCACAAATGTGTCAAAATTCACACAGAAACATAAAGATAGAACCCTACATAACCTAGTTAGACAGTTTATCAGGAAAAATCTGTTGTTTTTGGGGTTAGTTTCACTTTCTGTTTATCTTTCTGTACCACAGAGCAGAAAGTTGACATTGTTCCTCCTTACAGCAGTGGGCGGCACAGAAAAGCAAGTGTTACCATATGTGTTGTATTACCTTGGATAGTAGCCACAGAGGCAGACCTCCTAGAACAGGGGTCTGCAACCTGCGGGTCCTGAGCCACATGCGGTTCTTTGGTACCTGTACTGTGGCTCTTAAAAACAAATTGGACATGTTTTTGATCACAACACCAAAAAGAAAAGGTGGTATTATGATCAAAGTGTTTTGGGGTTTTTTTGTGCAGCTGTAGACAAACTTCATTTTGTAGAGGTGCTGGTAAAAGTGGCTCTGAATTGAAAAAGATGCTGATCCTTGGAAAGGAAAGAAACTCACCCAGTATAACATTTTCATTCTATTGACTGACAGGTTAGCAGGCCACAGTACATTTTGTTTGGAGAGAAAGCAGATCAAATTTGAAAGTGAGTAGTGAGGTTTGTGAGCGAGGATTTGATCCGAGCAGAGAGAAGTTTTGAGAGTCAGGAGAAAGATTTGAGAAAGCACAGAGAATATCTGAAAAAAGTTTTGAGTACAAACACATGACATCCTGCTTTCAGGCTGAAACTGTGTGCTCTTGACTTATATAGCCTTACAATTCCTCCATAAAAACACTCCCATATTTTTATTTAGATAAAATATATATTTACATGTAAATCTAAAGATTATTTGTTTCTGTCTGGGCTAATTAGCCTTATAAGAACCACAACAAATAGAGTATAGAAAGTAGATTAGTGCTGGGTTGACATAAAAACCACACTACGTACTCATCTCTGGTGTAACACGGGTAGGGGAACATCTGGACATAGTTACCGGGTTCCACCACATCATGACCCACAAATGTGTTGATTATGGCTCTCTCTATCATATCTAAAGGAAAACATCAAAGAGAGACACTAACCTTAGGAGAAAAACAACATGTGGATAAATCTGGGTTTTTATTTGTCAGTGTGTGATTTCAATTTTTATGTTCATATTTGAATACAGGAAGCAGCAAATATTGCCTTGTAAAAAACTTATTTTGGCCATGCTTCAATATTTACAACAAAATATAAACTGATGTATACAGTTAGCTTTGAAATAATGAAACTAGTGTAAACCTTTGTATTTTTCTCATAATAAATAACATTTCCAGGCAAAGACAAAATATTTTTTAAATTTCCCTCCAATCCAAATAAATGTACAAACAAGAAAAGGGCCTGCAGTGTCTGGATGAAGACGGTGCATTGTTCTTTTCTCTCCCTCCACTTCCTGCAGAAAAGTCGACCTGCTAAGGAAAAGTGCTTCTGCTGCCGCTGGCTCAGGCGTCTCTCCACAGCTGCTTCCAGCTCACTTTGCACACTGGTAAGCATTTTCTGCCTATAAATGCTGGTCTTTGTAAACCAAAGAAAACAATACACGTGACCTGACAGATGTGCAGATCTAGGTCTTGATTTATGGCCCAGCCTCAGACAGCAGCACATTGCCTCTGTACACAAAGTCCATCAATGAAGAGCATTTGAGCAATTTATGACTTGTAAAAAAATGCTTTTCTTAATCTGAGCTCATCCAGGACTTGTCTGAACTTCAATATGAACCCAGTTTTGTCCGTGATGACAGTAGAAGCACTGACACTTTATCACTCACATCTGCACGCTTAAGAAGACTGAAAAATGAATACCAGTCAGGAGCACCAGAAGACTTACCCTGAATCCACACAAAACCATAGAGGAAGTAGAATTTCCCACCGGTGTTTGGCCCAGGTCGCCAGTAGGCTCTTCTGATTTCATTAGTCTTCTCTGTGAAGCTGGAGTTCTGTCTTATTTTGTACAGAACATGAGGTGGCAAAGAACCATCCTTGTTAGTCTGAAAAATCACGCCTGGTAACAGAAAAACATGTAGAACACCAAAAGTCCATCATCACTGTGATGGCGACTGAGTGGCCCCAAATGTTCACAAAAATACATGGACAAAACATAACTTTATAAAAATAACTATGCTCTCCATTTATTTGGGTTCATAGAAACAATGTAGACTAAACTTTTTGGATGTCATGCATTCTAATATTTTTCAGATTTTTGATGGAGAAAAAGGGATTTGTGGTCATGAGGTGTCATAAGGTCAAAAGGTGTAAATATTTTAATAAGGCATTGTAGGTAGAAAGGAGTGACTCACTGGCAAACACAGAAACATTGTCCTGGTAGGCCTGGTTCAGGGTGTAGTTGACTATGCTGTCCTCATCAGGGAAGCCTTTGAACACATCCACACTGACCTGGAAACAAAATGGATTTAAACTGTTACAAACTATGCCTCAGTTAATATAAGTCATATTGGTTATTGAGACTGATCTTATTGTGTCCAGTCAATTTTAAACCTGGGTAAGACTAAACGTTCTGCTGTCAAATTCTGACAAAACAGAAATCGTTGCTTTTGGTCCAGAACCTCTGAAAAAGAAATCACTTGATCTGGATGGCATTAAGTTGGCCTCCAGTGTGAACCGTACACGACCTCAAAGTGTCCCGCATGCACAGTAGAGGGCGCAATAACGTCACACAGAGAGCGTGCTCAATGTTTTGCCAATCGCCATAAAACAGTAGTACTCAGTGTTTGCAAAAGTCAGCGTGGATGCAAATGGTGGAGCACAGCTTATGATTAATGATGGGCAGACAAGGCTTCATTGGATGTATGGCACATTTCCCAAACTGTGTCGACACTATTGAAACTGTGTTGCTGCAGATGTACCTTGCAGGGACATCTGTTGGATTTAAAAAGTCATTGCAGGCAAATTCAATAAAGACTGGAAACAGTGAACAAGGTTCATTCATGTTTTTATTTAGAAACATCAACTACTGTTACAGCTTTGGGCCGAAGCGATTGCCCCGTTAACAAACCAAATCTTCTGCTTTTGATAACACTCTTTGACAGGGCACTGATTTTGACGGCATACATAGAAATTTTTATTTTATTTTTTTCCCCTCCAGGGGGTCTTTTGTGGGCTCTATTGTCCCTTAGATGACAGTAGGCTGACAGGAAAGGGGGAAGTAAAGAGGGAAAGACATGTCGCCGGGTCCGGGAATCGAGCCCGCGACAGACGGGTCAAGGACTCAAGGCCTCCATATGTGGGTTGCGCTAACCCCTACGCCACCACAGCACATCCCCATACATAGAAATTTAATTGTAAGGTTGTACAAGGTAGGGTTATGTAGTCTTTGCATTTTCCAGTATTGTAGTGCGTCCTGACTGTGATCTTGGTGTGTTCGTTCCAGAGAAGCAAATTTATACCTTGATAAAGGCATCGGTGGTGACATTTGAATTGGCCTTGTTCTCTCCAACTTCCATGTTCACCTGCTGCCACAGGTTGTCATTAGAGAAAAAAAATATTTTTTTCTAATTCAATGTAATTACAAAGAGTGATTACTCCATGTAATCAATCATGTAATCACAGTAGGTAGTGAAAGCAAGAAGGTCCTGGGTTTGATTCCCGGCCCGGGGTCTTTCTGCATGGAGTTTGCATGTTCTCCCTGTGCATGGTGGGTTCTCTCTGGGTTCTCCGGCTTCCTCCCACAGTCCAAAAACATGACTGTCAGGTTAATTGGTCTCTCTAAATTCTCCCTAGGTGTGAGTGTGTGTGTGAATGGTTGTGTGTCCTGTACACAGAGTGTGTGTGTGAATGGTTGTGTGTCCTGTCGCCAGTCTGTTGCCGTGCAACAGACTGGCGACCTGTCCAGGGTGACCCCGCCTCTCGCCCGGAACGTAGCTGGAGAGGAACCAGCAACCCTCCTGACCCCATTAGGGACAAGGGTGAACAGAAAATGGATGAATAAACACAATTAACAATCATGACAAACCTAAACCAGGAGAAGATTGTTGAGCTGAAGTCCAAGTTCAGTTCAATCGCCTGCTTTCTGGAAACGTTGTTGTTTGTCGTTATTGGAGGAATGAGAGAGAGTAGTTTTATATTTTCCATCTTTGGTTTTCTTCTACTGTTTTTTCACTGAGTGTTTATGTTACTTGTTTAGTTGTGATTTTTGTTTGTTTTGCCAAGTTTTAAGAGATTTTTTTGGTTGGGGTGTGGCCATCAGGTGTGTCTGGCTGGCCAACGTAAAGGTGGCAGGTGCCCCCAGCACCTGCCACCTTTACGTTCTCCATTTCTCCATCCTGACTCTGAGGAATTGCTGCACAGTGCTGGCAATCCGTGCAGCGTGGAAGAAGTTTGTTTGGCTGTTGGGAAGATGATTGAATATGAGTCCATAAAGTCCGCAGCTTGCATGACCAGAGCTGTGTTTATGTTTGTTGAAAAAGTCGAGCAGGCTTAACAGTTAGTGGAGTTTGGCGTTTCAGTGAACGGCTTGTTTTTACAAGTGTTGCAGCTGATGTCCAACAAAAGTAACATTGTGGAACGTACCTACATTCATCAGTGATCAGTTTTTGATCAAAGAGCTGTCTCCACATGGTAAAGTCTCACCCATTAAAATAGTCCCATCTGCGTGTAAATCACCATTATTGAAACATGTTGTCTGTGACAGGAGACAACTGTTTATGTTATTAATTCAATGTGACTTCATTTTAAGGAGCTTAATTTGCAATTTCATGTGAGTATAAAGGGGTTTGATTACATCTTATTTGCAACATTCTCAAACATATAGTGCTTTGGTTGTGGTCAGGAGGGTCACATTGTAAAAATGTGTCCTCACAGGGCTGGGCTGGTTCGGCAAAGCAGCAACCCTCTACTGCCGGGCGGGTGGTGGACCCGCCTGGTGGGGCGGCAGAGGAGTCCGCTGCCACTGTGGAGGAGCCCACAGAAGGTATTGTTGAGGTGTCAGTTGTGGACAGTGAGAGAACATCAAAAATGAATGCATGTGTGGGGAAGGGTGAGAGCACGGTATTGTGATGATGGGGTGAATGGTGGTGAGGTTGAAAGTGAAGTGGGGGGAAAAAACTGTGTGCAGGGAGAGCAGGAGGGGGTGTATGTAGTGTGTGGAAATCAGGGAGAGAAATGAGAGATGCAGGTGGACAGACAGAATGAAGATTCAGCAAAGAAAAGTGCAGTCGGTTTTTGGAGCTGGGATGGAGGGAGAGACAGATGAAACCAAGGAGGTGATGGAGCTGGAGGCTTCAGCCCCGATAAAGAGGCAAAGCAAAAGGAGAAATGTGGTGGCCACATAACACAGGCCAGCAAGAAGTCGAGCAAGCTGGCTGCAAAAAGGAAGGAGGTGTCGGACAGCAGCAACACTGAGAGCTGGTTCTCTGACACCAGTGACACCATTGTCTGTTTCTCAAACAAGCAGCAAAGAACCCAGATACCCTGTAAAAACTTTTGGAATTTTTTTACAAAACTAAAAGTCTGAGAGGAATAAAAGTTGAAAGTTACTTTACTAATTTAAGAATATTTTAGTCATCCAGGAGGGACTCAGAGTAGAGCCGCTGCTCCTTCACATCGAGAGGAGCCAGTTGAGGTGGCTCGGGCATCTGGTTAGGATGCCTCCTGGACGCTTCCTGGTGAGATGTTCCGGGCACGTCCCACTGGAAGGAGACCCCGGGGAAGACCCAGGACACGCTGGAGGGACTATATCTGTAGGCTGGCCTAGGAATGCCTTGGGATTCCTCCAGAGGAGCTGGAAGAAGAGGCTGGGGAGAGGGAAGTCTGGACCTCCCTTCTGAAGCTGCTACCCCCGCGACCCGACCCCGGATAAGCAGAAGAAGATGGATGGATGGATGGATGGATGGATTTTTTTTTTTAAATCTTCTTCTCTTTTGGATGGTGGTTGGCGTTTGGATCAGATGCTTTTACTACTACAATTTCCCCAAAACACCCGTTTTCCTTAAAAAGCTGAAAAATAGTGCAAGCCACAAACGTGTTGAAACAGATTCTTCCTCATAAATACAATTTGTGGTGTTCACAACCAATCGACACAGGAGCTGTATAGGTCACGTGGTTTTTCTTTTTTTTTTTTTTTTCCCACCAGGGGGTCTTTTTGTGGGCTCTAGTGTCCCTTATTCAACAGCAGGCTGACAGGAAAGGGGGAAGGAGAGGGGGGAAGACATGCGGCAAATGTCGTCAGGTCCGGGAATCGAACCCGCGACGGCCGCGTCGAGGACTGAAGGCCTCCAAACGTGGGGCGCGCTAACCTCTACGCCACCGGAGCACGCCCCACGTGGTTTTTCTTAAAGTGATACGTGCACCGACACAAGTTTTTGTCATGTTTGAGATGTCTGTGTCGACCGGTCCGTCACTACTTATGATTTTGAAGTTGTTTGACCAGAATCAGCACTTTAAAATTTAAATCCTCATTTCAGTCCCCCAGAGTCATCATTTTTCTTCCCACTTGCGTGTTTAAGGACGCAGAATAGAGACATTGTCAAATGTCAATGAGGTCACATGTGAAGACATCGGATACGTATCTGATTTCCAAGTGGCCTGGTCCAACATGCAATCTGTTCATCACAGTCTGAACAACACATATCGGATATTTTTATTTTTAATTAGATATCCGATGTATGCGTTTCAAATGTGACCTAACATCCATTTGTTCATAGTCTGTGATGCCTGAATACTTTTAAGGCTGGGCTTAAAAGACGCTTTTTTGATAAAGCTTAGAGCCACTTAACGAAGTTATCCTGAGATATCTCTGCAGTTATGCCTCCATATACATAACTGACCACTTCTTGCTCTGCAACTTTCTCATTCTCCTCTTCAACTTTGCATTTTTTGCTGTTATTTCAATCTTGAACAGAACCTGGCTCATGCTAAGCCAGGTTCTGGTCCCAGGTTCTGCTGAAAGTGTCTTTCTGTCAGAAGACATTTTCCTCTCCATTGAAAAAAATGACATGATGCAATCTGCTGGGTTTCCTTAGATAGAATTGATCCCTGGCATGCTGACCTTAGACATGAAGCGTGTCCAGCCGCAGGCAGCGTTGTCGATTGTGTCTAGCTGCTCCAGCAGGGTGGAGGTGTTGGGCAGCGTGTAATTTCCCATCATCAGCGCCTGCATCAGCTCGCTGTCGGTGCCGTTCAGCAGCTCCGGCTGCTGCTGCAACTCTGAGGACAGCTGGACAAAGACAGGAGGGATGAAATGACCCAATCACAGCTGGAGGCAAATACAGCGCAATACACAAGTATTCACAACCTCTACACTTTTCATATTTTGTCATGAGCACATAACAGCAGTTTTAAAGTCCCTCCACTGGCTCCCTGTAGCTCAAAGAATAGACTTTAAAATACTGTTAGTTTATAAATCACTGAATGGTTTAGCACCACAATACATTAAAGATTTGCTGCTGTTGTATCAACCTTCCAGAACTCTCAGGTCTTCTGGTTCTGGTTCTGCTCTGCATCCCCAGAACCAGAACCAAACGAGGAGAAACAGCATTCAGCATCTATGCACCACAAATCTGGAACAAACTTCCAGAAAACTGTAAAACAGTGGAAACACTGACATCCTTTAAATCTCAACTAAAAACCCACTTGTTTAGAGTTGTATTTGAAACGGAATAAATTGCAAATTTATTGACGGAATCTGACTTGATGTTGTGTTTTTATTGTTTATTCTATGTTGCATTGTGTTTTTGTGTTTGATTTGATGTAAAGCACTTTGAAATACCTTGATGCTGAAATGTGCTATACAAATAAAATTTGATTGATTGATTGATTGATTGATTGATTGATTGATTGATTGATTGATTGATTGATTGATGTTTCGATCAGAAACATCAGTGGAATTCAGTTTTGATTAGCAGACCAACACATAGAAGTGCAGAATAGAGAAGTAGGCTGAAACAGCTGGTGACCTCTTTCAGTCAGAGCTACTGTCCTCTGTGTCCTCCACCCTTCATCTCCTCCATCACCACATCTATCCACCTCCTTTCTGGCGTCCTGCCCTGTGACTCCAACCTCAGCATCCTTTAATCAATATCATCATTGTCTCTCTGAACATGTCTACACTGTGTCAGTCAGGCCTCTCTGACTTTATCTCTGATGTCCTCATTCCAGATCCCATCATCCTTGTGGCTCCCAAACAGAACCTGAACACCTTGAGCTTTGCAGCCGCCAAATTGGTAATGTCTCAAAACCCTACATCGCTGTACATCTTTCCTTTCATTCTTACTGTTCCACTTTTATCACACCTGATTCTTTTCTTCACCCAATCAGACCTTGCACATGCTTCTTCGCCTCTTGTCTACATTCTCCTTTGTTCTGGACCAATCACCCAAAAATCAGAAAGTCTCTACCTTTTAACTTCTACTTGCTGTAACGTCACTGTTCCATTTCTGCCCTTCTTATTTACACTTTCATGTCTAGCTGCAGCTAATCTTCATTCCTGTACCTGTGCCCTGCTCTCACTGCAGCTCATTTGCAAACATCATAAACCATGGAGACTCCTGCTACCCTGCTACTGGATTTCACTTACAATTACACTAAATGGTACTAACTAACTAAATGGATGGCACAATTTTCTGAATTTTATTTGAACAAAATACTGAAAGTCATGTATCTTTTTCTTAAACTTACCAGTGTGTTACTTTGTGTTGGTGTGTCCAAAGCAAAACAATCCCACTAGTATGCTTTAGAGTCTAAGGTTGTAACACAGTAAGAAAATGAGAATGTTCAAGAGGTGAAAACATTTCTGTACATCTTAGCAGCACTATGTACCTGCTGGAGCCACAGCAGATGGCTCTGCAGGCGGCCCTCCTCCAGAAAGGTCCTGAGCTGGCCAGAAATGTTCAGCCACACCCGGGTGTAGTGAGTCACATTCCCAACAAATGCAAACGTCTCATTCGCCTAGAATTGAAAAGAGAAGAAAGTCAACTATATTGACTTTTACACTATGTCCTCTCTTAAAACTCTCATCTACAAACGTTGCTTAGTTCTCCAGTCTGCTTGGCCTAAGGAGTCAATTCTCAACTAAACCAGAGTGAAAAGAATTAAACTCTGACTAGAAAGTTTTTTTACTGAATCTTGATTATATCAAGATGCAGATGGTAAAATTATTCAAATCCTCTGTTCAGAGCTCTCTGATTGGTTCAGAGCTCTCTGATTGGTTCAGAGCTCTCTGATTGGTTCAGAGCTCTCTGATTGGTTCAGAGCTCTCTGATTGGTTCAGAGCTCTCTGATTGGTTCAGAGCTCTCTGATTGGTTCAGAGCTCTCTGATTGGTTCAGAGCTCTCTGATTGGTTCAGAGCTCTCTGATTGGTTCAGAGCTCTCTGATCTGTGGAACTGAATGTCAGATATGGACTGTGACATGCTGTCAGCAATTCTATATAACATGCTTTCACAGCTGCCTACTTACCTTCTGAATCACTTTGTCCACCTGGGAGCCAATGGGGGAGTAGAGGATCTTGGGATTTGTAGTCATCAGGTGAACGAGCAGGCCCAGGTTCCTTTGTTCTTTGTTGGTGAATCCCAGTGAGCTCATATTCCCCTGCTTCAGCGCCTCTGGCTCAATGATCCTGAAATAAAAGTGACGTTTCTGTCTTTTACATTAAAACCAGCTGTTACTACGGCTAATGTTCAGTTTCCTACCTTATACATGAGTATGCTGTTTATTCCAAGACACTTTTGCTAGTTTCTCCTCTACAGTCATGATACATGATAGTAGCAATAGGTCAAATACAAGTGGAAATGTTCCACTGGCTTTCAGCCCATTAGGAGTCCTTTTGACAGAGCTATGCATGTAGCAACAGGCTACAATCCTGTCTTCTGTTTTCTCCTCAGAGCTTTTCCAGAACTCCAGCCTGATCAGAGTGAGATTGTGTTTCAAGTCTATGATGACGAGGTACTGGGGGGGTCATAAGGAGCACTTAGTTCATTTATGCCATGGTCCGGTTGTACATTTGATCAGCATTACATGGTGTTAGATCCACTAGCTGATGACTTCATTTGGATTGAAATAACTGATATTTATTTTAATTGTATTTTTTTGATTTGTTGTTTTAAGATTTTAGTTGTGAGTTTAGGAATTGTCAGCAATGTCTTCCGGTAACATAATTATCATCCCAGTAATATTTTTACCTTTCCTGCCACCTTCACATATTTCACACAAAAACACAGTGGGTTGCTGGCGGACCGCCTCCCTGCCCTGACCACCAGGCTTGATAAGTGTTTTTCTCAGGAAATTCAAATGAACTGTTCTCATTTCTGAAAATAAATGTATCTTTTTCAACACATGATAAATATTCTTTGTGAATATAGCAAGACCAGAGATTATAATCAGATTGGGGAAGAGATTGCTTAAGTGTTTGTTAAATATAAGAAACTGTTTGATTCATTAATTATAATAAGATGCAAATAAACAAACAATTAAGTATCTGTTTTAAATAAGAAAAATATTTGATTGCCTAAAATGCAATAACAGCATTCATTTAGTGAATGCCTCATCATTTGGAGCAAAGGCTGCAGATAAAGACACTTCTAACATCAACGTGTGAAGAGCTCAAGACTTTCATCAGCCCAGTGGAGTTTTGACCAGGGGATGATGAAAAGGAGGCTCAGAAGCCTCCTTTTTTGCTTGTAATTAAATTTGAACCAGATGAAGCTAAAATAGCCACTTTGAAGAGATTTGGGTGGAAAATATTAAACAAAGTGATTGCTCATTTTAAATACAAAATCTTTTGGCTTCCAAACAGATCTGAATGAACTGTTCTTCAAGGAAAGGGCCTTTTTTGAGTCTATGCTCCAGTTAACAAATAATAGATTGCTAAATTAGCTGATGACTTTCTGGTAATTGATTTCTTTATTTAGTTTTTTTACCTTTTTTGACCCAGTCTTAATTCCTTAATTTAGACTTTATTCCAAAACCACCAAACTGCATTAGTATAAAATACTGTTATCTGGTCCTGCTCTCAGTCGGAACTTTCACTGACTCATGTTGAGATTTCACTCACCTGTTGTTCCCACACAGAATGGGCTGCAGTCCTGCCCACAGCTGAACAAAAGCTGAGAACTGAGAGTGTGGATTCTCCTCTCCCTCCTTCTTCCCTTCGCCCTCCACCCCCTCCTCTCCGTCTTCTCTGGGAACAGCTGTAGTGTTGATGCTCCATGTGGTGCTGTTCAGAGGCCACGTTCCGTTGCTCGGGGATACAGGGTTTTGCCCGGCACATGCTCCTTTGGGCAGCAGGCGGGCCAGTCCAGACAGTAGGTCCACGTCCTTCAGGAGCCTCTCCACATCAGCCAGGTCCTTCAGCAGGGCACCCAGCTGGGACTGGGACAGGGGGGCCAGAAGCCCGGCCTGCTCCACATGAAGCTACAAAGTCACACTTTGGTCACGTAAAAATCAATCAATACAATGTTGTTGTTTGATTCTTGGAGGAAAAATGCTTTGTTCTGTTACTTTTCACATGATGCAAAAATCTATATTATTCTTCTGTTAAGGTTAAATTGTTTTGTCAGGTTTTCTGTTACTCAATAAAATCAGGACAATCAGGGATTGCAGACTGATCTCTTCATTCATTCCATAAGCCTGACACTTTCTTAAATGAAACTGTCACACAAAAACATTGATTTGTGGACTAAGCATCTAGTGAGGTCAGAAAACGCCAAAGCATGTCTCTCCACACAAACAGAAAACAGAACTGTGTTCTGTCCAGATAGCAAGATGTTTCCCCTTTGCTTTATAGAAATGGACACCTGCTGCCTTCTGTACACAAATCTATTAAGTCCCAGATAGCACATGATAGTAATTCAATGTTGAATTACAGTCAGAATGGTTGATTTTTGGTTGAGGTCAACAGCTGACGGTGGATCAACCATCAATCATCCAATTCCAGCCAAGTGATCAATGTTGAAGAGATGTCACTGAATCAATGCTGTTTTGTGGTTGAAATCTAATGATTGAAAGGCCAACATCTAATCCAGTGTTTTTCAACACTAGTCCTCAAGACACACTGACCTGCAGGTTTTAGGTTTTTCCCTAATTCAACATGCAGGATTTCAACTGATGGCTGAATAACAGGGTTTTGCAGAATTGAAAACATGCACATCAGTTTGACTTAAGGACCAGGGCTGAGAAAAACTGATAATCAATTTTGAATCAAAGTATGCTGTTTGTCTCACATCTTCCCTACATCTATTGTTGTGGCCATTTATGCTACATTTATGTAGTTTATCATTTCTACCAATTTAGTTTTGTTCTTTGGATAGTTGGAATATATTTTCGTTAATTTTAAAACCAAAATTTGTAATTAATTTTTATATTTGGAATTATTCAGATTATGTGGTTAATTGTTAGACCCTCCCATTAATTGAAGTCATGAAGAACACAGAGGATGCTGGGAGGAGGATTGTTTGGTAAATGTCTGGTGTAGACGGGAGGTTTTGGAAAATGATTTTTTGACCACTTTTTTGTACCTTCAAACATTAAATTGAGATTATTTTTTGTTTCGACTAAGTTACAAGACATTTTCAGTAATTATTTTGTCTCTACTTTTACAATAAATAAATCAATTCGGAAGTGGGTACAAATCCAAAACCCACTTGTTATCACCCACAGCCTTTATTGGAAATCCCTTATTTTCCCCTCCCCCACTTTGCCATTGCCTCACCACCTCATACTCCTCCCCCAACGTTCCCCCCTTTTCATTCTTCCCCTTGCCCCCCATTTTTTATCCTGCTCACCACTCAAGGCCAAGGTATGAAATCCTACAAATTATAATGAAATGCTGCTACTTCCAGTGGGCGCCGGAAGTAAGACCCATAATCGTTTCCACAGTAAGCCTCCCAGGAATAAGGTGGATGAAAGAGCCGGGTTTGAGGCGGGCCTCCTCCTTAGCAGGGTTCCAAGATGGCCGCCACAAGGTAGCAAACATTTCACAGACAAATTATCATATACACACACTCCAGAATTCAAACATTACATAAAACCTTATTGCTTCTTAACACACCCACAGATTCAATCCAGGTGTGTGGCATCTAAAACATGTAAGGCAGGGGAGGAAGAACACTGATCTAAACCTGCTAAAGACTGATTCAGTCTGTTCATTTGTGGAGTGGTATCAGCATATGGACATTTTTTAATGAATTTAATCAATTGTTTATTTGGACATGTTTGTGGTTAGTGGAAGATTGAACCAGTTCCTTGATGGAAGTTTATCCTGTAAATATAAATAATTTTTCCAACTACAGTACAAATCACCTTTGGCTCTATTTTTCTGTCTCTAGTGTGTTAAATCAACCCTGATCCTCTCTGAGTTTTATCTTTGGATCTTCTGATAAACAGCAATTTATTTTAAATATTGATTCCCTCATTTTAACATGAGTGCAGCATCATAAATGCTACACTACGCTGCAGCTTGATGGGTAAATGTAATGTATGTCAACTAACATTACGATAAAGATTAATGAATATTCATTAGCGTGTCCTTAATAATTTAACTGAGTGTACATGGGCAACTGTATGGTTTGTTCTCAGAAATACTATTTAGTATTTCAATGATTTTCAAATTTTTTGAAATATTTATCATCTTTCTATCCGGTGGCTTCCTCACTCTTAATTTGATGTTTTTTAGCTGCTGCTCAGCAGTTTGACCCAAAGCTGACTGTTGAGGAAACTGTCAAGGAGTGGCTTCATTACGCACCAGAACCGGAGGAAGTAACCAAACTTGGGTTACCACAACAGTATGAACTGTCTGGATGCTGTTCTTCCATGGACAATAGGCCATGTTGTTCTGACAGTCAAAAAGGAGTCAAATATGTTTATAGATCTATCTATTTTCTTAAACAGAATGTTATATTTATGCCATGTTACCACTTTTAATCTTGTGTAAACACACTTTTGGAAATATGTTAATGTAATATCATTTTGAAGGTTTCAATGTCAGGCTTCAGCGTGGATTAAATGTTTATGCCTAACATTCTTTCATTCATATTTTGCTATCTGGGGTGTCTTATAATGTGACATTAGATGCTAGTATATTTTAATTCACAGAAACATGCATGTAATTGTCAGATTCTTTAAACTGACTAAACAATCTTCCTTCAGTTCAGCTTGTTAGAATAGAAAAGCACTCATTTAATTCTAGATGACAAAATCAGTCCAGTTCTAACAGACAGGAAGTACCTTGTCAGCAACATTTTGAGTGTTGATCTGCTCTCGTAGCTCCTTGCTCAGCTGTCGGAAGCGCTCTGACCTTTGACCCTCCTCTCGGCTGCACATTAGGCTGTGATATGCGTGCAGTGCCGGCTGCTGCTTCTCAGGAACCAGCAGAATCTTCCTGAGCTGAATGTCGCCACGCTCCCCACAGGTCAGGAACTTCAGCATGGATTCAGTCAGGAGAACTCCCTGGAAAAACATTTGATCTGCTAGCAGGTAATGTAGAAAATAATCACACACCAGCTCTTCTATTGCTGTGTGGATCTGCTCTGTCATGCATGCTCTGCATGAGTGATTGCTGTAAAGTCAACGACAACGCAAGTGATTCCTGCTGCTAATTTATTTAAGAAAAGGTGGAAACCATTGATTACTTATTTGGAACTGACATTAATTGCGTGCAAATAATTTTTTTTGTGTTCAACTAATATATTTACCAGTCAATATCTAGACATAAGTTCTATGAGGAATATCTTCCCTTTATCTGATTTATTATTATTGTTATTATACAATTATTAAATGCAGGAACAAAGTGACAGAGAAGCCCAGTTCTGTTACACATCTATCCACATAACTTAGTTTTTAGCAGTAAAGAAATCATGTTGGTAAAAGTTTTGCCTGAGTTAATGTCAGAATGGTATGGAGAAAATCTTAGAAATACCTGGTCTCACCTCCAGGTGACTGAGGGAAATGCATGAGAAAAGATGAGCATACCTCCAGCTCCTGGATCCCCTGAAGCTGCTCGACCCGGTTGCCAGAGGCGGCCGACAGGCCCAGCGCCCAGGATATGATCTGGACCACAGCCTTCCTGTTTGCTGCTCTGCCTGGATCTTCACCTCCATCCATACTCTGAACATCACCCACCAACTTCTCCTACAGCACCAGGTGATGGAGAGGTGTTCATGAAAAGCATGAAGTGTTGAGGTTTATTTCACTCTGGTATATAATATGGAAGATTTAAAAATGAAGAACTCTTCATCATAACTTGGTCAGAGGAAAAACAATTCTAAAGTCCATTCAATGAAGCGCTGCAAAGCAGCTATGCCTGTCCTTCTCCCATGAGCCAGACCTTGATGATCTGATGCTCACCTTAATCTGCAGAAGCTTGTCTGCAGGTTTCTTATTGAGGAGATTTGGTCCATGAATCCAGCTGGTTGGCCCTTCACTATTGAAGATCAGACTGTACACCTAAAGCAGCCATATAGAGAGCAAGAATGATTTGTACTGAAGATGGCAACTCTTCAGTTATTCATTTTTATTATGGATGTTTGGCGTAACTGTCATCAAATCAGAACAATAAAACTGCATATCAGCAATCAATAAGGATATTTCTTCACAGAATAGAAGAAAGATTTGATTCCCTTTATATTGTTCTTTTTTTATCAGTGGGAAAACGCCTGATGAGAGCGATGAGTTACTATTTGGATCAGATCAGTAGCAACAACAGGCAGAACTTTCTTAAAGAAATGTGAGGGTAGGACATCCAGACAGCAGGAACTGGAGCTGAGTTGACTTAGAATTTCCTCCAGGGTTTTATAATTAAGTAGTTGAAATTGGGTCATTTTTCCTGTATTTGTTTTGTTTTGGCTCAGCATTGGTTCTGACTTTATAGAGGATGTGCAGATTAATCCTCTGATTTTTTGAACTTTCTCTGAAAAGAAGCTGGAAAAGGGCTGCACAGTGGCGCAGTTGGTAGAGCTGTTGCTTTGCAGCAAGAAGGTCCTGGGTTCGATTCACGGCCCGGGGTCTTTCTGCATGGAGTTTGCATGTTCTCCCTGTGCATGGTGGGTTCTCTCCGGGTTCTCCGGCTTCCTCCCACAGTCCAAAAACATGACTGTCAGGTTAATTGGTCTCTCTAAATTCTCCCTAGGTGTGAGTGTGTGTGTGAATGGTTGTGTATCCTGTGTGTCTCCGTGTTGCCCTGCGATAGACTGGTAACCTGTCCAGGGTGACCCCGCCTCTCACCCGGAACGTAGCTGGAGAGGAACCAGCAACCCTCCTGACCCCATTAGGGACAAAGGGTGATAAGAAAATGGATGGATGGAAGAAGCTGGAAAACTGATTGCAGGCTGCATTACATTGAAATTCAGGCGGAAATGTCATTGACTCACCTCTTGGAGGTTCACTGAGCTGTTGAGTAGCGTGCTAGCCGTGGCGTTGGAGAGGGAAAGATTTCTGACTAAGAACTGCTGGAAACCATCCTGGTTCTTCAGCACACCAGCCAGTGGGAAGCCTTCACACACACCCCAACACACGCACACACATACACGTCAAAGCTGAGCTTCCTGTACAAGATATTAATAAGCATTGGTATATTGGCATTTTTAAAGTTATGCGTTCTATACAAGGCCAGACTGAGGAGGGTGTGGGCCCCTGGGCTTGAGCCAAGGTGCGGGCCCTACTTAATCATCGTTACACAACTGTATTTATATATATATATCCCTGATTTCTTTCCCTTTTGATGGTCGGCGTTTGTCCGTGCCTTACGTGTGGAACCAATCCTATCCACAAACCTTATCTACCAACAAGGTCACAAAAATCAGCCACTGTCCACCATGAGAGAGGCTGATGGACAGTCCCCAGCACCAGGTCTTCTCTCCATGCAAGGTTTACAACAGTCACTCCATGATTGACAACATTTTTGCTATATTTTGTACACACACGCACAAAAAAATTTCAGCAAGTCAGATTTTTAAAGCTCGTGATCGGCCAGAAAATTGCTACCGGTACACCTTTAATGAATGTAAAGATCATTACTACAAACAAAATATACTTAGTAGTTATTAAAGAAATACTTGAACATCATGAGTATGTCTCTTCAACAGAGCTTTCCTAAGGAAGAAAAATTTGACAATGTCCTCTATCCATCCTCTATGTAGAGTATTTATTTATACTTCTTCATTGCTATCTTTATCTGCCTCCCTCCCTCTGTCAAATTTTATCCCCTGTATCTTTCTCTAGAATTTTCAGGTTTATTTCCTTACCAAGTTCAGACAGTCAGGTTATTTCCCCTCTGAGAGCCAAACCTGGTCAAAACTTTTATTGGGTGATGACTGGATGTAGCTACGTGTCAGGTCAGGGCAGGACACAGTCAGCCCTTTGCTTTATGATTAGGACAGTTCATCCTGCTGGTGCTAGCTGGAAGCTAAAGCTAGTTCCCTTTCAGTCGATTCACTTGGTACAACATATAGAGTATGGGATATCACGCCGCCGCATAGCCTAACTGCAGACACCTTTAATCACGCCGTTAGGCAAATGACGTGTGATGACGGGTGGCAGGCCCCGCCTGCATATAAATACACCCCCATCACAGTCATTATTCAGTTCTTATGCTCTTCACCTTGCTGATAAGACCTAATTTCCAATCCGTCCTTTCTAGCTGCTGCTAGTGTAACAGTTAAAATGGTTCAGGTTAAATCCTGCTAAAATGCACCATCTGCTGGTTTAACGGAGTATTACATTCACCCTAGAAAGAGCAGGGTATTATGGGTAATCCTAAGAGCCACGAGGATCACTGTCGAGGTAACGTGTCTCTGCAATGTGATAAAGAAATATTGTGTATGAAATATGTTTATGGTTTTCATTTTTGCATATTATTGAAATATGTTTTATGTAGGTCACACTGTTTTGCTATTTTATTGTTTTGCTGCGTTTTAGAAATGTTTAGTTCGTGAGAAAGTGTGGCGGGAATTTCCCACGTTAACATTGTGGCTCCTCCTTGCAGGAGCGTGTTTTATGCTAGAGAATGACTTTACCTTGATGTCCATGTGTGAAATACAGGTATGTTTTACTAAACCTCTTGTAGCAGATGGTTAATATAAGGCTGAGTTTTATTTCAACAGTTTTATATGAAGATACGGTTCATTTATGTTTTTGCAATATTTCACGATACAAGTTTATATGAACTAAAATATAAAAATGGCATGCAGTAAATAAAATGTCAGCATTTTATTTAATTTTTCAGAGCTTTGTAGTTAATTGCTTTACTTTCTTTAAAAAATGACACTCGCTGGTTGTTCCTTTAGTGTAAACTAAATCCACTATGCGATCACTGTAATTTTAAATGATTTTATTTTAATTACTGTATTATGGGTAATCCTCAGAGCCACGAGAATCACTGTCGAGGAGCGTGTTTTATGCTAGAGACTGACTTTACCTCGATGCCCATGTGTGAAATACAGATGGTGAATTAAAGAAAACAACTGATGCCAGCTTGAGCTCCTGTCATTCATTGCCACACTAAGAGAAGCCACCAGATCCGCATAGGTCACACTAGGTAGCATTGCTCTTGTTTTCTTTTCCAAAACTAGCTTAACTGCTCCTGTTGGTGTTAGCTACTGCTGCCTTCAGGTTAGCGTGTCTGTTGTATGTCCGATTTGTCTATCTTTTTTGGTTTTGTGGTTCGGGATGAGCACAAAGCAAAAAATGGTGAAGCAGAAGTCTTCCATTCACCCTGGCCTCAGGGGTGCAGCCTCACGCTTCACAGAAAAGACCAGCATGAGGCATGCTCCGTCTGCCTTGGAATTGTCCACACCAGAAGAGTGTTGTCGGAGCCGACCGTTTGTGCTTTTTGTAGCCAGCTTCGGCACTCCACGCTTGAACGGCGGGTCAAGTTTGTGCAGAAAGTACAGGGAGAGGCTACCGTGTCACAACAAGATCCCTTGTTGTCCAAGTCTAGGAATCCGGTTTCATCCGAGTCTGACGAGGACGAACTCAATTTCCTGTGTGTCAGACCAGCTGTGTGTTGGGTGTTGTTTGCTGACTGTGGATTGGATTGTTGATGGTGTTCGGATGGTATCATTACCTGGGCGTGGTTGTTCGACGCTGCAGGGTTACACCAGATCGGCTACTCCACGGTTTGAATTGGGAGTGTTGATTTATGCAACGCAGTTTTTGCACTGCCTCCTGCTGTCCTTTTAGCGTTTGGTTTTGCTTTGTTGTTAGTCCGCCCAGTTAGGATTGTTTTCTTCTTGTAGTATTTGTGAGGGCGGGCTAACAACTGTTGAAGGAAGAAATACTATGTTAGCTTAATTTGGAAAAAAGCTTGGCTCTCTCTATTTCTTCCAGCGAGCTGCGCGTGGAAATCAGGAACGACGATGCGTGATGACGTCACAGAGTTACAGCGTTTAATCCAATAGAAAACCACAGTGAAGTAACAACAAGAGCTGCAAAGCAGCCAAGATACAGACTCATTACCTGAGACAGACAAAGAATAAAAACAATGACAGAGAAAGAAAAGGCAAAGACATGTCTTTGGAGAAGGCTGATGCCAAAACGGCAGAAATATAACAGCAATCTGAATTATTAACATTGTGCACTAACTTTTATAGTGAAGGCGTTTCTCTCCTTGTTAATGTATTCAGTTAAGGCGTACCCCTGGTTCGACCAACCAGGAGCTCCCCTGGACACTCAGAGGAACTTAGACCTTCCCTTAATTTCACGCCAAGATCAAAGGCCATTTGGTCTCCGAGAGGACAAAGGAGCAGGGGCAGCTGCGTCCTGGTCTCTAGGGCCATTTGTCTCTAGGGCCATTTGGTTCAATAAAACCATAAAATAAGACTTCACAGATACCTGTGAATTTCGGAGTGTCTCCTTCACAAAGTTAAGCTCAGTAATTTAATTTAAGGAAAGATTATCTTCACAAACCTAATTCTGATCTACTGCATTCAGCTTTTCTCCAAAGATTTGAATCTTTGCCTTATCACATAAATCCTGAACAGTTTTCTAATACTAAACAACACATTTTCATTGAAACAATTTCCATTTGATTCAGATATTATCATAGACAGTACAATTTTCAAATACATTCAGCATTCACCATTCTAAACTTAGATAATGCACTTTGATTAAAACTTGCTATTAATACTTAGAAAAATGTTAATGATCTCAACATTCTATGTTGTATTTTAGTTTAACCCATGCCAGATGTGGTTAAAAGACCTTTGATGTTCTGTGAACCCAACAGAGTTCTGTTTCACAGGCAATACTAATTTTATGGCCTCCTGACCTCTGATAACACAGCAGGAGGAACCTCACAGAGAGATCACAGATTTGACCTACTTCTAAATACTTACCGATAGAGTAGTTTTAATTTCAAATCCTTTACACAAACCTGTTTAAAATTAAGAAATTTGTTCAAAATCAGACTGTTCATTATAACCTTTACATCTGGGATAAGATTAGCTCTATTAAGCACTCCAAAATAATAATTTTCCGTAACACAACCTTTCATTTATTTTGTTGGTTTTGTTTAATTGTTTGTTTTGGTTACTTCCCTGAATATTTATATCTCGTTTGGTGTGATCCCCATGTCGGGTTGACAACGAACGGATGAAGTTAGCGGGGAATCCTTTTTATCTATGCAACAATAAATATCAATAATTAACTTAATTCTGGTTGTTGATTATTGCGCTTTGGCTAGACAGCCTATAACATTTGGGGCCAAAGCTTCTACTTCCAGCTGGGCAGACAATATGGAGTATGTGGATGGGTTAGCCAAAATGGTACAGGATGCAGCACCATCTGACTATCACTTCGAGGCTCAGGGTGATGATGATGTGCTAGTCACTAGCCTGGAAAGTCACAGTCTTTCGGAAGACGATGACAACGACTTTTCCGTGGACCAGTGTCCATCTGCTGCCGCCGCATTTCCCGTGGGTCAGGACGACACATCATTCCTTTCCCTTTGCCGTCATGCAGCTGATAAGTTAGACGTTGAGTGGCCCGTCCCTCCTCCTGCTCTGAAGGTGTCCTGGTTCACTGGATTCTACCTTCCGACGGAGTCGGCTGCGGTTAAAAACCGCCTGCCCACGTTCCCAGATTTTGTCTCGGAGCTAACGTCATCCTGGAATAAACCGTTGTCCACACATGTTACAGTGCCTGGCTATGGGCAGTACATGGACCTGGAGGGTGCCGACAAAGCAGGCCTGGTTAATTTACCACAGATGGAGGCGTCCTTGGCAGCTTACCTGGCGCCATCATACAACCATGGTGTGGGCGGCTCTGCCACCTTGCCCTCAAAACAATGCAGGTTTTTTGCCTCCCAGCTGGAGAAGACCTATCGCGCTCAAGCAACCACTGCTCGCTCCCTGAGCTCAGCCACCATGCTTCAAACTTATCAAGCTATGTGCTTGTCCGAGCTAGGAGCTCAGATGCTTCCTGATAGCCATCTCCCCCTCTTAAATGAGATCAGAATCACGGCTGATTATATTCTTCGCACATCCCGCTGTGCGGCACTCTCACTGGGGAGGGGGATGGCTTCCACAGTGGTTGCTCAGAGACACCTATGGCTATCACTTTCTGACCTTACCGATAGGGACAGGGCCATATACCTGGATGAGCCGGTGTCAACAGATGGGCTTTTTGGACAGTACCTTGATGCAATCCAAGCGAAGTTTGAACTTAAGAAAAAGCAAACTAAAGCTCTTTGTTGCAACATTCCCAGATGTGACGCTAGATCCAGATCCAACATGAGGGCACACAAGCCGGTGACGACACCGGCACTGCCTAAGAGAGCAGCACCCCCCGCAGCTCTCAACAATACAATTTTACAGCTGTCGAAAAAGCATACTCCCCGCCAGTCAGCTTGGAGCAAAGGCCCTCCTCTGGGCTTTCAACGAGATCTGACGTCTTGAAAGAAGAAACCTCAGTCATCTTAACGACGTGAGACGGCGTGACAAAAGAGAGGCATCAGAAGCAGGGAGGCATGATTTCCGCCACTCATTCGTTTATTATCAAAAGGCATCTTGTTTGTTCTGTTCAGGGTTCCAGCCCCGAGTGGCGCTGCGTTTTCCTAACAGTCTCCCAAGCACAACACCCCAACTCACATACAGTTTGCACTTTCAGCCCCAGGTTTTAGTGGGCAAAATGTTTCTCAAGAAACAAGAGAAAATGTTCTGAATGTTTGTGTAACTGTTCCATATGTTTCAATAAAGAGTGCAATTCCTTTGCCAAAAAATCAAAATCCGAAATGGTACAGGACGCACAGCGTGCACTGTGGCACACAGCGTGCACAACAGTCAAGCGGAGCTGCTCCTCTCCCTTTCAGCAGAGGGCAGCACCTCCCCAACAGTGCATCAGGTCAGCTGTCTGGCTGCACGCGTACCTTTTTGGGACTGTGTGACCGCGTTTCATCGATGCCTGGCTCAGTTTCAGTTGGGGTGCAAACTGCGCTTCCAGACCTTCTTACAGCTGATGGAAATGATGGCCTCCATGATCGCAGTGGTGCCACTTGGACTGTTGAAAATGCGTCCGATGCAGCGCTGGACACGCTCTCACTGGCTGTGCACGTCACGACACCTGCACAGGAGGCTGACAATAACTGCTTCTTGCATGTCAGCCCTTCGCCTGTGGAGAGAGCCCGGTCTGCTATACCATGGGTCTCCAATCGGCATGGTGTCCTTTCGCAAAGTGTTCTTCACAGGTGCCTCTCTGAAGGGGTTGGGGGCAATATGCGATGGCGTAGCAGTGAGGGGGTCTGGACATTATCCCAATCCGAGCTCCACATAAACTACCTGGAGTTGCGAGCTGTCCTGCTAGCTCTGAGGCATTTTTGCAGGGTTCTGATGAACCAGCATGTTCTGATAAGGACAGACAACACCACTGTGGTGTCCTACATAAACAGATAAGGGGGCACTCAATCACTTCCCTTGCTGAAATTATCTCACAAACTGTTGCAGTGATGCAGCGTTCTTTTTCTGTCTGTCAAAGCAACTCATATTCCAGGGCACCTGAATTTGGGGGCAGATCTGCATCCGTCCGTGGTTGTACAGATTTGGCAACGGTTCAGCAAAGCTTCAGTGGATCTCTTTGCCACCAAAGCCAACACTCACTATTCCCTAATCTTTTCCATAACGGATCACAACGCTCCACTGGGAGTGGATGCCCTGGCTCACCCATGGCCCAATGTGCTTCTGTATGCATTTCTCCCAGTGGAAATGATTCTGCCAGTGCTGGAGAGAGTATGCAGATGGGGCCTGTCCTTGATTCTGGTGGCCCCTCGTTGGCCAGCAAAGTCATGGTATGCAGAAATAATCAGCTTGCTGGTAGCAAAGCCTTGGAAACTCCCCACCCGCTTGGATCTCCTCTCCCTGGCAGGGGAGGAAGTATTTCATCCACACCCAGAATTGTGAATGCTGCATGCCTACCTACTGAGAGGTCCAGCTTGTTAGCTAGAGGCCTTCCTTTGGATGTGGTTGCAACTATTCAGAGCTCCAGAGCAGCTTCCACGAGGGGTTTATATGCCTATAAATGGCGTGTTTTTGAACAGTGGCGTCAGCAAAAACATTTCTCCCTTCCAGTGCTCCATTGTGGATGTTTTGACATTTCTACAGAAGCTAGTGGATAAAGGTCTGCCTTTCTCCACAATTAAAGTTTACTTGGCTTCCATCTCTGCTTGTCATGTTGGCCTTGATGGAGGGACACCAGGTACTCATCCCCTGCTGTGCGTTTCTTAAAAGGGGTCAGTAGACTGAGACCAGGGATAAAATCTAACGTTCCTTCCTGGAATCTCACTGTGGTCTGGGATGCTCTTTGTAGCATTCACATGGAGTGCTACAAAGATGGTTGATTTGAAATTTCTATCATACAAGACAGGTCTGCTTCTTGCTTTGGCGACTACAAAATGGCTTGGGGACCTACATGCACTTTCAGTGCACTCCTCTTTTGTTCAGTTTTCAGCTGATGGTTTAAAGGTCACCTTAAGACCAAATGCTGCATATTTCCCTAAGGTGATTCCTTTGGATTACAGCACAATGACCATTGGGCTTTCTAGTTTTAATCCCTCTCCTTTTGCTTCTGAAGAGCAAGAAAGGCTGTATTTTCTGTGCCCAGTACGTGCACCGAGTCTTTACATCGGGGTCTCAAACTCCAGTCCTCGAGGGCCGCAGTCCTGCAACTTTTAGATGTGCTTCTGTTGCACCACCTGAATAGAATAATTAAGGCTCTGGAGAACTGATCTACACAAGGTGGAGGTAATTAAGCCATTTCATTCCAGTGTTTTGTACCTGTGGCACATCTAAAAACTGCAGGACTGTGGCCCTCGAGGACTGGAGTTTGAGACCCCTGCTTTACACCAATCGCACTCAGAATGTGCGACTGTGTGATCAGCTGTTTGTGTATTTTGCCAATCCAGCTAGAGGCAAGGCTCTGTCCAGACAGAGACTCTCTCATTGGGTCGAGGAGACTATTTCCCTGACTTAGAAAAGCAAGGGCCTCCCTTTACCTCATGGTGTGAGAGCACATTCAACCAGAGGTGTAGCGGCATTCTGGGCCCTTTTCAGAGGGGTCCCTGTGACTGACATCTATGTTGCAGCCAGCTGGTCTTCAACGCACACTTTTGTTCGGTTTTATCGTCTGGATGTGACAGCCCCTTCTGTTGCTCATTCTGTTCTTTCCCCTGGGTTGGAGGTTGCAAACTAACTCAGTGCTTTTGTCTTAGGTTTGATGGCTGCTCCACAAGGTGTGTACATATGTCCCAAACTCTATGTGTTGTGCCTCGTTCCTCTCCTTCAGGGAACAGAGCAGTCACATTACCTTTCTGTGACGTTAGCCGCTTTCCTTCTCTTTGAATCATTCTGTTACTTTTTTCCACTCACAGAAACCCGTTTCAAAGCGTCACTGACTTTTAACATTGTTTAAAATATAAAACACATGGGGGATGGAGGAAAACTCAGCCTGTGTTTGGATGTATTCACCACTTGGAGCTGGCTTTCAAAACGCAATCTGGAGAAATGTTTCTAATATTTGTAAAGATGTTCCGATGCTTAAAAATTAACATCCATATTCCCTGCTTCTTGCTCAGCCCACTAAACTCCCACAAACTCATCAGTTTTTACCCAAAGCGCAGGATCAGTACTGTACGGTTTATCCGTGGTCATCGCTGCACCTGGCGAAGAAGTTCACCCTTTCGCTACCTCTGGGCGGCACCGGATCAGTCAGAGATCCAGGTTCTGGCGGACCATAGAGCTGCTGTTAGCAAGGCTAACGTCTTGAGAAGTGGAGAGGGACGATGGTTCTGTTCCATGTCCAATATGAGTTTTAAAAATGATGTAGGGTTTTCAGACTTGTAGAAACTGCAGTTTTTGACATCCTCAAAGTATTATTACTTTTTAGGACAAGTATTTGTTTTTACTTGGAATGAATGAATTATTAGTGAAAGTATGAAGTTACTGAGTACAACCAAGTACAGAGCTGGCAAATTAGCCTTCGGCTAGATAACCTTTGTACAAAATAACAATGGTTGCTTTGTTTTATCATTTAACATTGATTACTATGCTGTCCTTGATCAAATAAACTTAACTACTGGTAACTAAACCTAGTGAGTAACAGTGGGTATTTTATTTTGTTTTTGTGTTTGTCTTTTTCCTGAACAAAGAGACTCCTGGAGCTCCAGCTGCTATTCTGTATTAAATAAATGGTCCTCATGTTCACACAGTTAATTTGGCAATTTTAGTTCTTTTGACAAACACTGGATATCTCCAATATGCTTGTATCATATTGAGTATGAGGGCCAAAGGTAAGGCAAAGGCAGCAGGAGAAAATCAATCTGTTCCTTCAGGTAAGAAAACTTCAAGAAGATTCTCAATCAGTTGGGTGAGTTCGGAGGCGTGTGAACAGCTGGACCTGTTGGTGTCGTTTGGTGAGCTTAGTCATCATGCTCCGTGTGGAGCAACACCACAGGTGAAAACTATCTACTAATGTGGTTACACATTGAGTCATGAGATTCAGTAACATCAACAGTAATGATGGCAGAGTCACCAAGACAACATCAGTCACACTGAGAAGCTGGATTTCCAGCTGACTAGTCAGTTAGAAACAAAAAACTCTTTTTTCTGGTCAGTGAATGCACCATACCGAAGAGTTAGCAGGTCAGTGGCGATACTCTGTGGAGTAAATGTTGCTACTGAAAGGAAGAGGCTCAGTGTTAGCTATAGCTAGCATCAGTGAGGTGGTTAAAAAGTGGGAGGAAAAACCAAAGATGTTTAAAGAGAAATTATATTGTCATGGAGACCATTTGGTTCAGGATGCTGCTACTGAAAGCTAGACTGAGGAGCATGTGACTGTTAGCTCTAGCTCAGAAAGCTGAGGAGGTCTCTTAGAACAGGGGATGGAGTGACTAAGGGTTAGATTTAGGGTTAGCGCCCAGAAGTGACTGAAGGCTGAATGCATTCCAGCAAATCTGTTTTCTTGAATCCTTTTGACTTTTGTCATGGAACATACTGGACTGACTGACAGCTGCTAAACACTACAGCCACTACATGGCTCTAGTGTTTGGAAGATGTGGGGAGTTGTTAGGTTCCAATATTTAATTCAAACAGTAAGATTCACATAGACCAGACTGGGACTGGTTTCCTGCTTTCCAGTAGATTCATCTGTGCAGAAAGCTGCTGATGTGGAGGAGACTGATCTTTACTTAGACTTGTTCAATATGACCAAATGTTCCAGTTTATGACATAATATTACATGATATGGGTTTCACCTCACAGTAAACCAGTGTCTTATCAGTAAATGATTTTGAGAAAAGGGTTGTTAACACCTTTTTTAATAATGAAAGCCTAATGCTGCCTTGAGTGAAGAATATGTAACTGTTATAAACATCTCAATGAGCAATGAAAACCCCTAAGGGACAGATTGTGTCTGGGCTCCACTTCTGGATCCAGCTCTGTCTGTCAGTGGGGGGCGTAGGGATGGTTCTGAGGGCAGAGCTCTGTGAAAACACTCGGACCTGTTCCAGCAGGTCCGAGTGCTGAAAGAAAGAAGAGTGCTTCGTTCTTTAACAAGCTTCGTTAAAGAACGAAGCTTGTTATTGGTAAAAGTGAAGCTGAAGAGAGTCTGACCTTGGCTCCTGTTGAAGCTGTAGTCGGGTGGTAAAGGTGCAGCACTGAGGCTCTCCAGCTGCTGCTGCAGGGTCTCCAGATCCTGACCCAAACCCGGTCTGTCAGGTGTGAAGAAGCGGTTCTGTTCAACCACTTCACTGATTCGCTCCAGCAGCTGAGTCACTCTGGAACCAGATGGATATGAAACATGGTCAGGTCCTGGTTCCAATCAAACGAAGCAGTTTACAGTCTATCCCCATCATGACATTCTTCACTTCTCATTTGTCTTGTTAATGGAATGACTTTGACCAGTCCCACCAGGATTTCACAAACGTTTTTATGATTATTTGCAATCCAAATCATTCATCTTGTAGTGATATTTAAGAAATATTTGCAAAGAATTTTGCTGTAATTTTCCCCTATTCATGGAGAACAAAGGGATTCTGATGTACTCTGTCCTTATGTTTAAGGGGTAAATATAACTTTTTATTACTTATATATTGATCACATTTTAGAACTTGACATCAAGTTACTGGACGTTTTTCTCACTGGCTTTCATGCCCAGTGTTTTATCTAGGGCTGGAACTAAGAATTATTTTAGTGTATGATTACTCTATCGATCATTCTGATGATTAATGGATAAAAAATTGGCACATTCTGCATATTTTTCAATTAAGCATTTAAGCCTATTTTAGACAATATTAACAATGCACTAAAACACAAATAAACAATTCAATTCCTTTTTAAATCAGAAAATGAACATTTTATTTCCAAAGCAGCTTTCATTTAGTGCATGCTTGATCATTTGGAGCAAAAACTGCATCTGCAGCTAACAACACTTGTAACATCAAGATGTGAAGAAGCCTTTCTGCAGCACTGAATTATTATGTGATTATTTTGGGACTAACGGATTAATTATTAGATAGCAAAAGGTACTTAATAGCAGATTTTTTTTTCCTCACAGAATTTGAACCAGGTAAAGCTAAAAGTGCTGGGTGAGTTCTGGATAGAACACACAAAGAAGGTTTCTGATTTGAAAGGTAAAATGTTTATATTGGCTTCATTACTGCTCTGACTATGTTGCTCTTTCAGCAAACAACCTGTTTATGTGTGTGTGACTCCAATTAATGATTAATCAATTACTAAAGTAGTTCAATTTAACAATCAATTAATCACAATTTATCTGATTAATCGTTTCAATCCTAGTTTTGTGATAAAGTCACCTGTGTGGCAAAACCAATCAGCAAATCGGCAACATTTTCCATCCAGATTTAAATCCTAGAAGAATTTCACCTTTTCAATTCATTTATCAAATACTTTGATTATATCAGGATGGTATTTAACAGCTGATCAGTTCACTTTTGGTGAAAGCTTTTCTGATAGTGGTACTTACTGCTAAAAAGACAATCAAACACAAAGTGACTCAGGAATGTTTAAGAGCAAATCCTGTGCTCCGTTCTACTCACGTAGAATTTTTATACTGCAGGAACCCAAACTCATCCCTCTGTCCATCTGGGCACAGCGACTGCATGATAGGAATGATGCCGGCTGAGGTGAGCGGCGCTGCACTGTAAAAAGCTTGGTGGAAGAAAGAAGCAAAAAAAGATGGAGGAATAAAAAGAAGGAAGAGCCAGAGATAAAAGAAGAAGTCATAAGAGTGGTAGACAAGGAGGTGGTGATCAGAGTTAGAAAAAGATCAAGTAAAAGTGGTCTTATTGTGAAATGTTCAATTAGACAGTAATGAAAAAACACACAAAGTTTCTGTGCTTGTGTTAGAAGGAAGGAAGTGGTGAGAGAGGCTCCTGCATGTCAGCGCTGCATTTAGACACTATTCCTCTTTGTTCAACATAAACAGCCTCCATTCTTCAGAAACATTGGATGAAGCAGCTTTCAGCAGGACAAAGCCCCTGAAATTTCACTTCTTGCCAATAGCACCTAGTTTCCATGGCAACTGTGATGGTTTCTTGTGAACAAGCATCCTTTTCATTTGACCACAAAAACACTTTTCACTTTTCCATCTCATCTACATGAGATACCCAGAACTTTGATAGAAATGGGAAATCTGCTGCTGCACATAGAGCGGTGCAGAGGAACCTCTGGATGGAAGAATACAAAAAGCAGAAGTGAAGACCGTATGTATCCCTGGGAAAAATGTGAAAAGAGCAAAGATCTCTTCCTGAGTTGCTTCAATAAGCTTTCTACAGACTCTAGGTCTGGGGCAGGAGGTTCAATAGTGTCTGGTGAACCATAATGGTTGATAGATCATTATTCCGCTGACAGCCTCAAAAACGACCTATTTTCACTTCACCAAACTCTTACTTAAAAGCTCATGCTACTTAAAAGTGGTGCTGAGAGCCACTTTTAGAACAACAAGGGCTCATTGGCTGGAGGTGCCAGATCCCAAAGAAAAGAAATTTACTCATGCAGATTACATACAACAAAACATCCCATGTGAGACGACACCACATTGGTCCCAAGAAGATGTATTTTGAGTGTTGTTTATATCGATAAAAATGGAACCATTTTAAAATATTTATATAACGTGAAATGTTTAGCATGCATTCATTCATAACTCTAAACCCAGGGCCCCCGCCCCTAGAAGAACCAGGTGATGCCCTTCACACTGATGGTGTTCAGGGCCACATGGAAGGGAAACCGGCCCCCAGCATCACAGAGGGTTTTCACCTGTCTTACCATCCCTAATAAACATGGCTCCTCCTCTGCATAGTGACAGCAGCTAGGAGAAATGGCTTTCTGTTTTATACAACATGAGCACAAAGTTATGAAAAATGCATAAACTTGTTAGAAACTTTGATCATAACTAATAAAGTTACATATAATAACAACAGTCACATAATAAATCCTTCACCCAGGACACAAACTGTTTGTTCTGCTACAATCAGGGAAACTGTACAGACACAGTAAACAACCACCTGGCTAAGAAACAGCTTTTTGTCCAAGAGCTGTGAAATCACACACACTCTTATGCAGCTCCCTCAGGACTGATTAAGACTTTATTATTTATTTATCACTGTAGGTATCACTCCAATTTCATTAGGTTCTAGAAATATGACTAATAATATTCTTATGTCTGTCATTTTGTTACAGGTTCTCACTACTGTACTACGTTCACTTTACAACAACTTAGCATGCCACTCGATGTGATGATACTGTATGTTATGTAGTTAACCTTTCTACAGCTGATCTTCCAGTTAAAGGAATAGGAGGAATCTAAATAAAACCAGAACAACAAAAAAAAAAAGACTTTTAACCAGAAGAAATTGTAGAAACTATCAGCATGCTGACATGGGTCCTCTTTGACCATCCAGGTAGAAATTCAGGATAAGTACAGAAAATGAATGCATCATCAGTAGAATAGAAAGACATTATGAGGTTTTTGTCCTGCTGAGTGGAACAGAGTTAAACAGACTGGAGAGTCGGTAGCACACCACAGGATGGTACTAGAGCCAGCACTGGTCCATCCAAACACACTGCAGCTTTAAACAGTCACATCAAAGCTATTATTCAGAAAAGTGAAGGAGAATATGATCTTCAACAAATGTTTAGAGGGGAAGTTTGGTGGCCAGCAGATTTTTAGGCCTAGTCAGTATTCTTGTTTCTGAACACAAAGTTTGTTTCTACGTTTAGATGACTCAAACCATTCATGATAAAAACACAACAAATGGACAGCTAAAGCTGCCAGTTGGTGCATCTTTCTTTTAGTGTGGTGAAGTTTTCTGAGCTCCACGGTTAACCTCATCACTTTAGACTTCCTCCATGTAGGGCTGCACTCTGGTCTTTTACATAAGTAGTGGAAAGCAGGAAGCTGCATTGTGAGATGAGGAAGTTCATGCACTGGCTCCGTTACCATCCTGACACCAAGACGAGACTCAGAGGGACCTGCAGTAATCAGAGCTGCTGCAGTCGGTCGTTCAGCAAGCACAGACCAGCTTAAAGGCAAGACATCTTGCTTGTAAGTTATCACATAAAAAACAGCTTCTGCTGTGGTTAAAACATGAGAAAACATTTATTCAGTTGGAGCTACGGTCTGTTCTAGTACAGAATATGAAATGAAAACATCAGTTACATAAAATAATGTGATTGTTTTCATATTGTTTAAGGTTACTTCTGTGTCTGATTTATCAGCCTGATCCCAGATCCTTCACAGGAATAAAGGCGTCTGCATCACAAAGGAAACATCTGGATCAAAAACAATAAATTGATTTTTAGAAGGTTGTATGATTCTATTGCAAGTGATGAGTTGGAGGTCTTCACCATCATCAGAAAGCTTTCAGTGCTAAACTTGAACAGTTTGGTGTTTCTCCACTGACAGCAGCAGCTGCTATCAGTGGCTGAACCAACCAGGCTCATGGAGACCCACAACCAATCAAAACGTTGTGAGTGCCATTTTTAAAACTTTGTAGCATCGTCCCTGAAAACCCTGAGCCTCAGCATTCACAAAAAGTTGGATTAGCTGAGGAATGACATGAGCTCCCAGTCTCTTCAGATCAGAGCTGAAGTAGGTCGGTGTGTCAGACAAAGCAGCAGCAGCCGGATCCGTCAACCAGTTCCTGAGACTTTTATTAAACACTTCTGGTCTCAAATCATCTGGTGGGCATACCGAATCTCACTCCAATCCCACTGAGAGTCTGGCACTGCTCTTGGTGGGAAGTCCCTGCTTGCCATTCGGTTGCTCATGTTAGAAGACTGAAGGCTGGAAACAGTTCTAACTGTCTGAGTTTAGACCAGGTGGGGACAGAAAATCCTCCCTGATGCTCTGAGGCTAAATCGAAACGTCACACAAAGGTTGGACTTCTGTTGCTACTTTAAACCTTCTAACTCTTAAACAACATTTTTTTATGTTGCACTATAGACAAAAGCCAGCTGTGTTGCTGAATGACCATTTTTTGCTAATTCAAGGTTCAACATTTAGTTCACATAGATAAAGACACACAGGTAGAGGAGGATAGCACATCTTGATTCATGTATCTCATCACCAGAGACAGTTTTCTGTTCATTACACACTTACACACTGCTCCATCCAACAGGTTGGGAACATGCATCATGCACAGGAACGAAAAGAACCGCAGACAGACAGAGAGAAACAAAGGAAGAACAGCAGACAGAAGGTAGAGGGAAGATGAGAGAACAAAAACAAAGGTGCATCAACTGGATGCTACTGTTCAACTGGTGAAAGCAACAGGGGGCGCTCTAGGGGACCAAAGCTAAAAAGAATCCGGTAAGGATTGATCTGAACAAAACTAAACTATTAATTAGGGTGGTGACAAGATGTCACATCACTAAATTACAGGCAACTGAAACCAGAAATGACTTAAGAGACACAGAGCTCTTTTTTCTTATTGCCTGAGGATAATTCAGAACAAACTTCTCTATGCCAAAAGAAATCAGCCAAAATATCAGGAGGAGGACTGAAGGGCTGCACCAGTCTGGCTCATCCTCAGTAACAATTTCCAGATATCTGAGAGTGAAGCATCCGTCAGGATTCCAGCAAAGAAATGGCAAAAACTCAAAAGGTTTGCTCCAAGTCAGACAGTTCAAAGGCAGTGGTATACTGAGGAAGTGTACCTAAACTTCTGATTTTGAAGATAGGCTATTCATAAATAAATTTTGCATGTTGTTTATCTAATTAGTGCAGAGTTTAACAAATACAAATAATTTTGCTAATTTTAACTGATCTAAATGGTTTCATTTCAGACAGGGACAAAAGGGCATATGTAAACTTCTGGTTTCAACTGTAAGCAAACAATAAAAAGATCAAATGAAAGATATGGTTAGACAACAATGTGCTTACAGAACACACATGATAAATACAACTGAACTGCAATATAGGTCAGTATAAAGGTAGAATAAAAACCTGCAAGTAAAACTGTTGTCTGTACAGTCACACACACGCACACACACACACACACACACACCTACCGCACACAGACTACACATACATACAGACAAAGATAGCCCACTAATTGCAGTAAAAAGCAGAGCTGGACAGGTCAGAGCAGCAAACACCTCTATAGTCCCACTCTACTGGAAGAAGAAAGAAGCAGCTTGTTGGCAGTGAGTCAGAGCAGGACACAGAGCAAATAGATTCTCGTTTCATCAATCTGATGATGTCTGTAAGTTCTGAAATATCAAGATCCTTGGAGAAGTAACTGCTGCTTGCCATCAATCTGAAAAGTTTATAAAACCTTCAAAACAATTTGAAATCCAGAATTCTTTGCCACAAAGAATTGAAGGGTTAGGGTTATCCTTGGTGACAGCTGCTGTTGGGCTTGTATTGGGTTGGTTTGGACAGTTTCTTTCCCTTAATGAATAAAATTAAACATTGAAAACTATCCATCCATCCATCCATCTTCTCCCCTTTATCCTGGTCGTGTCGTGGGGTCAGCAGCTTCAGAAGGGAGGCCCAGACTTCCCTCTCCCCAGTCACTTCTTCCAGCTGCTCCAGAGGAATCCCAAGGCGTTCCCAGGCCAGCAGAGAGACATAGTCCCTCCAGCGTGTCCTGGGTCTTCCCTGGGGCCTCCTCCCAGTGGGACGTGCCCGGAACACCCCACCAGGGAGGCGTCCAGGAGGCATCCTGACCAGATGCCCGAGCCACCTCAACTGGCCCCTCTCGATGTGGAGGAGCAGCGGCTCTACTCTGAGTCCCTCCTGGATGACTGAGCTTCTCACCCTATCTCTAAGGGAGAGCCCAGCCACCCTACAGAGAAAACCCATTTCAGCCACTTGTATACGCAATCTCGTTCTTTCGGTCATGACCCAAAGCTCATGACCATAGATGAGGGTGGGAACGTAGATTGACCGGTAAATCGAGAGCTTCGCTTTTTGGCTGAGCTCTCTCTTCACCACGATGGACCGGTACAGCGCCCGTTTGACGGCAGACGCTGTGTCAATCCGCCTGTCGATCTCCCACTCCCTTCTTCCTTCATTGAAAACCACGTTTTCCATTTGTTCTGTCATTTAGTACTATGCAATCTTAAATAACAGGCTGCTAATTTTATGTAGTGTATCAGACATCAATTAGGACAATATCAAAAAAGCAAAGCTGAACTCCACTACTGTCATGTTTCGAGTCTTTGTCGGATCATCGTCGCTTGTCGTGTCATTTCTGCCTGCCCGTTTGTATGCCACGCATTTATTCTGTTGCTACCAGCGTGAGTCCTGGCTTCCTCTCAGCCATGCTGCCAGAATCTTGTGGACTGTATGGAGCTTGAATAATTATTAAAACAATCATCATCTCACTTCACCTGGGTCTGCTGCATCCTGCCTCACCTCACATTACCGCACTTTATGACAACTGCTAAACGCAGACACAGCTTCTTATGATCAAAAAACCTTATTAAAATTTTGCAAAATCAGAAATCACCACTTCTTTTATTCTGGGTAAAGGTTGGTAGGATGTAACATTCTGTTACAATAAGACTTACAGTCAAAGTGAAATAACAAGGACCGGAACTTTCACACGTCCATTTTGATTAACTACATTGATTTTAATGCGTTAAAATTTTTGAGGCAATTAATCACACTTTTTTTTGGTTTTCACATATTTCTGATTAACTGTAAATGTAATGCACAAGCAGCATCTACACACAGCAGCAATGGACGACTAAGCTGATTCTGTTGGCCTCCTGGGGATTCATTCTACTTCAGAAAGCGATTTGTTGGGACAATTATTGTTGTGTTCAAGTTGTGCTGAAAGGAGTTAGCCTGTCAGTGAAGCTATCGCAGCCTGAAACAGCATCGTCTTTTCTTAATACAACAAAATGAATTGTGATTGATTATTTATAGGTCCTACAATTACTTTCATTAAAAATGTTGAAATATCTACATAGGTGTGCAGAGCCTATTTTATTGATGTGTAGTTTTTGATTCAAATCCAATTAATTAATTACACACCCTGCAGTTAACTCAATTAAAAACTTTAATCAGAGTCCGACCAGCAGGAATGAGCCAACAACACATCTCAAACTGGTTACTGGTCACACTCTGTTGACACACGTGATCATTTCATGTAGAAATAACTTCAACTAAAACTTTAACATCATGTCCACTGTCAAAACAAAGACCTTCAGAGGCATTGACATTTTGATTTTTGCTCTTCTAAAGAAATTGGAATTTCATCAAATTGTTAATTAAAAACAAGAAAGACTTTTTAAAATGTTGACAGAAACCAACTGTTCAAGGGCCAGTAGCTGCACCTGCAGGACGAATCCAAGTCTAGAAAAAGCGTTGTCATAACTACAGAAGTGATTCTACTTTAGTAATAAACTACTGGGACAGGCAATCTAGAAACTATTCTGAGAAATTCCTCACTAGCTCGATACACCAATTCTGTAAAATAATCCTAAAATGTCTTCTTTCCTTTTTAAATATACACAAAATATTTATTTAGCAAAAGACTATAAAAAGGCAGCATGTGCCATTTAAAGCATTCCAGGTGTGGCACTCAGTCAGCAATAAGGACTGGGATAAAAATGGAAATCTGTTGGTATTTTATATGGATGTCTTCTTCCATATTAAACATGGAGGATTTGTCCTTGGGTACAGGTGAGCTTTCCTGGACAACAAACTGCTGCTGTTGCACAAAGTTTTGGAAGTCACATAAAAGAATGCTAAGAAGTCTCTTTCAGATATCTGTGTAAGTCTCAAACTTTTAGAGGATGCACATGAACATAGAGTTTACTGCAGTCTCCAGTCTGCGTACCTTCCTTGACGGGGATCGCTGGTTTCTTCTGCCTCAGACCCAGGAGGATGAAGAAGAGGACGAGTGGGATGAAAATTTCAAATGCCAGCACCCACTGCAGAGGAGAAAAGACAAGAGATGAGAACCTTGCTGAGTATCTGCTGAGGAATGGGGCCGGGGCAGGTCTGAGTTCAGCTCATATGACATAAAACAGGAAGAACAAGAAATATTCCTGTGCTAAACTCAATGTGTGACCTTTTTCTTGTCCTCTCTCTTTTCAATATAACAGAAAAAAATACTGCAAGTACCTAAGAAAAAATTTATCTCTCAAGTGGAGACAGAGCACAATGCCAGAGCTGGCTGCAGAAATGGCAACTATAGGAACCAATCCAGAGGCTAACCCCAACCCTAACCCGTTAGATGATGAGATTTAAAATAAACAGGATAACTCTGGAACCAACACTATTTCTGGTCATGGAAACTTCAGCTCACATCAACATGAACTCACACAAACCTGGAACTTTCCAGATGTGCTTCAGCTGCACACAGACATTCATTTAATCCTCAATGTCATTTCTCCACTTCACTCTCCAAGAACTGGAGAAATGTGGAGAATGACACCAGAGTCACATGAGGACACTGACCGCTCTGCCTGACCCTGAACAGGCCTCTCTTGTTACATTGTTCATCCAGAACTGTGAGAACCATAAAGTCCTTTTGTCTCTGCTTTTGGCACTCGCCAGACAACAAGCATGCATGCGCACACACACACACACACACACACACACCCACACACACACACACACACACAAAAGTCATAAACCAACAATTGTCTCTTGACAAGTAACCACTGACAAACAACCAAACGTGAATGATTCAAATGTATTCAAAAGATTACAGCACATTGTGCAAGCTGCAGCAATACACAGACACAGACACACACACACACACACACACACACACACACACACCAGCTCAGAATATCAGAAAAAACCTCTAGATTTTTTGTCCCTCATTAATGAAAATTAAATATACAGTATATTGTATATAGACTCAGTACACAATGAGTGGATGATTTCAAGCTTTTATTTCTTGTAATTTTAATTATTAGAGTTTAGAAATCATGTCTCAAAAAGTTAGAAAGTTATTTACAATAATTTTATTTATTTATTTATTGTAAATAAATAAATAAAAACAAGTAAAGATATCTTATTCATAGAAAGTTGAGTGGAAGTTAAAAGTGTGGTAGGAAAAGAAACACCAGCAACAGGAAGAACTGAAGCATTTGGGAAAGCTTCACAAGGTGTCAGAGCACAGAGAGACACTCCACACATGGAAGACACATGTCCCATTGTTTATGTCCAGAGACTGAAGAACAAGCTGACCTCCTCCATGCTACGCCACACTGATGCAGTAGTTCATGCAAAAGGAGGCCCAAACCAGTACTAACTGGGAGTTTGGGGTACCGGGCCCTTTGATACAGGCTGTCAGGTCCCTGTATGACCGGAGTCAGAGTCTGGTCCACATTGCCGGCAGTAAGTCGGGCTCGTTTCCAGTGAGAGTTGGACTCCGCCAGGGCTGCCCTTTGTCACCGATTCTGTTCATTACTTTTATGGACAGAATTTCTAGACCAGCCAAGGTGTTGAGGGGATCCGTTTTGGTGGCCTTAGAATTGCATCTATGCTTTCTGCGGACGAGGTGGTCCTTTTGGCTTCATCAGGTCAGGGTTTCACTGGAGCAGTTTCAGTGTGAAGCAGCCAGGATGATGATCCATGCCTCCAAATCTGAGGACATGGTCTTGAGCCGGAAAAGGGTACAGCCTTCTCTGGGACGGAGGAGTGTCCTACTTCAAGAGGAGTTTAAGTATCTCAGAATCATGACTGAAAGAACGAGATCGCGGATACAAGCGGCCGAAATGGGTTTTCTCCGTAGGGTGTCTGGTGCCTTAGAGATAGAGTGAGAAGCTCAGTCATCCGGGAGGGACTCAGAGTAGAGCCGCTGCTCCTTCACATCGAGAGGATCCAGTTGAGGTGGTTCGGGCATCTGGTCAGAATGCCTCCTGGACGCCTCCCTGGTGAGGTGTTCCGGGCACGTCCCACTGGAAGGACTAAGTCACTTGGCTGGCCTGGGAACGCCTTGGATTTCCCCCAGAGGAGATACGTCTAGTCATTTCTAAAATATTTTGAAATTGTATCAATGGCTGTTTTCTAACTGTTCTAATTGTTTTCCCTTGCTTATTACATTTTCTATTGAAATTAACAATTATTACTAAAATATCTCAGAACGTGTTCATTATTAATATCATGGGCCATCATCATCATATCATCATCATTCCTGTGTTACTCCAGAGTTTTTACCTGGAGCTTAATGTTAGCTTAGCTTCCCCCTCACACACACCTGCCTTCCTGCCTGCATGAAACTTTTTCTTTATGAACATTTTCATTCCTTCTTACCGGGTGGCAGCAGCTAACCTGAACTCTTCCTCAAACTGTCCTTGGTCACGTCTCTGTCCTCATCCTCCTCCAACAATAAAGCCTCTGAATCGCTAATTCCTACTGAATCTCCTCCAGCAGTCAAAGTTAGTTAGTTTGACACATTTTTCTGAATGGGTTTTTTTGCGCTTTTTACCTTTTGTGGTAGTTTTTCTGACCCGCCCCGTCTCATATCCGCTCATTTTCTCCCACTCCGGTTAGGGGAGGGGTGGGCCAAAGAAGACTGAGGGATTTCACTGGATAAGCCCAATGTCCATCTATAAAATCAACCAATGGGCTGTCACAGTCAATAAAAAATTGATTTAACATAATGCTTTTGTTAAATTATGACAGCGTAGAGCTGCCAGATATGGACAGTAAATGCATCAGTCTGGACTCCAGACGGTCAGTCCTCCCCTGGACAGAAGTTCAAACAGAATGCAGCTTTTTTTTCCTGCCCAAATTGTCAACCCACCGCAGCCACTGTGGTGGGTTGGGTGTAAATTGGATGCATTGCTCCAATTTATACGCCACTTTATACTTTTACCCCTATTTCGTTGTGGCGGGTTGCTAATTTCCACCCATCCTGATATCAAACAAACCAATAAAATATTTGCCATTTTTAGGCTTTACTGATGTTGCACAGCTCCATTATTTATGTAGCACCATCCACAACACACATTTACAAAAAAAGTGAATTTAATCCAATTATACAGATAAATCCCATGTCCAGTGCAAACATTCTAGTTGCACTAAGTTACCAAGCAATGCAGTCACCCTCTCCTTGGGCTGCCACCTTATCGTGGTGGAGAGGTTTGAGTGCCCCAATGATCCCAGGAGCAATGCTCTTCTGCTGGGGGACTTCAATGCTCACATGGGCAATGACAGTGAGACCTGGAGGCGCGTGGTTGGGAGGAACGGCTCCCCAATCTGAACTCGAGTGGTGTTCTGTTTTTATTTATTTATTTATTTATTAAGGTTTTATTGGCTCTAGAGGTCTTTATTTGATAGTTAATTGACAGGAAAGAGGGTAATGAGAGAAGGGGGAAGACATGCGGCAAAGGTCACCAGGCTGGGAATCGAACCTGCGACGGCCGAACTACTGTGATAAACGATAATATTGTTTGAAGACCTTTGTACACTGATTTAATGGAAATGACATAATAATGCATGTGATTTCCTGTCAAAGATAGATACACTTTATTTTCAAAAGAACATTTAACACTGGAACTGATCAAATAAACAAAACAACCAAAAACAAAAATAAAATGGATCCTCAGTCTCCATTAATAAAAATGTACTTGAATAAAAACATCAAAGTGTAAATAAATACTGCATTCAACCAAAAGAGTTCAGATTATAAAGTCTGTAAACCATATTGCCCTTCAGTAATCATTAGATTTAAATAGAGAAGATGGAACATCGACTACCTGATGCAATAGTTCACACTACACGTTAGTTCACTCCTACATTTTCCCCTTAAGACAATCTTAGAACTTTGGTCGTTCTAAGATTGTCGCTTATGATCATCCTGTAGTGTGTGGTGTGTTACAGTAGATCGTTGTGGCCCCTCCGATCTAAATCAGGGGTTTTCCCCACTGGGAGCTTAACGCAGCCTGTTGAATGTGACAGAAAGCAGGAGAAGAATCCGTGCTTTCTGATTGGCTACCTGAGCGGAAATTACAGAGGGGAATCCCAAACAGCTGACATGGCGCAACCTGAAGTCCAGTGGACATTGGAGATGATATGTGGAAACAACATTAATGTTTATATATTTTCTTTCACATAAACATTCTCAGTGAGAATCCTTGTATTTGCGGGTTTCTGATACATCTATAAAACAGGCCCTCAAGCGGCATTGATGGACAACAAAACGATTTGTTGGGGCAACTATTTCTGTGTTCAAGTTGTGCTAAAAGCAGTTAGCCTATCAGTGAAGCTACTCCAGGCTAAAACAGCATCTTAAAGTTAAACATGTAGCAGCACCACATACAATGCAATTAATTAATTATACACCCTGGATTATAGACTGGATTAAAACTTCAATCAATTCCCACTACTCACGCAGATTCAACAGCGTAAATAAGAAAAATTGCTTCAACTTTTGAGAGGAATGCCTAGAATTGGGTACTGAACGAACAGCAAGATCATAAAACCATAACAGCCTTACAAACGGTTTACCCAACACCACAAGGAAGGAAAGCTAAAGAGCTATCCTTCATCTCCAAAATGTCCTCTGATTTTCAGTGTGATTTTCATCCAAACAGGTCTGATACCTGGAAGATGACTGACCTGAGTCATCAGCTCTTCTCTCTGGAGTTGACCCGATGTGTAGCATGCACCACACAGACACAATGAAAGTCTTAGTGAACTATTTAGCCATCTCCATGACAAAGGGCCCGTACCACCGATGCTGATGTATTATTAAGCAGATGCTCAGCAGTCATGTGTGCTGAGGTCTGATCTGACTGTTCTCTGTGGTGAATGAATAAATACACCGTGTTCCAAACTATTATGCAAGTGATATTTTCTCAGATTTCCTTAAATGGTCAATGCAAATGATGGTCAGTATAATTTTCAAGTCATGAACTATTGCAGTATGAATCAAATTTAACTGAACAAAGCTCCCCATGAGAACAGTATTTTTTCAAAAATAAAAAACTCAAAATGCACTGTTCCAAATTATTATGCACAGCAGATTTTCTAAACATTTTATGGGTTATAAAGAACTATTGTGTTTTATTTTGAATATTTAAACCATCTTCCAGTTCCAGTGTTAAGTGTGCTTTCACAAAATTAAAATTTATTACTCTTTGAAAGAGCAATCTTGCATTATTATGCCAATAATTAAAATGATCACAAAATCACAACATTGTTGTTTAACGTAATAATTACTGGGACAATTTGTCATCTGGCAAAATGTATTACCTTGACAGGCAACTTGCCCTGGGGCAAGTTCTATTTGTAAAACGTTTCTCTTTAACCTAAATTTACCTGACTGGACATGAAATTGGTTAACTACATGAACACATCTTCTCCAGCCCCAACACTGAATACAGATTATTTATGTCATGCAAGTCACTGCATCAGAATCGAAAGTGAGATCTGATCCAGTCTTTTTCATCAGGAAACAAGCCTTTCTAAAACCATTTTCATTAAAATCCTCTGTATGTGTCTTCATAGATTCTGTTATTTTTTTGTGATCAATTTTTTATTATTCTTTGCATTTTAGTACAGATATTCATATGTAGCCTGCAGAAGCACAAGGTGCTGAACAAGAATATTGTCGCGCTTTTGGTTTCCAGGGTAACGGAGGCGTTGGTGTAGGTGAAGATACACGACAAAAAAAATAGAAAAAACCTCTTGCATGAACTTTACTTCTTTCTTGGACATCTGCCACCATCACTGTGGCAGATGTCCAAGAAAGAGTCTCAGGTATGAAAAACTGGACAGCACCAGGGCCAGACAAGATCCATGCCTACTGGCTAAAGAAACTGTCTGCCCTACATGAGCGACTAGCAGACCAAATGAACCAGCTGCAACAGAACGGGAACCACCCTGAATGGTTAACTGAAGGGCGCACAATCCTGATCCAGAAGGATCCAACAAAGGGCCCGGTCCCATCTAACTACCGACCAATAACCTGTCTCTCCACAACCTGGAAGCTCATGTCAGGCATCATAGCGGCTAAGATAAGCAAACTGTCAAGAAATCTGGTATGTGTGTATGAGATCGGTCCAGGCTCATGCAGACAAACGACCATAAGAAGGCCTAAGAGACTGTTGCAGCCTTGTGTATTGATTAATAATGATTTCTTAATGTGTAATTTCTGTATGTTCTTTTTAACGATAAACCAAAATCAAGTAATCTATGGTTATTGAGAATTGCAATAGAGATAGAAAGAAAGGAGAAGAACTTGGGTGTGCGAGCAGCTGCATTTCCTGTCAGTGGTTACTGCTGAGGATTCTCAGAGAGTTCTAAATATTCCTTAAGACACGGCAGATTTATAAAAATAGTTCAGACTATTACTTAACATGAAAGTTTAATTATAAATTTTATGATAAATTCTAGTTATCATAACATTATGAATGATTGATAAATCAGAGAAGTAAAATAAGGCATAAAATGTGAATGCAGCGACAGGAAGTGGGTGCGGATGTCAGAGCTGCCGATGACAGGGTGCTTGCACCTGCAGATTCGGAAAGTTTTTTTAAATAAGAACAGAAATGTCATAAGTCAAGAAAATGTCAACAAGGGACTGGAAATTTTAGTTTAACAGTAGCAATAAACAATGTTATCTTTAAAATAAATCACTTAAGAAGAAATTTATACTCAACAGTAAATGTAAAAGGTTAATAAAATAACTATTCTGTTTCCAGCCTGCAGATTATAAAGATAAAGACTATTATTTCCAAGCAAGTTGTAAAGTTGTAAAGAATGAAATCTAAACATTGTGAGTAATTGGATAAGATTCAAAGAGAAACGCTTTGATTAATGTTAGTTGCTTGTAGTAAACATTTACTCTTATATTAAAACTGTAACTTGGATGTCAAGTAATTAGAATCATGGATTATTCTTAGTTTCTTTTTAGAAGACTTGTAGTAAGCTCACCTTAAGATACAACTGATGAATTATGGATATTATAACATTATAAGTTTTACTCTGAGCATGAAATAGAAAGGTGCAGCTGCCTGATAAAGATCAGAGCAAGGAAGGGCGTGGGCCGCTCTTGGGTTGCAGAGGTGAGATGGAGGATGAAGCCATCGGGTGGCTTCCTGTTGCTCAGAGTCAACCGCCTGCTCCGGAAAAGAAGTTCTACGCCTGGGTCGACATGACCCGGGTTGCAGGTGTCATAAGTGCATTAGTTCGTGGTCGGGTCATGGTGACCCAGGTTCTGGCTTCCTGCTTGCGCAAGTAAACCGCCCACGTGGAAAAAGAGACACGTGGAGAGTGGGGGCCTGGTTGCGCAATCATGAAGTCGCGCACAGATGCTCTTTTTCTCTCTCTGTACACCCACATGGGGAGGGAGGAAAAGTATAAAACCACGAGACCGAAGTGACACGAGGTTCTTCGTCCCCGGCGCTGAGAGTCAACACAAGTGCAGCAAGAATAACCAGCAGAGGACCACACCCCGGAACCAAGGAAATCGATGAGCACGACGGAGTACCTCACGACAGAACACGCACCTCAGGCCGGACAAGAGGGCGAGATCCACCGACCCACTGCCTTGGTTCTTTATTAGTTTCAATACTCTGCGCTTAAACCCAACGATCTCAACCTGCTTCGCAACGGACTTGGGGAACTGAACAAAAGTCACCGGATCGACTGAAAGCTGTTTCACTGGATCGATTGAGAGCTGTTCAGTTGGATATAACAGACAGTTCATTTTGTTTCAATTCCAAAGAGGATTTATTTTTTTTAAAGATAAAGACTCTGACCAAGAGCTGTTCAGTTGGATATAACGGACAGTTCATTTTGTTTCCATTCCGAGGAGGATTATCTTTTTTAACGATAAAGACTCTGACCAAGGATTACACGGATTTCTGTTGCCGAGATCCAATTCCATCGATGGGTATGAGTTCCGCTGCAACCCAAAGCCTCATTTTATAGATAAGATGACAGCGTAGGGAAGTTATTAGGTAAAGGTTAAATTGATCTAAATTTGTATTGATTTTCTATGTGTGGTGTAATCTCAAGTAAATTCGTATGTCTGTCATTTACCCTGCTAAAGCTTGCTTAATAAATGCATATAATATAAAATTCTAATCAGGTTGTGGACCTTGAAATTGATTGAGTCATTTGAATCAAAGTTCTTCTATTTATAGTAAAACCAGTATACATGATTCTAGTAATGTGGTGGCTTCAGACTTTCCTTTGGTGAGTGTAAAATAATGACCTTGGGACTTTTTTTTTTCTAGTCACTAAAAATTATCCAGCCGTTAACAAGGGCACGTTACAGTTTAGAAAGGAAGCTACCGTTAACAGAAGTGGTTATTGAAACTATGCAGTTGTGAGGGCTACTCAGCTGATTGTTTTTTAACTGAAAAGGGTCATAACTTCTGAATCGAAGGTAGTGAGAGCTGGACGAATTTCTTTCACCACCAGTTTAAACAGATTATCTCAAAGATCTTGTTCAGGGTACTTCAGGGTAACTTAAGAGATTTTCCGGACCTGTTAGACAGAGAACTGGTCAGTAGTCAGCCGGGGAGTTGAGAGGAAAGGGCGCGGCTGGCTATTGCGTAGTAACAAACAAAACACATGAATCAATGCATGAGCACGACACAGAAGGGCATCGGGGTAAATAGCAGAGGAGCCAAACACCAACTCCTTGTAGACCACACAGTTGCCAGAGACTGCAAAACCCGACACACCAACCTGTGCACGGCTTGGATTGATTACACGAAAGCCTATGACTCAATGCCACACACTTGGATCATCGAATGCTTAGAGATGTACAACATCAACAGGACCTTGAGAGCCTTCATTGCAAACTCAATGGGGCTGTGGAAGACCACCCTTGAAGCCAACTGCAAGCCACTTGCACAAGTATCCATCAAATGTGGCATATACCAAGGAGATGCGCTGTCCCCGCTACTGTTCTGCATAGGCCTGAACCCCCTCAGCCAAATCATCAACAAGACTGGCTACGGATACCGATTCAAGAATGGAGCCAACATCAGCCACCTCCTCTACATGGATGACATCAAGCTGTATGCCAAGAGCGAGCGAGACATAGACTCACTGATCCACACCACCAGGATATACAGCACGGACATTGGGATGTCATTCGGACTAGAGAAGTGTGGTCGGATGGTTACAAAGAGAGGGAAGGTCATCCGCACAGAAGGGATCTCACTCCCAGAAGGAACAATAGCAGACATAGAGGAAGGTTACAAATACCTGGGAATATCACAAGCAAATGGCAACCTTGATGAGATCACAAGAAAAAGAGCCACAACCAAATACCTCCAACGAATAAGACAAGTACTGAGAAGCCAGCTCAATGGCAAGAACAAGATCCGTGCAATAAACAGCTATGCCCTACCAGTAATCAGATACCCTGCAGGAATAATTAGCTGGCCAAAGGAGGAGATACAGGCCACAGATGTTAAGACCCGGAAACTACTAACAATGCATGGAGGGTTCCACCCCAAATCCAGCACCCTGAGACTCTACACGAACCGCAAAGAAGGAGGCAGAGGACTAGTGAGTGTGAGAACCACTGTCCAAGACGAGACATCCAAGATCCATAGATACATCAGGGACAAAGCCTCAACAGACAATGTGCTCAGTGAATGTCTCAAACAATGGGGAACAGAAGCTGAGGTGCCGGAGGAACCATCATGGGAAGACAAGCCCCTGCATGGGATGTACCACCGGCAAATAACCGAAGTGGCTGATATCAGAAAGTCCTACCAATGGCTGGAAAAAGCTGGACTGAAGGACAGCACAGAGGCCCTCATCATGGCCACCCAGGAACAGGCCCTAAACACCAGAGCAATTGAGGCCCAGATCTACCACACCAGACAAGACTCAAGGTGTAGGTTGTGCAAGGAGGCCCCTGAGACAGTCCAACACATAACAGCAGGGTGCAAGGTACTGGCAGGGAAAGAGTACATGGAACGACACAACCAAGTGGCAGGCATAGTGTACAGAAACATCTGTGCAGAATATGGACTGGAACCCCAAAGATCAAAGTGGGAAACACCCCCGAAGGTAGTGGAGAATGACCGAGCTAAGATCCTGTGGGACTTCCAGATCCAGACAGACAAAATGGTGAGGGCGAACCAACCAGACATAGTCGTGGTGGATAAACAACAGAGGAAAGCCGTTGTGGTGGATGTGGCAATACCAAGTGACTGCATCAGGAAAAAGGAGCATGAAAAACTAGAGAAATACCAGGGCCTAAGGGAGGAACTGGAGAGGGCCTGGAAGGTGAAGACCACAGTGGTGCCTGTGGTCATCGGGACCCTCGGGGCAGTCACCCCCAAACTGGAACAGTGGCTACAACAGATCCCAGGAACAACATCAGACATCTCAGTCCAGAAATGTGCAGTCCTTGGCACAGCCAAGATACTGCGCAGAACCCTCAAGCTCCCAGGCCTCTGGTAGAGGACCCGAGCTCAGAGGAAGAAGAATCACCACCCGCGGTGGGTGAGAAGGGAATTTTTTTTATTTATTTTTTTATCTGTACACAAGGTAAAAAAAAACCCAACAACATATAAAACTAGGAAAAAATGGGGGAATAGAAAAACAAAAAACCAAAAAGGAGCAAAATCATAACCTCCTGATAAAATCCCTGAATCTAATACCTTCAGAGCCTGTTCACATCCCACATCTGAAATCCACGAAGAGTCTCTAGAAGCGAGCTCCACGCCTCGACAGAAGATTCTTTGGCTCCGTTAACTCTCACTATAGACAGTTCTAGATAAACAATGTCCTAATATTTCAAAATCCATGTAAAGACAGTGAGTATGAAGGTTTCCAACATGTTGCCACTAGTTTTTTTGCAGCCATGAGTCCTGCCAACTTCTTGCATCAAATGTCAGCTACGGTTTTGGTAAGTTATTCAAAATTATTGTAGCAGATGAGCAAAGCAGTCTGATCCAAAACATTTTTGATAAATTAAAGGCAATCATTATCCAAAATTTGGCCAATGGTGCACACTCCCAAAACATATGGAAAACAAAAACTAGTCTCTCTGGAACAACAGTGAGTACAACTAGGATCATTTATAACCTTCATCAAGTGAAGTTTTCTGGGAGTTAAATATACTCTATGTATAAAGTTGAAATGAATTTGTTGATTGTCAGGATTTCTAGATGTCAAGCTCACATTAGTTCACACTTCATTCTAATCAAATGGCCACCCCATACCTGGAATGTCTATTGAAACAAATCCAGCTGTAAATTTGACAGCATTGAGGAGTTTTTGAAGTGGGTGTGTTGTGAGCGGGCCTTGCAAAAGGACGCCACTGAATTTTATAATCTTAAAGGCAAGTAGAAGAAAAAGGAGGAAACTGGTACGTCAAACTTCTTACATTCTTACATTAACGCTGATTTCTGCCAATTGATTTTGAAACTGGAGAACATACCATAATGCTTAAAGGTAAACAAAACATGTGGAATGCATGTAAAGCATTGCTTAGATACAGTTATATGTCATCCACATATTGTGAAATATGATGATGTGTATTGTTAATGGAGTTTGGAGAGACTGTGGGTTATCAAATAATGACAAGTAAAAAAGGAAACATTTATTCAAAGTCAAAAGCAAGTTGGACCAAAATAAACAATCCTGAGTTACTAAACCAAAACTTCTGAGAGCTTGTCTAGCTGATTAATACTGGTTCTGACTGAGCGGAGTAATTCTGCACAACACAGGGAAGAGGAGATAGATTTTTTTCAGAGATTATCTATCGTATGTTAGGACAGTGAAAGTTTTAATACATATGTAAAATCTTATTTATTTTTTGTTAGTTTGTTTACTTAAGTTACATGCTGCAGCTTTAGGCAGCTGTTTGGTGTGAGAGTTCCCTGCCGGGTTGCGGTTAAATGGCGCTCCGTCTGTGAAATATATTGCATAGCGGCGGTCAAACAAAGAGCAGAACCAGCGTCTTCCACCACTAACTCGTTGACTTCCATTATTGTCAGGTTAATTGTTTAGCTTTCTGACCGTTGCGCTCTTCCAGGTGAGTGTTGATAGTTGTTTGCTGCTTTACCTGCTGTCTGGCTGCTCCAGATGTCTTTTTCTGCAGTAAACCATTTAGCCAAACTCTGTTAAGTGCTTGTTTTTTAAATGTTATATTAGATTTGTTGTGTTGATGCATTTTGACGTGTTTCACCCCCGAGGCATTTCCTGTCGCAACATGCAAACTTCCCCATTTACTCTCAGAGAGTTATAGTTTCACACCTCATGGCTTATGATTTGTTGTGCAGTGCGAAGGAAACACACACAAACTCCAAATTGAGATACAGGTGATCGGTTTTGGTGATCGGCAACAAGCGACAGTGATCGACGATCACCAATCATACACTTTTTTGCGGAAATTGGCCATGGTTGGCCGATTGATCAGCACACTTAAAAGGTACTTATGCAAATGTAAGTGTGTTTGAAATATACAAAAGTACTTTCTTTCAATAGGGCAGCAGAGACGCTGAGTTATTATGGCTGAATGATTCAAATTTAATATTATTTAACCTACAGAGAAAGATCTGTCTGGGAAAGTATGAAACAAGGGAAGGATGAGCTCAAAATTGAAACAAATCCATCCAACAGAGGCTGAACTCTGCTTTGGTTAGCAGCAATCATCTCCACAGAAGCAGGACTTTTACTGAAACCTCTCATTGAGACGATTTCCTTGAGTATAATTAAAACGCTTTTATGAAGCATGAGCATCTCTACATGCTCTACCTCCGCTTTCTGAACAATGTTAGGCTTTTCTGAGTATAGTCCAGTTTGTGAGACCGATGCCATCTTAGCTAAGTGCTGACAAACTCGTTCTGCTCCTGTCATCAATTCTGTGGACAGATTTAACGAGGCCAGACCCAGGCATCTTCATCTAGACAGAAATGACGCATCTGCTACTATAATTAAAACAGAAGCTTATCAGAGTATCTCCTGTGCCTCTCCTGAGTCTGATGTCAGCAAGTAGACTTGCTAAAAATACTCTCCATTCCTCCTAAAACAAGAAGCAGCCCTCACTACGTCCATGCACAGGGAGAAAGCCAGCAGCCTGGGGAGAGAGGAAACCTAAACGCTTTTCCACTGGTAAATCCCGCGCCAACTGGTTAATGTGCAGTTTGGTTCTTCCCCAGGTAGTGAACTTTTCTATTATAACAGGGGTCTCAAACTCCAGTCCTCGAGGGCCACAGTCCTGCAACTTTTAGAAGAGCCTCTGCTGCACCATCTGAATGGAATAATTAGGTCATTACTAAGGCTCTGGATAACTTATCAACACAAGAAGGTAATTAAGCCATTTCATTCCAGTGTTTTGAACCTGTAGCACATCTAAAAACTGCAGGACAGAGACCCTTGAGGAATGGAGTTTGACCCCTATGTATTATATGGTCCGTTCCTCACTATTGTGGGCGGGACTTGACCAGCAGCAGCTGTGTTCAACTCTCTGCTTAGTTTTTTATCAGTTTTGGAGAAACTCAAGGTTCTGGTTCTGATGGACTAAAATAATCCCAGATATCTAACTTTGTATTATAGAAATTCATTGCTGGCCCAAACATAATGATGAAGCCCCATATTAGCTGATTATTTCGCTATGCATGTCAAAATAATTACAATCTTTTGGATTTAGGCAATGCAATCGAAAGATGTAAACCATTAGCTATGTATAAATTGTATTATTTTTTTAAACCAAATGAAAAATAAAGTTCACATCACAAGTTAATATTATGTAGGTCCGGTGTTTAACATAGTTGATGCAAAACAGCAGGTCCATCAGAAAGCTGACCAGAGCTGCACTGTTTCTCTCTACTTTATTAGCTACTGTCCGTATTTCAGAGAAATATGCTGCTATTTGTAATTGATTATGTTTCATATTATGTTTCTATTGATTATGTTTTTTGAATAATCTGTCTGTGCAGGGCCAGTCCTATATATAGGCAGGGGGTGGGACACGCCCCCTCTCCCTGGCACTGACAGACTTAGTAATTGGAGCTTCTGACGAGGTCACGCCCAGGGCGTTCCCATAGTGCAGCGCTTCTCAATTCCAGTCCTCAGGCCCCCCTGCTCTGCATGTTTTAGATGTGGCTCTATTCCAGAACAGGTGATTCTAATCATTGCATGATCATCAAGTGCTGCAGAACCCTGTTAATCACCCATAGATTCAATCCAGGTGTGTGACAGGAGGGAAAAACCTAAAACATGCAGAGCAGGGGGGCCTGAGGACCGGAATTGAGAAGCACTGCCATAGTGAGACACGAAACGAATGCTATGAAAGAGAACATTTCTGAAAGTATCCGAGACAAACATGAAGTCATGTTCCATGCATCATAAGCATTGCACAACAATTACCAGTAGATTCCAGATGGTGTCGTTCACATTGATAAATCATTTGCAAAGAAATCTCCTAAACCAATAAAAATTCAAAACGGACTAAACAACAAAGTTCTTCCAATTTAATTCAAAGCAATTTTATTAAACTAAGAAATAGATTTATGGTTTGGAAAAGGTGTGGATTCAAACAGAAAGCATGTCTGCTCTGCACCAATAAGCACCACAATAAACCAGCTGAAGCTTAAATTCAGGTGTGAAGTGACTGAATTTCTAGAAAATACCATGTTTTCCGGACTATAGAGCGCACCTTACTATAAGCCACACCTACAAATCTTTTGGGGAAAAAAAATCAACAAAAACCTGGAACGTACTTATATAATACCAGCGGGTTATGAGCCACTGGTATCTCCGCTGCGTTCGGTTTTCAATAAGGAGTCAGCAGAGGGCAGCGTTCTAATAAATCTGCAGAATTTATTACGCAGCCCTCCATCTCCAACGCCAAACCATAGTTTTGTTCCCGCTGAGCTTACGTGCAGTGGTTCTACTTCCTTCCTGTACTCCCAGATCCATAGTCCTCAACTTAAAAACTGCATCATATGAGTTTGAAGAAATTTCTCCGTTGTGCCTAGTGCTAGCATGTGCTTGTTCTAAATGAAAAGTAGCCCTTTCTTCTTTGATTTCCAATTTTGACTTCCAGTGATTGATTTCCTGCTAAAGAGCCCCCTGGTGGTTGAAGAAAAATCTACAGAAAAGCCGCACCGGGCTATAAACCGCATAGTTCAAAGCGTGGGGAAAAAAAGTAGTCGCTTTTTAAATACAAAGGATCTTTCAATAGGTTCTCTAAAATGTGAGTTTACATGTTAGGTCAAAGCAAAAAAGTCCTAACAACTTTAGCATTTTTAATGTAGGCTATCCATGCTGTGTTATTTACTTTCTTTTGTATAGAGGAATTACTTGTAAACACAGCAGATGCATGCACAACTTGTCTGCAGAAAGAGCTGCGCCAGTATGTAAACACTCACTGGTTACCATGGTTATTTAACATTAGCTAGAATCTTGTTATTCAGTGGACTAAATTTGTTAATCACACTGTGATAAAATAAGTTATGCTACTAAATTGACATTAGTGAATGAGAAGCGTTCATTAATGTGAACCATTAAATGCAGGTCAGTGAATAAATGATGAGAGAAAATGGCCCAAACGACAGAAGTTACTACTTGTACAAGATATTGCTACTTGTTCACAGTAAGATCATCAGCTCTCAATGAGATACATTTCTTTATATCAGGGGTCGGCAACCCACCATGTTGAAAGAGCCATACTGGACCAAAAAAAATAAATAAAAATCTGTCTGGAGCCGCAAAAAATTGAAAGCCTTATATAAGGCTTATAATAAAGGCAAAACAGGCTTTAAGTGTATACATTCGCCTATTATCAAAACGACTAAGTGTATACATAATTAGCATTCGTGATGAAATGTTTATTTTCCCTGCAGTGTGTCCTGGATGGAATGACACACTACATGACTGTTGTACAATGGTGCTTTAAGTTTACCTTCCATTAATATTAATGTATTGAGTTTTGTTGCACTGATAAAATTAAGAAATACAATAAAGACATCTGATTTTTGATGTCATTTTTGCTATGAATATCGACAGGGAAAGGGTCATTTCTTCCTTTTGGAACTCAGAAAATCTGCTCCCAAATGCAGTTTGCAGAACGACGATCGCTCTTTGTAAATAATCACCATTAAATGTGTGATCGAACAAACAACAAAAGGGAACATGCTAAAGTTTGTTGCTTATCTGGGCAACAAACTGAGTGCAATAAAACACAACCTGCAGGCAGTCTATAAAGCAGTAGCCCTTTTAAAAGGTAAAGTATAAAATTAAATTAATACAGTTCAAGTTTGATTTTTGTGTAAATGCCAAGCAAGTCAGTGCAATGATAAAACAGCAGCATCTTCTTCTCTTTTGACACACAACCATCCTCCGACCTGAGCAACAATAACACAATAATATCGCTAAGTGTCATTTTAAATATATACTGACAAAAATCACTAATCACTTTATAAAAACAATCACTTTGTTACTCAATATATATGCCTATGGCAGGATTGTGTTCTTACGTGTTAATGTGACTCCTGTTTACTGAAATCACTGGACAACTTCTCAACATCGAGTATTTAAGATGCAAGATTAATCTTGACGTGGAAGCTAATGCAGCGCCTTCCCTGGAAACGTCTTTCCACATTACGGGATTTTTCAGACTTTAAGCCGTTACTTTTCACGTTGAACTATGCGACATAAAACCCGGTACAGTTTATACAAGTACGTTTCCATTTTTTTTTTTTTTTTTATTTTATTTGTATTAATATTACATTAAGATGCGCTCTATAGTCCGGAAAATGTGGTACTCTTTTTGTTATTTGATAACTTCTCGCTACAGAGCAAACATTCAGGTAATTCTTCTGCATCGGCAATGAATGCAAATGATTCGCTCCATGAATCATAGAAGCTCTCTTCAGCTATTTTCCTTTTACCCCCTTTGCTCTCCATGGTCTGCACACCCGTTTCCAACGGCCACCTGTCTCGCACCCCACCCAGCTGTCAAATCTTTGTTGACAGAAATGTTGAAATTTAATATTTATTCTACACATTTTTATAGCTTTGAAAAATGTTAAGAATTATTGTGTCATGTTTGTCCTTCAACAGAAACCATATTAAAACCAAAAATATATTTCCCACCCCCATCTTTTTCCATTTTCAAACATTTTGAAAAAGCTCCAGAGAGCCACTAGGGCACCGCTAAAGAGCAATGGGTTGCCGACCCACACCTTGTATATACAGAAGAAAAAATAAACCAAAATCAGATTAATTTGCACATCCACACTAAGTCCAGTATCAATGCTATACCCAAACAAAACAAATACAGGAAAATTGACCCAATTTTTCCTGTATTTGTTTAAGCTCAAGTTCCTGCTGTCTGGATGTCCGGGATGTCCTACCCTCACATTTCTTTAAGAAGTTCCTGTGTGTCATTGCTAATGATTTGGTCCAAATAGTAAACTGGTCACTCTCATCAGGTGTTTTCCTTCAGGCTTTAAAATCAGCAGTAATCAAACCACTGATAAAAAAAGAACAATCTGGACAAATCACTACTGCAGAATTATAGGCCGACCTCCAACCTCCCATTAATCAGCAAAGTTATTGAAAAAGCTGTTTAAACAGTTAAATAGCTTCCTAATGATCACCAACCGCTTTGACTCCTTCCAGTCTGGTTTCCGGTTTCACCACAGCACAGAGACTGGCCTAGTCAAAGTGTTCAATGACATCCATATAAATACGGACTGTGGGAGAACCACAGTGCTGGTTCTGTTGGACCTCAGTGTTGACCAGGACATATTACTGAATCGACTGGAGACTTGGGTTGGACTCTCCGGTCCAGAACAACAGGGATTTCTTTGTTTCAATAGGAAACTTCTCATCAAAGCAGACAGAAGTCACATGTGGTGTACCCGAAGGTTCAATCCTAGAACCCCTCTTATTCAATATCTATATGATCCCATTTGCTCAAGTTATAACAGGAAGCAAGATTAGCCACCATAACTGGTTGGCCTTCTATCACCTGAAGAACATTTCCAGGATTAAAGGACTAATGTTTCAGCCAGATCTAGAGAAACTCATCCATGTGTTTATCTTCAGTTGTATTGATTATTGCAACAGCGTCTTCACAGGTCTGTCCAACAAATCAATCCTCCAGCTGCAGCTGATCCAGAATGCTGCTGCTGGAGTTCTCACTAAAACCAGGAAGATAGAGCACATAACACCAGTTTTAAAGTCCCCACAGGCTCCTTGTAGCTCAAAGAATAGACTTTAAAATACTGTTAGTTTATAAATCACTGAATGGTTTATCACCACAATACATTAAAGATCTGCTGCTGTTGTATCAACCTTCCAGAACTCTCAGGTCTTCTGGTTCTGGTTCTGCTCTGCATCCCCAGAACCAGAACCAAATGAGGAGAAGCAGCATTCAGCATCTATGCACCACAAATCTGGAACAAACTTCCAGAAAACTGTAAAACAGTGGAAACACTGAGTGCCTTCAAATGTAGACTAAAACCCACCTGTTGAGAGTTGTATTTGAAACATAACCATGAAACATTAATCAATAATCTGATGTGCAAAATAAATAAAATCATTTCGTCCTAGTTTCGTCACAGTTGGAGGGGAAATGAAGATGTAGCTGCATCCATCAAGGAAGGAGATAAATTAAGTCTTCAAAAATTAAAAATGCGGCAGCTTGAACAAGAGGAGTGCAAGTTACAGAATCAATGTGCTAAAAATAAAACCTCTAACGACTGCAGACACCGCAAAGCTGTGTGGGAGCTGTGCCGGGTAAAGAGAAGTGATCTGCACTGGCTGCAAGTTGTGAATTATTTTATTAGCCTAGTTAGAGATAGTTTAAATAGTTAGAATAATGCACTCTGGCCTGCATTCTGAAGGTGACATGCGTAGTAGAGCGGCTGATGGAACGTGACTGATAATCCCTCAATACGTTTCTATATTTGATCAATTTCCTTCAACTTCATCTGTTTTTGTTGTGTTTTTTATGTTTTCAAAGCAGCAGCACAGACCTCAGCATCCACAATCCATATTTTTAAAGTTCTATGAATGATCAGACGTTCCTGGAATACTGGAAAGACGGATGGAAAAAATAAAACTGATCTGATGGTAGAATAACAGATTGAAAACAATAAATATCTTTGTTTTTGAGCTCATACTTATTCGTTTAATTGTTGATATGTGGTTTATTAATTAGAGCCCTTAATTCAAAATTTGTATTTTGTAAAACAGCTTCCATTTCAATTAATTGTTATTTTAAGGGAACAATCTTCCACAAAAATGTATAAGGGGAAGCAAAATTTTAGGAGACAAGAATCTTTAATGTCTTGTTGGTTGCAATGAACCCAGATTTTTCTCCCACCTTTGTCTTTTCCATCATTTCCAAGTGCCAGCACTCTCCCAGAGTGAACTGATATGGAATTATGTACATCTCATATTCATACACAGAGTTACTGTGTCTCTTCTCAATAACTGAAGTTTACATTAAAGCAGGACATACAACTACACTAGATCTGTATATCAAACTGTTCAGTCAGTCAGTCAGACAGACAGACAGACAGAATCAGTGCAGGTTGTTGATGTTAACCTTGGAGCTGAGCAGCTTTCCTCAAGTCTGTAATTTCTCCACAAACAACAACCTGTTTACAGCTCGGCCAACTTCCTCCTTCCTCTCAGCGCGGTGCTCAGGCAGTAAAGCTGCCTAAACAAGCCCAACCCAGGCTCATCTCTATCCGGCTCTCTGTCATCATCTGAGAACAGATCGGGTTCCGAATCGGTCTCCGGTTAAATAACGGAAGCGAGCGATGCAGCAGAGCTCAGGATGGCTCCCTCGATTCCTGTCAGGTTCCCCAGTAACAACCCAACAGGAGGGAGAGGTGTTGTGTTGTGCGGGTGCAGAATGCTCTTACCGGCCCTCTCCTCTTCAGAGAGATGTTCTTCCACAGCAGGAGATGCAGCTGGTGCAGGAAGCCCATCTCGCCTCCCTCCTGCCTCGGTGTGTCCTATATTTACCAGATGAGCACACCAGTGGTGGCCTGTGGCTAGATGGCAGGATTCTTCCAGCGCATCCCGTCTGAGGCTGGCACGGCCCGGAACGGTACGCCTTTCAGCGGCTCAGCAACCTGGACCGGTTCGGGTCGTGTTCTGTCTTTCTGTGGTCCTCTATGTCCCGGTGGATCTGTCCTGCTTCCAAACGCAGCGGCTGGAACTTGAAGCCAGAGAGCAAAGTAGAAACGGCAGCTGATGTCATAAAGCTAACCATGTTAAGCAACACATCCGCTTCCTGTATGGCTCTCCAAAACAAAGGCTCCAACATAAAATGCACCCTTACGAAAAATAGATCCATTCATCCGACTTTTATTTTCTAACTTGAAAAAAAAAATCAAAATTATTATGTATGTATGTATGTATGTATGTATGTATGTATGTATGTATGTATGTATGTATGTATGTATGTATGTATGTATGTACATTATTATGTATATTATGTATTGACATTTGCATAATTGATTGAAGGAATACCATCACGTGATTTTTGACTTTCCAGAAAACACTGTATATGTTTATATTGTAAGGTACAGTGTTAGATGTAATGTCTGCAAAAGTATTTGTAAATTCTTAGATAAACATTTAAACAAAAAATAAATTTCATAAAGATCATAAGACCTACAGTCATATTTATTTTAACCATTTTGGATTTCAAAATATCAAATAATAAATGTTTCAAACGTTCAACAGAAAAATAATGACCAACAGTTTCAAAATTCACAGGATTTCTTTATATTTTCCCATGTTATTGGGGGAACAGATTATATCAGGTGGTTAAAATATTTGGTTCTCCTTTCATAACCTTGGCAAATAATGATCAAATGTCAACAAATTTGATGAGAGAAATCAACATAGTTAAAGAGTTTGTGAAAAAATATTAAGGTCCTGTGTTGTGGAGGGGGAACAGATTATTTCAAGTGACTAAAATATTTGGTTCCCCCCAAGTAAGTTTGGCAAATAAAGAGTAAATATTACCAAATTCACAGGATTTGTTACTCATGAAAAGAAGACCAAGAAAAGTTAGTGATTGTGAGAAAAATAATTAACTCCCATGTTATGTATGTGGAACAGGTTACTTAAGGCAGCTAAAATATATGGTACCCCCCCCCCCCCCACCCCCATAACTTTGTCAAATAATGAGCAAATGTTTTAAAACTTGATTTATTATTGATGAAGAGAGGAATAAACACAGTTAAAGACTTGCAGGTAAATTAATTTGTTTCCATTTTATGGAGGGGGAACATTCATTTCAGGCAGCTAAAATGTCAATTCTCTCCTCTCCTTCCCCATAGCTTTGGGAAATAAAGAGCAATTGCTTCCAAATTCTCAAAAATTGTGATGTGTGAGCATGGAGTATACTAGAAATGTCCTCAATCCAGTAATTTGTCCTGCTTTATATTAGATTGGGATTTACCAGAAAATCTACACTCTCATCTTTTCAGGACGTTTTCATTTTTTGGTCAGATCCTCCAGATCTGCTTCTCTGGTGCTCCTGACAGGGGAAACAGAATTTCACACAAGACCGGCATTACTGGCACCTTAAAAGATAAACTGGTTTATAAAACACCATATTTTTTCATTTTCTTGATGATCTAGAGCTAATTAAATGACATAAACAAGACCTTTGTACATTATAAATAATATCTAAATATCTCGAATAATTATAAGAGAAATAAATAGACATGAAAAGCAACATGATCATTTATAATAAAATACCATTTACAATGTACATGTAAGAAACTTTACTGAGCAAAAATCAATAACAAACAAATGAATTAGGTTCACAGAAGAATAACACGTCTGGTTGTTATAACCAGTGTTGTTAAACAGACATAAGTAAAATATCAAATTTTTGCTTTTACGGTGCCATGTATATTATTCTGAGAGATTTTTGTTGGTAGAGTTTTAGACATAGGAAAAACTAATATCTGTTTAATCTGTCATGGTGGAAATTTTTCTTCAACGCTAAAACAATAAAATAAAACACATTCATAGAATCACAATATCAACAATTTATTCATAGAGTAAATATAACGGTTCGATCTGGTTCCATCCTGCTGTGTGGGGTCCAACAATGGGCACAAAATAATGGCTACAAGTCCAGTGAACTGATTTTAAAACCAGGCATTAATCAATGTTTTACTACAATCTACCTGCAGTGCATGTGGCTCTAGTGTCAGCGTAACGTCCTGACTGAATGAAAACCATTAGAACCTATTTATGTCACGTTAACGAAGAACAGCTGAAAAGTTACCGGGTTCATCAACTGGTACCAATTTGGCTCCAACTCCTCTCCTCCTCATTTCTATATTCTTTGCACAAAATGTTTTATAAACATTAATGTTGTTTCCACATATCATCTCCAATGTCCACTTGACTTCAGATTGCGCCATGTCAGCTGTTTGGGATTCCCCTCTGTAATTTCCCCTCAGAAAGCAGGAGGAGAATCCGGCTTTCTGATTGGCTGCCTGTCACATTCAACAGGCTGCGTTAAGCTCCCAGTGGGGAAAACCCCTGATTTAGATCGGAGTGCCACAACGATCTACCATAACACACCACACACTGCAGGATGATCGGTTATGAAATCAGAAGCAACAATCTTAGAACATCAACGTTCTAAGATTGTCTTAAGGGGAAAATGTAGGAGTGAACTGACGTGTAGTGTGAACTATTGCATCAGGTAGTCGATGTTCCATCTTCTCTATTTAAATCTAATGATTACTGAAGGGCAATATGGTTTACAGACTTCATAATCTGAACTCTTTTGGTTGAATGCAGTATTTATTTACACTTTGGTGTTTTTATTCAAGTAAATTTTTGTTAATGGAGACTGGGAATCCATTTTATTTTTGTTTTTGGTTGTTTTGTTTATTTGATCAGTTCCAGTGTTAAATGTTCTTTTGAAAATAAAGTGTATCTATCTTTGGCAGGAAATCGCATGCATTATTATGTCATTTCCATTAAATCAGTGTACAAAGGTCTTCAAACAATATTATCGTTTATCGCAATAATTTTTGAGACAATTAATCGCTCAGCAAAATTTGCTATCGTGACAGGCCTAGACACACCTATCACACACATCTCAACAATAAGTGTAATAATAATGACCAAAACAAAACACCTCAGTGTTCTCAGGCAACATGCCGCCGGCATAGTGAAGATCGCTGTCATGATTTGGTGAGTAGAGGTGAGGCAAAAACGCTGATGAACCAGTTTGAGTGTAAAATGATAAATTTAATGAAACCAGGACACAGGGAACAGGACGCCAAGTGCAACGAGGATCCGACAAGACACAGAGACACAGGTGACACTAAAATACACAAGAGGTAATCAGGGAACGAGAGACACCTGGGAATTAATCAAGGGGAGACAGGACAACACGGAGACTCAGAAGAACTCAAAATAAACACAAAAAACACAGATCACGACAATTGCATGGAACAGAGCTGCAGGACTCCACAGAGAGCTCCTGTGGCAGGCTAAAGCCTTCAGGGTCAACTTAACCTAGTGATGTTACGTGATGTGCCGAGGCTTCGAGGCGTGTGTCGAGTAATGGAGGGGGCGTTTCCGTAAAGCGCGTATCGAAGCTTGTTTCATTTAGGGGAGGAGCCGAAAACGATGACGTCCGAAGCCTCGCTGCCCGGCTGTACCACGTGACTGCTTCGGGAAGTGGCTCAGATTTTGGCACGGGGTTTGACAGCTTTAGAAACCCCACAGGCTCCGTTCAAAATGTGGGTTGTTGTAGGCAAGTTGCGGTCAGTTGAGAGAGTGGATAGAGTTTTGATAGTTTGAATCGTGGTTATTTAGTTTGAAACAGGTAGGGAGAATATATATATATATATATATATAAATAAACACTACAACTTCTCCCACCCAATGGACCTTACCAAGCTCCGCCCACAACCGACCCACGTGACCGCAAGTCTCACAAGCAAAGCCTCGTAGCGCATTGTTTCTATGTAAACATGACTCCATTAGTGCATCATTTCTACCGGATTTTCACAATATATCAGCTACTACAATGGACAGAGGAAATAAGTTCATCTCATCATCTGGGAGGAGGTTACTGGTTTCTCAGTCACAAGCTGGTTGCAAACCTGAGGCCAGCAGGTGTCAGTCAGTCAGTTATGGTAGATCTGAAATTTGGTTTGATGACCTCAATATGAGAAGCTACAGACTGATATGAGAAACCAAAGAGCTCTGTAAAGGTAAAGAAGCCATTTGTTTGTTAAAATTTTATGAAATCTATTTGTTCTTTTTGATGTTTGTTATGAATGACATATAGTCACAAACGAACAGGGTAATTAGTCCAACGTTTAGAAACTACAGCGGCTGTAATGAGCCACAGCAAATGTAAACAAAGGTAAAATAACCCGAACAGGTGATCAACTCAAAACCACTCGTACCTTTTTAGTCTGTCTCTCTTTGTAGTTTAAGCACACTTGTTACCGTATCAACCGCCTGCGCCCCGCAAGACGAGCAAAGATTACGTTAAAAACATAACATCCAGTCCGTTACGATATCAAGTTTCCAGGCTTGATATTTATTTATGGATTATTAATCAGCGCTTCCCTGAACACAGCGATGGTTGATTGACCAGCTGTACTTGGTGCTAGAGAGGCTAACACGAGTAACAGTTTAGTCCAAAGCGTTTTCTGCTAAAATAAAATCTTTAGTGTGTGTCAGATACAGTACACATTGCATATTGATCTGTTTAGCTAACGTAAGACTGTGTAGCAGACAGGCTTCAAGGTGTAGAAGTTGTATCAGAACTGCTACTATGCTGTACTTAGCTAACGAAAAGCTCGTGTTTGTGAGACTGCAACCCACGTGACCACGTAGAATGAGCATCAGCCAATGAAAAGCGGCCCCTCTGGTAAGGTCCATAGGACAGTTTCACTAGGAAGTCATAGGAAAGCACGGGCCACCGCACGGTAGAGAGAGAGCGAGAGGGGGGGCGGGGGGCGGGGGGCGGGGGGCGGGGGGCGGGGACAGATACAGAGAGAAAGAAAGAGACTCAGAGACAAATATATACAAATATATATATATATATATATATATATATATATATATATATATATATATATATATATATATATATATGGAGAGAGAGAGAGAGAGAGAAAAGCAGAGACAGAGAGACACACAGATACAGAAAGAGGGAGAGAAAAAAAGACAGAGGCAAAGAGAGAGAGAAAGATATATAGATCTAGAGATAGAGGGAAACAGAAAAATAAAAAATAGATATATACAGAGAGACAGAGAGAAAGAGACAAAAAACAGAGACAAAGAGAGAGAGAAAGAGATATATAGAGATAGAGAGAATATATACAGAGCGAGAGAGAGAGGGAGACACTGAGAAAGGAAAAAAGAGAAAATCCTATCCTGTATTCTATTTTTAATTTTTATTCTAATATTAAGGATACGTGAGTTTTCACCACCTGATTTAACTCAAATTACCTTGAACTCCAATACCATCATCACACATCATAAGCAGATTTGCTCTGGAATAAGCAAGGTATTGATCTAAATGAATTTTTTTTCCCCTTCCCCCTTTATTTATTTATTTATTTTTCTGGGATTAATATCAATGATTTTAGACTTTATTATTTCAGGACTTATAATTGGGTTATTTATTTAATTTGAGCTTTTTACTAATAATCTCAAGGCAGGCTCAACCCTTCTTCCCTAACCCTCTCTCTCTCTCTCTTTCTCTCTGTATACATACATATATATATATATATATATATATATATATATATATATATATATATATATATATATATATATATATATATATATATATATATATTCTCTCTCTCTCTTTGTCTCTTTTTTTCTTCACCTTTTGTGAAGTCATTCCCAAGAGCCATAATAGACAAAAATTCAATTCATCACATGTGTTAAGATACAGCTGGCTGTGATTATACACCTGGCCAGTAGGTGGTTTCCTTTGGCTCAAGTGGTTCAATGCCTCATGAGGCTTCATCTCACCATCACTAACTTAACCCTTTCATGCATAGTGGTCACTACAGTGGACAGCTGTCTAAAAGCCATTTTCTTGTGCTTCTTGTGGATTGTTATGTTAGACATGCACACAGACCACTGAAGTGGACACTAATGCATCATAAAATACACTATCAACTACTGACCATCAGCTACAAATGCAAAAAATATTTTTTGTTAAATCCAATATGGTCGATAGATAAAAAAGCATGCTGACCGACCCGGTGTCTCTTTCTACTGTAGACGACTCTAAAGGTAAAAAATATTGACACCAGATAACCCCTAAAGAAAAATACTACTGATGTATTTTTCAAATAACAACTTTGTATATGGAGAAAATTACAATTGATCACCTACATAAAATAAAAACTTTTTTTAACAATTTTATTTTCTACCTTTTTTATGCCTTAAGAAAATTTTAAAAAATGTGGAAAAAAATCCTGACACAAAGGATTATAATTTATGCATAAAAGGGTTAAGAGCAGAACAGTGATGTCAGTAACGCGTTAATTTGTAACGCGTTACTGACATCGGACCACTTTCTTCAGTAACGAGTAATCTAACGCGTTGCTATTTCAAATCCAATAGTCAGACTACAGTTACTTATCAAAATCATTTTTGTGTTACTGCGTTACTATCTTCTTTTGTTATTTCATCGTATTTCCTCTACTCGTCTTGTCGAGTGACCGACGTCTCTATGCGACAGAAATGTAAACAATGGAGGGAGAAGCGCATTTTGTTGGTGGAAAAACTGGAACTATTTTGAGTTTCTGTCGACAAGTCCGATTATTATAAGCGGCTTTGGGCTTCATTTTTTTAAAGTCGCTTGCAGATTTAATGAGTGGCGGGTTGCGCCTTTTTTGGCTCGTTTTTGAACGTGAAGTTGCTCATTTGGGTTTGGAAATAATCAGAGACTCATAATAAATCCCAGAATTTGTCCGTCATTAAGGTAGTTTTACTCAGTCTCTCTCTGTCCATCATTTCCCGGATGATCCGTCCCGCTGTGTCTTTGTTAATGTCAAGTTAATATATTACCTCTGAATGACGTCGAGCTTCGCGTTGCGCTCCAGAAAACTGCAAACATCGAGACCAATATGAACAGCGCAATAAACGTGAAAACAGCCACGATTGTCCGTAGTTGCCAATAATTATAATGGCAACTTAACGCCATTATAATTATTAATATTAAGATAAGTGTCACAAATCTGTGCAGCCATCTGAGGTGTGGAGCTGCAGGAGGAGCTCTGTGCGCTGAGCTTTGACATCAAACGCAGGGCCGTAACGCAGAACCTGGAGCCTGGGGGGAGGGGGGGCTTTAACATCCTACTTACAGTTTTCCAGACAACAGTGGACCACACAAATTACTCACGTTTTTTATTTTTTGTACTGCTTTTTCTACAATCTCCTCTTCAGTTCAACCTTATCAGTGGAGACACATTGTTGATGTTACCATTATAAAATAACTTACAATTAAGTATTGGCAAAGCTCAATGTGATTTTCACAGGAGGCAGAGCGTTGTTGTTAGCAGCTGCTGAAAGTAACTAAAAAGTTACTTTTAATGTAACTTAGTTACTTTCCAAGTCAAGTAGTCAGTAATCTAACTAAGTTACTTTTTCAAGGAGTAATCAGTAGTCTGATTAAAGTTACTTTTTCAAAGTAACTATGCCAACACTGGAGCAGAACCACCAAAACCAAGATAAACAAGAACATGATACACAACACAGGCAACTAAAACCTCAAAACAAAGCACAGAGATTATGAAAACCAAGTAAGTGTCATCTCCTTACACCAGCGTTTCCCAACCCTGGTCCTCAAGGCACACTGCCCTGCATGTTTTAGGTATTTCTTTGCTTCAGTCCAGCTGATTTCAATTGACGACTGATTAACAGGCGTTTTGTTGAACTGCAATCAGTTGAATCAGGCACATTAAAGCAGGGAAACCTCTAAAACATGTAGGGCAGTGTGCCTTGAGGACCAGGGATGGGAAACACTGGCTTAGAAGTCACAGGAATGAAGTGTGTTGCTGCAGGACACAGACAGAGTTCCTCAATCATGTTGTGTTCTGGATTTCAAATACATGCAGACCCTGGAGCTAAACTGCTGCTTTCAGTAGTTGTGCTGTGGTTTGTGTTTCTCAGCAGTTGTTTAACTCAGGGCGCTCTACCTCTGCAGTGCAGCAAGAACAGGAAAGGGAAGGGCAGATGCATGAAGATAAATCAGTAATGATGTAGAGTCCCACTAATTCTGAAAAAGAATAGGTGCTAGAGCTATTTCAAAAGTCAGTTACAACTTGTGAAAGTGGGTGGCATGAGTCGGAAGTGCTGCAGGGACTGCCAAGGTTTTGTCTATCCTCTTACGGTGCGGAAAAAAACTGTATTAACCTCTAAAAAATGTCATCAGTTTTTGCTTTTTTGTCAAATGCTTCACATCATTAAACACCTTGAAATATTACAGTAAGATAAACTGAGTAAATGCAAAACACAGTTTCCAAAGAGAGTTTTTATCTACAAGAACACTAGCCCTGTGTTAAAATGTAACTATAACATAAAGGTTGGTCATGCTGCCCTGGCAACAAGTGTTTGCCAATTCTGTCGAGTGTGAATGGTTTAAAAACCTTTGTTTTCAAGAGAGACTGTGCATTACAATGCAAGGATGACTTACTTGCACTGTTGTACTGGAAACAAGCCATGTATGCCCACACTTAAGGTCAATAACTAACAGCATTCTCCTTCAGGATTTTCTGGTAGAAAACAAAATTCTAGCTCCTGAAGGGGGATAGCACCTCACTACCACAACAGTGTTTAAATGACCCAGAACTTCTAAAATTATACAGTAAGAATATTTCCGCATGTTTTGGACAGCTCTTATCCTTTAACATGGGTTAATATTAAAGTTATGAACCTGACAAACCAAAAATAAAAATAAAAAGACTAGAAAAAACAACTAAGAATTCACAGTATACAAAATAATACAAAAATAGGAAATGTCCTAAAGTCTCTGCCACTCAGTGTTGTTGACCAGATACAGAGGATGTAAAAAGACGGGTACACCACGAGAAACTGAGAGGGTGAAGCAAAAGATGAGTCAAAAAGTCTCTGTAGGCAGGATTTCCTCGACCAGAGGAGGACAACGCTATAATCTGCCAGCAAGGAGCCTGCTGCCTAGTGCCATCTCTGGAAGGTAAGCCGTACTGTCTCCACCAAACTCTTGATTTTATTTACCAGCAAAAATTAGCTTAGCTATGGATTTAATTCTGGAAGCTGTTACTCTGTGTGTCTGTTTTAAATTAAAGATTTTTATCTAAAAGAGCTGTGAGCAAGTATCAAATATGTAACCTGTCAGTTTCATTTTACAACTGGTCCTGATGGTGTGACACACAATAAGGAGAATTCAGAAATGCACTCTTAGATCAAAATAACTAAGATATGTTATTGTAACCCACAAGAAAGGTTAAATACACATGATAATAGTAGATGGCAGGTATGTTAATTTACTTCAATGACTAATACCAACACTACATAAGCGTAAAGAAAGTTGGGCCTGATCAGAAAATTTTAAATTCACGGGAGCCTAGGTGTGAGCAACAACAGAGGAGAGCACACAATATCTATAAGAAAGAGTAGAACTTAATGTAGTGAACAATTGTGGATCCACATTTGCAAATAAACAAAAATTGTGTGCTTTTGAAAAAAAGAAAAGAAAAGAAATAATCCAGTCTTTTCAATGTGTAAGTCAAATATTCAGTTTATGTCTCACTGCTAGTGTCCAGTCGGGTCACCATCTACCAGTTCACTCAGTCCTCTGGGCCAGGGCTGGCCATCCAAGATCTGGGGCCTGACCTGGAACAAGGCCAGAGTACAGCATCTTAAAATACAGGATGCTGATATCAATAAAACGTAAGTTACAATTCAAAGAGATCTTTCATCATTTCTCAAGCTTTATTATTCCATGTTGTATAAGTTATCAGAGTTCAATATTACCAGCACATCAGTAAAACTAAAGAAATTAGCTTATGTGTGGTACAGTGAACAATACCACACACACACATATATTTATTTAGTTATTTTTTTATTTATTTATCAATCTAAAAGTGCCAATGAAGAGCATTTATAACACTATATTAATCACCAGAATGTGGATTAGAAGCTCACATTAACTCTGACCTACTCAGTACAGAAAGTTCCCAAGCAACACCAACAGAAAATCACATTACATCACCATGAACCATGAATTAGCACCGTTGAAATATTAGAACATGTTCCAATAGAAAAATAAGTGCAACTACATAGAAAAAATACAATATACACAATAACAACAATAATAATAATAATAATAATAATAATAATAATAATAATAATAATAATAATAATAAAATCTTACTAGGTTACTAGGTATTTTAGCTTATTTTCAGTGAATTTACTGAGCCAACTGCCGAGTGCGTGCGATCACTCTCCGATGCTCTGATGCAACACAACGGATTTTTCCGGGCTTCAGACGCTCATAAGGGAAACTTTCTGAGATTTAATAAAAACTGATTTACTATGTTGAATTATATATTTTTCGAAACTATTTGAATATTGTTTTTTTCTTACTGATTTTCAAGATTTTACGTCAAATTCAACAATTTCAATTATTCCAAGCTATCTAGGTAGTGGACACAACCGTCTTTTTTTAAAAGGTTTTTTTGATAGTTATTTGACAGCAAAGTGGAAAATGAGAGAAGAGAAAGACATGTGGCAAAGGTCACTAGGCCGGGAATCGAACCTGTGACAGCCATGTCAGGACTAATGCCTCCCATATATGGGTTGTGCTTAACCCCTCACCACCACAGCACAACCCGTGAAGACAACTGTCAGCTCTGAGCTCTCAAGTGTGTCTGACGCAATCTGAGCAAAACCTCAGGAGCAGTTAAAGGGGCGGGACAATCAACCTTATTGGCTGATGTGAAATCAGACTGCCAGCTATTGGTTGTTTAATCCGTCGTCCAATCACTAAAGGCATATTTCACAGTTTTCAAAGATTTTTAGCACTTTTTATCTATATTTATGAACATGTTTATTAACTTATTTTTAACTTTATGACTTTTTAACTCTTACTGTAGAATAAGACATTAAATCAACATCTATTATTTTTTTACTTGTGTTTTTAAACACTGAGTTACATTATATTTCCACTGTTCAATCTATTCAGCTCTTTTTTGTACTTAATTAGCAGCACCAATAATGAAAACATGTAAGGAACAGACAGTCGGGGTGACACTGGATTCAGCACAAACTGATAACCAGAATAACTTGTTGTCTGAAACAAGTCTTTAAAACATAACAAATTGCTTGTGGAAGTTTCTGTAGTTGATATAGGTTACTCTGCTCTTTAAGCATCAATGAACATGTGAGAATATAATCTCTCTGATTCACTCTTCCTTCCATTCAAAGTGTTCCATTCCAGTAAATTGTGGCCTTTTGACGTGGATCACACCCAGCAGCCATGGTGGCATGTGGGCTCAGACCATTCTTCCTCCTCGCTGTCATCCTCCTCTTCCTCAGCTCCCTCCCACTGCTGCTTTATCACAACTTGGTCATCCAGATGGCTCACGTGCAGCAGTACCCTGCGCCTGCTTCTCAGAGGAATCTCAGCATCTTGCTGTGGCACTGGCCATTTGGGCGGTCCTACAGTCTCAGTGGGAACAAATGTCTGGAGATGTATGGCATTGGCCACTGTTTCCTCACGGATGACAAATCCGCCTACCCAACTGCAGATGTGGTTGTATTCCACCACCAGGAGTTAAGCAACGCTGCGTCGGCTCTGCCAATGCACCTGCCTCGGCCAATGGCCCAGGGCTGGGTATGGCTATCCATGGAGCCTCCAGTCAACAATGCAAATGTCAAGCGGCTTAATGGTGTCTTTAATTGGACAATGAGCTACAGACGGGATGCGGATGTTACCATTCCTTACGGAGAGACCATTCCAGGAGCTGGAATGCAAGGTTTTCAAAGTTCTTTAAAGCGTTCCTGCTTTGCAAGCTGGGTGGTTAGCAAATCCAAGCCCAACCAGACCCGTGTTGATGTTTACCAAAGTCTGCAGAAGTACATCCCCATCCAGGTGTACGGAAAGTGGAAGAAGAAGCCTCTTCCGGATGATAGGTTGCTTCCCACCATCTCTAAATGTCTGTTCTACTTGTCTTTTGAAAACTCAGAGGCAAAAGACTATATCAGTGAGAAGCTGTGGAGGAATGCATTCCAATCAGGGACCATTCCAGTAGTTCTTGGCCCTAGCAGGCCCACCTATGAGGAAGTGGCTCCGCCTCATTCCTTCATCCATGTAGCTGATTTTAAGAGTGTAGTAGAACTGGCTGCTTACCTGAATCATGTGGCTGCAGACAAGCAAGCCTATGAGGAGTACTTCAAGTGGCACAAGACGCACAGGATTAAAACCTACACCGACTGGAGAGAAAGACTCTGTCAGATCTGCCTTAAGTACCCCAGTTTACCAACCAGGAAGGTTTACCAAGACCTGGATGGCTGGGTTAACAGATGATACTCCTAACACTGCTGGCTGACTGTAGAAAGATGCAAACATCATGATTCTTTGGTCAGACCTGAAGGTCCTATAAACAGTAAGAAACTTCACCATATCTTAATGGTTGACAGAGCTAGATGTGTAAAAATATAGAAGTGAGAAAATGTTTAAAGAAAAACATTTACCCACAGTGACATGTTTCCAAAATGGAATTAATGAACCAGAAAAAAAGGTTGAAATCATTTTTTCCAATTACTTAAATTGGAAAAAAGGGTCCCGTCGAGTGGCAAAAGTTTGAAATGTATCTGATGCATTAGTTGCTTTTTGTTTGTTGTTTGTTTTTTTTTACTATTTACTTTACTATTTCCAACTTATCTACATCAGAAAAAGAACAAAACTCTTTACTACATAGGAGTGATTGGGTCAACAACGTCTGGTGAAATAGAGGCAGCTGCAATAAGGTGGTTTGTTTTTGTACTAATCATATGCAGCCATCCAGGGGTATTTAAAAGTAATTTATCTCTGAGTTAGCTAGATTTCAACTGTTTGCTTCCATAATCACTCTAGCTTTAAATGTGTCTGTAGATAGAGGACATGTTACCATCACACACTTAAAAAGATCTATTAATGCTCCTACATTTTGTAGGATTTACTGGGATAGCTTGTAGCTTTTGTAAGAATTTTGTTCAAGAAATTGCAAACACAGTTATTGAATTTTATGCTCAGTGTCTCACTTTTGTAAGGTTCCAACTGTTGTCAGCACTCTGTTAATCTGAGAGGATTTAGTTGATGTCAGCCTGTCAGTCTAGTTCCTCTGTTGTGCCTATCCAGTTAGCCTAAGCCTGAACCAGCTAGCCTCCCAGAGCAAGAACAGGAGGCTAGCTCGGCCTCCCGGCCGCCGTCCATCCAGCGCCCCTCTGCCCATCCTGGTAATGTTGTTTTTATATATATATGGGTTGTTTTTTTTATACTCTTGGCATCTGATAGCCACCCATGGGAGAACTGGAGGGGAGGAAGGGAGGGTTCTGTGAGGATCGGGGCTTCTGTGTTTTTTGTTAATTTAGTACTGTGATATTGATTGTTCCCAGGGGTCCCTTGTTACCCCAGTTACTCCTCTGTGTATTTTACCTTAATCATCTATGTCACCTGCTCCTGTAACCGGATCCTTTCTGCGTTGTGCAGATTTTCAGTGATCAGGACGTGACACAGTTTGTCTTTTAATAGATGACTTCTCGATTTATTCTGACGACAATATCAAACAGAAAAACAACCGTTATTGGCTGCTCCAAGTCCTACACAAACGAAAATACATAACAGAAATTAACTTAATAAATCTATAAATAAACTGGATGTATTTGGATAGAAAATAAATAGGATACACCTCTCCCGCAGGACAACATGACAAAAGGGGAGGGCCTAACATTTTAAAGACAATACCATAGAACGGCGGTTTTCAAAGTGTGAGGCGCGCCTCCCCTGGGGGGCGCCAGAGCACTTTAGGGGAGGCGCGGTGCGAGGGAAAAAATAAACCGGAAAAGCTATCTGCTTGCCGTCTACTGATGTGAGAGAAACGTCTTTTACGCACACGATCAACTCTGTGGATTTAGGAAAAGGTTGGTACTGTGGAGTGCGCGTGTGGAGCCGGGATCAGTGGAAATGTTTCTCCCCTTAGAGGATGTTTTGGCCAGTGATGTCAGTAACGTTACTGACGTCAGACCACTATTTTCTGTAATGAGTAATCTAACGCGTTAAAATAGTTGACAATTAAGTATTGGCAAAGCTCAATGTGATTTTCACAGTAGGTGGAGCGTTGTTGTTAGCAGCTGCTGAAAGTAACTAAAACGTTACTTTTAGTGTAACTGAGTTACTTTCCAAATCAAGTAGTCAGTAATCTAACTAAGTTACTTTTTCAAGGAGTAATCAGTAGTCCGATTAAAGTTACTTTTTCAAAGGGGGGGGGCAGCAGGCATTGTGCTCCTTGGAGGGGGGCACACCCTTTCATACTTTGAAAACCCCTGCCATAGAAGAAGAAATAAAAAGGAGGGGCTATCGTTCTTAAAGTAACACGGTCAAAACAATGACAGATATTCAGTCAGGTAGAGAACAATACAAATAACCAAAATAAAGACATTTTGTGTAATTATAACACTCCTAGTGCTGTAACTCCCACTGTTGATGGTCTCGGTCTCTCGGTCTCAGACATTGAGGACTCCGGATTTTATTTCAAGACCACAACTGTGGAAATATTATTAAATTGTCAACATATTGTCCAGTTTATTTGTCAACATCCTTGTTTTCAGTGGATGTAAAACATGCCGAATAAAGTCCAAGCAATAACGCAACTTACTAATTACGTGTTTCTGTTTCCTCTGCCACCCGTCGCCTCCCCCTTCAATTTGCACACGGCACTCTGAGACAGTCTCAGAGCGGGATATTTGTCTAATTGTGGGTAATCAATTTACCTCCATAAATCATAAGAAAGCATATGGCAACATATACATTCAGCAACGCTTCGCTTTCAGAGACCGTGTGGAGTACGTCCCACTTTTAGCGTCACTTTGAGGAACCTCAAACAAAGGGAAGCTATGTGAAAGTGAAGTTAGCAAAGCTAGCTGTGCAGTGACAAAATGTTGCGTTTGTGATGACATAAAGCTATCACTTACTGCGCTTATTGTGCGGAGGTGTTGACTGACGTGTTGCACAAGTTTCAATACGAACGAGCCGATTCTTCTGAACGGCTCTTTACCTTGGTTTAACGCACCTGAATCAGATGATGGCTTGTTAGAAGGCCTAAGAAGAACATTGACTTGCTGAAAATATTGTTGGTGCCACCAGGGAGAGAACTGAAACGTGCTGGATGCCGGCCCTCGAGGACCGAGTTTGGTGACCCCTGGACTAGAGTCTCATTGAGGACCGCTCTTTGTTTTTGTAATGCTCCGCACACACTGCAGTAGCTATTATTATTCTATTTTATTAAACATACATATGTTTACTTAATCATCAAACAAATAAAATACAAGAATGTAAGATAATACACAGAGCATGTTCATTGCTCTTTGATTATTTTCGTCACCTGTCATCTGCTGCCTGGCTTCATGCAGGGGGAGAGAAGAACAGTCACGGTTCTCCTTTTGCCTGATTATTTCTTGCTTGTTGCTCTTTGGACAGTATTCATAGTTGACTGTTTACCATTAGTACATTGTCAGGATTGCTATGTTTAGTGGTGCAGACAGTGGTGGTTTCTGACATATGAGCAACTACCCAGGGCGTTATCGTGTTAGGGGCGACATGAGACCTCTGCAGATTGTGACTCGGGGACGGAAGCAAAGCAGAACAAAGAAGAGTTTGAATTGATAATTATAATTTATTTCAGTTCTAAGCATTTAATATCTAGGTGTTTTTCGGATCTTTTAGATCAATTTGAGAATCAGTTTTTTTTAATCAAATTTCACATTTTGTTGTGTTGTGTGGAGCGGGGCGTTGGTCTTGGTCTTGACTTGGTCTCGGGTTAGGTGTTCTTTACAACAGTCTTAACTGTGTCCTTGCCTTTTTGCTCTTCTGTGGTGCCTGGACAAGGAGAAGCAGCATTCAGCATCTATGCACCACAAATCTGGAACAAACTTCCAGAAAACTGTAAAACAGCTGAAACACTGACTTCCTTTAAATCTCAACTAAAAACCCACTTGTTTAGAGTTGGATTTGAAACGGAATCAATTACAAATTTATTGACGGAATCTGACTTGATGTTGTGTTTTTGTGTTTGATTTGATGTAAAGTACTTTGAAATACCTTGCTGCTGAAATATGCTATACAAATAAAGTTTGATTTATTGACTGATTGATTTATCTTTATCTTTTGTGGGTCAAAAGACTTGAACCCATCATGACAAATTCTTACTGGAGGGACCAGAAATCAGGTGTAGGATACTCCAGGCTTCATCATGTGGTTCCTCCTGTTTAATATTTACATTCATTCAATACAATAAACCAGGAGACTACAAACCAATTCCAATGGTTGAGCAGATGATTAGAACAAATTAATATGTGTGGCGATGGACTTTGACTTGAACATTCAGAGCCACATAAAGATGCTTACAAAGTCAACCTTCTGTCACCTGAAGTCCTTCCACAGGAGACCTGGGCAGAAGTCTACAACACTTTTAGACTAAAGTTAGATTATTTTGTCGCATCAGCTTATATACTGTTCAAGGTAGTGCAATAAAACACAACATGCGCTTCAAGACTTAGATTAAACCAGCAATGCAACTATTTTTCCCTTTTGACAGTATGACACAGAATCTTCCTCATAGCTCATGAAGTATGCACAAAGCAGGCAAAGAGTTCATCTCCCTGATCGCCATCCAATCTGTCTAGTCAGATAATCAGGCCTCCAAGTGCTGCCTGCGAGCTTACAGATTTCCTTCAGTTACTGTGAAGCTGTTGAACAACCTTCCTCCTGGCTTTCAGCTCAGCTTAGTTGTTCACAAAAAGTCAACTGTTTTTCTGCTCCTCCGAGCCTCTCCATAACAGCTGAATATGCATCAGTCCCTGTGTTATGGTAGTGCCCTTTTGGCACTTCACATAATGACTGTATTTAATTTGATCATAACAATTTGAGAATCTGTTGCTACGTTAGATTTACCATGGTTACTGTAAGCAGTCAGTTTCTAGGTTTTATGTGAATTTTTGGGATCACCTATTAGTCTGTTCCAAGTTATTCCCCTGAAAAATGAAACATGATATTTTTGACTCATCAAAAATACGACAGAAGCTGTGTTCCACTTTTAAATCTGCGCTTGTTGCTTGTTGCAGTACCTCAGCTAAACAGAATCCAACCTTTGTTCACACATTTACTTAAGGTTTCCTCAAAATGTTTGCTTTTTACAAAGCTGATTGGCTTATTTTTTAACTTGAGAGAAACTTTACCTTATGATAAGAGTATAACAAACTGCAACATCTCAGCCATTCCTATGAAATGTTGCAGTAAGTAGCTGAATATTTTGTTCTCAGGCATATACATTCAGGCTACATGAACCCTAAGGCAAGTCAATGTTTTTTTTTCCATGCCAAGTTTAAAATTTGGTTTGCAGAAAAATTACAAAAAAGCCAAAGCAAATGAAGACCTACCCAAACTGTACTTCATATAATTGTCTTTGTTCATATATTTCGAAGCTTTAACAGTTTTGTCTGATTTGTCGACATGTTTTTAAGGGCTGGTTCAGGATGCTTTGGTACCATCAGTAGTAGTTCCCTCTCCTAGCAGATGTGTCCTATAGCTGTTTGCTTGTTGGAAATGAATAAATTCTTAGTGGTTTAAACTGACAGACTGTGTCAGAACACAGACAATGCATCTGCTAACATAGATAGATAGATAGATAGATAGATAGATAGATAGATAGATAGATAGATAGATAGATAGATAGATAGATAGATAGATAGATAGATAGATAGATAGATAGATAGATAGATAGATAGATAGATAGATAGATAGATAGATAGATAGATAGATAGATAGATAGATAGATAGATAGATAGATAGATAGATAGATAGATAGATAGATAGATAGATAGATAGATAGATAGATAGATAGATAGATAGATAGATAGATAGATAGATAGATAGATAGATAGATAGATAGATAGATAGATAGATAGATAGATAGATAGATAGATAGATAGATAGATAGATAGATTTTATTACAGACTGAGAGTCCAGATTACATACAAAGAGAAAACAAAGACAATAAAAGAATAAAAAGTACAAAAAATAAACAATACAAACACATGACTTCTAGCCTTACAAAAGGCAATCATACCAATATCTCCAGAGTACAGATGAGTATTTTACTGCACTATATTTAACATTTGCCAACAGTAGTATAATTTTATTATTAGACTCATTTAAGCAACAAATAAATCTATACATAAGTTTTCTCAAGACAGCCATCAAAGTGCTGATTCAGCAGATACAAACAATTCACTGGCTCTGGACCATCTGGGTTTATTTAACAAAAGTCTCAGTGCATCATTATAAACCACCTTCAATTTTTGAAGACTGGCTTTTTTAAAGCTGCACCACAAATGTGCAGAATACAATGATGTACAATATGATCTAAACAAGTTCAGTTTCACTTCATCAGAACAGAATCCACATTTACGGACAAGAATATTTGCCTGAGCGTATAACATTTGAACCTCATCATCAGACAGACAATCTGTCAACACATGGCCAAGATATGTGACTGCATTTGAGACATTCAATAAAGTCCCAGACAGTTTGAAATTTGGAAATAGTCTATTTTTGTCCTCCTTAGTGCAACAGATCAAGATGGTGCTTTTTGATGGATTGAATTTGACATCAAGTAATTCACCATATGCTGAACAGACATTAAGCAGCTTCTGAAGACTTGGACTAAAAACCACTAGGTCATCAGCATACATTAAATGATTAACAATAGTATCACCAACCATGCAGCTGGTTCTGCACAGGTTTAGCTGCTTAGAAAGATCCTTCATATAAAAATTAAACAACATAGGAGATAAAATGCTTCCTTGTCTGACTCCATTGCTGACATGAAAGGATGCAGACTCAGTTGTCCCATTTCACCTGCATAGTTTGATTAGCATACCAGTAGGACAGACATCTTACTATATACTTAGGAACACCAGCTTGGCACAATTTTAATTTTAAAAATAGTTTTCTATGATTAACACAATCAAAAGCCTTAGTGGCGTCTAAAAAACAGAAAAACTGTAGAATTTTTGCTGTTTATAATTTTTTGGTAATTCTTTTAGGCCATATATACAAATATAGGTCCCTTGTTTGGACTTGAACCCAAATTGATTGTCAGTAGACATTACTATCTTTGCAAATTTTGGCAAAAGAATTAGTTCAAAGACTTTAGACAGTGTATTAGCTAGGGCTATAGGTCTGTAATTATCAGAACTGCAAATTTTACCAGCTTTGTTTTTAATCACAGGAAGTAAAAGAACCTTCATCAAGGATTCAGGAATAAAACCAGGCATAATAAAACCAGTGAAACACGAGGCAAGCAGAGGGACAACCCTTGAACTGGCAAATTTGAAATGTTCAGCTGAAATAAGATCCATTCCTATAGATTTATTTACAGACAGTTCTTTAATTGCTTGATAGACCTCGTGTGTTTTGATAGTTTCTACAGTGCTAACTTTGTCAACCTGGAAGGGTTCACTCTGTACACAGGTGAATAACTTGTTGTAGTGGTGTTGCCAAAAATCTACAATCATATTCACCCCAGAAACACCATCAACAGTGTAAGGGAGAGAGGATTTATTGTTATTGATAGTTTTAACCTCGTTCCAAAAGGATTTTGTATCCTTTCCTAAAAACTTTTTTGCCAAGGAATCAGCCCTCATGGTTTGCTCATTCTGTTTAATGAAGCGTAGTGCATATTTGTATTTTGAAGTGGACAGGTTTTTCTGCTCAAATATAGGGCCCTGTCTAGGTTTACCTGCTAGAGCCCAAGATGTAGTAGCTTTGCGGGCTTCATGGTGGAATTTAGACACATATTTATTCCAACCTGGTCTACTTTTAATCTTTACATTACTCTTATTATAAGGCAAACTAGCTCCCATAAGCGCTTCAATTATGTTAGAATATAAACTAGTTATATTCATCCTATGTTCAATATTAGAGCAGTTACAGTCTGTACAAGTAACTGCCTCTCTTGGTAAGTTAATGATAGATAACAATTGATCAGTTGGGCATAATAGGCTCTTTGTTCAGTAGATAAAGAAGACCAGTCTATATGTGTCGGATTTTTAATACTGTTCTTATTTACAGTTGCAGGTATATGATCAAATCTAATTGATACGTCGAAGGGGATGTGATCAACAGTGGACACATTGTATAAGATATTAATATATATCAAAGCAGCATGAGCATCTGCTGTAGTGATACAATGGTCCATCCAAGACAGTATGCCAGGCTTCACTTATATAAGTGTAACTTGCAGCTGGCAAAAGTTCTTTACTTGACAATATTAAATTAAAGTCTGTACAAAAATGAATCAGGTGTTTTGCAAACAGCGAGTTTTTATCTGAGATGTCTGCATTCATGTCACCCAGGACATAGATTCTTTTTGACTTCTCATTTTGCATAAAAGAGCTAATATAAGCAAGTTTACTAAGGTATTCTTCTTCATTATGATGACATTCATATGTAGCATAGACATTTAAAATAATAAACTCTTTGTCAAGTTGTTTCACGTGTACTGCAACACACCAGTCCACACCTAATCTCATGACATTTATCACTGAGTCCAGGCTTTTTTTCCATAATGTAGCCACCCCTCCTGGTATCCTTCCTCTTTTAATTCCCAAACTGAGGTCAGTAGTAGATTCTCCAGCACCCAGGAAACTGTCATTGATAGAGTTTAGTCCTTTTAAATCCTGTTTGGCTAAAAAAGTTTCTTGCAAGCACAAGATGTCGCAATGTAGCAACAACTGGTTGACAACCAACCGGCGAGCTTTATCATCTGCACTCTGCCTTAAGCGCAGGCCACGACAGTTGTAAGAGATGACTTTAATGTCCATTTTTTATTTTTATGACTTTGTGCTCACCCCAACAGTAGGCGCGCATTTGTCCATGGAAGAAAGGGCAGCATTTGCGCCGATAATGGTTTTGCGCGGCTCGTAAAACCTTCTCACAATGGTTCCCTCAGGCCAAAGCTCTGGGTTGTACATGACAGCCACCTCGCTACATTCGGCAGAAACCCTGAATGAGGAGTACCGGGTATTAGCAGTAGTGAGTCTCTGGCATGTCACATTTTGCCCAAGTTTGGCTTTAAGATAAGCACAGAGTGTTTCCGCATCCAGGTCAGGTGAGAATTTAGAGGCAAAAACACTCACCAGTTTGGTTTTCACCATTTTGATATATTAATAATAATTATGGCATTTCCACCATTATTACATATTCTTATGCACTTCTGTAAATATTTCCCTTCTGTTCACCATATGCTGGATTCTGACCACTGTCTACAATAAGAAACACACAAACCTCCACACATTTCCATATAGGGTTCAGCAAAATGCCATCCTACAGGAATACAACAATATTTAATGTGTGTTGTACAACAGAATATAATATTAACACCCCCCAAATTCCCTCATCGTTTTTTTTTCTTGGTTTCTTCTTGAACTCACTGAGAGGTGGGGTCAGATTAGACTGGTAACCCAGATGATCTCAGATGCTCAGCTGGATGTGGGTCTTTATGGATTAAAAACACACATCCAGCCTGTGTATGGAGTGTGTGTATGATTTACTTTTCCCTTTACATATGACTTAACTGTTTCGCAGACAGAGTTCAAAAGGAGATTCATATCTGTTTCTTACAAAAAATGAAAGCACAAAAGCAGTTTACACTTAAGATCTTTTAAATATTTATTTATTTTATTACAGCTTTGATATATGCACATGCAAGCTAAACCTATGGAGAACATATAAAGAGGCCAAAGACAGTTTGTATTGTTCTAAAGCTCCTTTACAGAATTGTTAACCTGGAAGAGAACAACCTAAAGAAAACTCAGCAGGGATTTGTGTTTAGCTTTCAGCAGAGGGGAAAAAAGAACATAAAAATAAGTAAAAATGCAACATGACAATTTGATCTTTGCTATGCATGCTGCGTGAACAGTCCGTTTTGCTCCTCAAACTATCAATCTGGATAAACCACATGTCTGCTGGAGGGGTTTGTGTATTTGATGAGCTCCTTCATTTCTTCACTGACGGTGAAACAGAGATAAGGCTTCATCTCCAGATTCCTGCCTCAAAGTGTCTCTGGTGCCCATCCTGGCTGAGCTCTGTTCCAGATGCAAAGAGGCAGGCAGGAACCTCCAGACTCAGACATGTGAGCCTGTGGAGTAGAGGAGCTCGTCTTCAGCAAAGGAAAGGCAGAGAACATCGATCTGGGGTTGAGGGGTAACAGCGCTCATAGGAGCTTTACAAAACACAGTTAGTTCTATTCAAACACATCACTGAAACAAGACAGCTATAGTTAATAGATCTAAATGTATTTTATTCTAAGTGTTTAATGAATTCATTCAGTCGTCAGATTGCTGAGTCCACAGAGCAAGTCAGAAAAAATCCCAACATGTTTTAGTGTGGATTCAGTTTGGTCATGCTGTGATTGTTGGCTGTATTGGGGTCATTGACCCAAACGTCCCTCTGCAGAGCTAGAGGGAACCTGAATGCTCTCTGGTTTCCTCTGAAAACAGAAAATCTAAACAACTTCAAAATTTTTTTTTGATTTTTAACTTCATGTTAGGTTTCAACTTTGTTCCTCCTGCAGCTGTGATGAACATGTTTCTGGGGTCAATGATACTGTAATCTGGGCAGCTTAAACTCAGCTTTTAAAATTAACTTCTGAATTTAAAAATGGTGGCAGTAGGAATAGTCACACTTTAGAAAGGTTTTCTCAGTGAGGACTCAGCAGGATGAAGTCATCTGTGTTTTTACTAGAGACGCAGTGCAACATCGGCCTGAGAGATACGGCTGTTAGCAGCTAGCCAGGCTAACTACTCCAACTATTCACTGTTCAAAGATAATAAAGACAGTCAGACGTTAAATATCTTTTTACAGCAATTTCTCCTTCATACTTATAGCCTGATGCAGCCTCTGCTCTGGATTGCTCACAGCAGGTACGGTGGGCCAAAAGGGCCATAATCCAGTGACCAAAAAGGTTCTCAAATAATAGTTAATATCTGTGAACATTTAAATAAAACAGGTTTGCACACATAAAAAAATCTAATAATTAACATTTTAATAATTTAATAAAAGAATTATGAAATAACATAATTAGAATTTCAATTATGTAGGAGCCAGTTGAGGTGGCTCGGGCATCTGGTCAGGATGCCTCCTGGACGCCTCTCTGGTGAGGTGTTCTGGGCACGTCCCACTGGGAGGAGACCCCGGGGAAGACCCAGGACACGCTGGAGGGACTATGTCTCTCGGCTGGCCTGGGAACGCCTTGGGATTCCTCCGGAGGAGCTGGAAGAAGTGGCTGGGGAGAGGGAAGTCTGGGCCTCCCTTCTGAAGCTTCTACCCCCGCGACCCGACCCCGGATAAGAGGAAGAAGATGGATGGATGGATGGAATTTCAATTATTTTTATGGTAAAAGTAAAATGAATAATTTTAGAGTTTCTAAGTGGATACAGCACAGCATGTATTTACATATTCATGTATTTGTCATCCTGACCCATTAAGGTCAGTCAGTTGGTGATTGGTCAGAAGTTAAACAAATCAAAGACCTGTAGTGGAAATTGTTTCATGACTGCTGTAGCAAATCTGTAACAAAGGATGAAATTCAAAGATCAAATGCTTGAAAGTTTTTGTATTCAATAACTCAGAAATGCACTATATGCATTTTGATGCAGTCTAATTTAGTGTATGTAATTAGTTTTATTTGAACCATTACATATACAATATTCATTTGCATTTATTGGTTGGATGATGGACGTTTTGGTCATCTATTGGCAGAAAGACTACAGAACACATCTTTTTAATGCAGTTTACATGTATTTTTATATTTTTAAAAGAAAAATCAGAGTTGTTTAACAGCAGGCCCAAGCTTTTATAAAAAATGCTCCCAAAACTGATTTGGTGCATCATTCAGATTTTCCACATGCCTCACCAAAAAACCACCCCCATCTTGAAGTAAAAACTAGAAATATTCTAGATATGCGTTTGGACTCTGGTGGGCCACTAAACTAAACTTTATTTTCAGTTTAGTCTCTGAAAATAAAGAAAGCAGCAGCAGTTTGTCCCAGCATTCAGGCAGTTACACACCACTCTGTCCTGTTCCATCAACTGCTATTTAAACATCACTAAACCATGAGGACAAGTCATGGTAGTCAATACCTTATGTACAGGATGAACTCTCTGGTTCAGAGCTCAGATAGAGATGTTTTCAAATGACCTTGAAATCATCTTCATACAGTTTATGTATAGGATAAACATCAGCAGCAAGTTTGAGGTACCAACTTGGAAAAAACTAGAAATGCATATTGACTGATTTGTTACTTGGATGATACGGTGGATGTTCTCAGCCACTGTGCTAGGCTGAGAACAGTGGCTACATAAACTGATACAGGTGAGGATGCTGCATGGAGGCACAATAAACATCAAAAACCAAAAACACTCCTTTTTAAAATCAAAGTAAAATCTCATAGTAAGACCACAAATTGTGGTTAAAACTCGGGGGAAAAAAGAGCATTTACTGATGAATCAAAAACGACAGCCAGAAATCAAGTCAACTTGATACTGCCAGCTGGTGGCTTCAGCAGGCTCCTGCGCTGCACTCTGCTCCAGCTGATCAACACACAGTCAGTCCACACGTGTCCTTCCAGAGCCAACACACAGACTCACAGCTGAACTGAAGATGAAACAAGGCTGCAGAGCATGAGACTCACAGTCAGTCAGCTTCAGTCATCAACCCAACATTTCACATGTTCCTCCTTTACAGGAGACAGGGAGACAATCTTGCTCTCCACATGGACTTGGCTGAGTGTAGCAGTGCATGTGGAGTGTGTGTGTGGATGTGAATTCAGGGAGCAGTACACACAGGTGATGCACTTCCAGTGTGACGATCTGGATTTACTTGTGGAATCTGTGTAGGTAAAGGTTGGCGTCTTCAAACAACGGGTTCTTCACCTCCATCTCTCCTGTCTGAACAACAACACAATTTAATTAACAAGAGACCATGTTTGCTATTTACTGCATGAATAAATATATTTTACTTTGCTTTTCCAAAAAGTGCAGTTTTGTACTCAATTTATTCAGAGAGTAAAATGCAGTTTATATTTATTTTTAAAAATATTTAAAACCTGCTTTGGCAACTGATGAAATAAAATAATCTCTTACCAACAACTTCTTGTTGTCTACTGTGCTTATTTGGGTCTGATAAATATACTATGGCTGCTTAAAAACAAACCAGGAAAAAAATGATCTATCGCCGTCTTCATCTTCCTCCTGCGCACTAAGACCACTAAAGGTGTCTTCTGAAACGTCCCCAGTCTCTCTTTTGATGTCATTCTCAATAGATACACTTCTCTTAACCATAAAACTGTGCAAATTGAAATTCTGAAAATAAATTAGCTTAATGAAAACATGCCAACTTAAAACACAAAACTGCCAGGGAAATGCTTTTATTTATTTATTTTTTACATCACATGAGTTACATGATCAACAATCAAATGCTAACACTGAAGCAACCACAAAAAGAAGACGACAGAAGGTGGTAGGAGGATTGGTTTTTTCAAACAATGTGTAGCTGGCTCCACCAGAGCTCATCTGATGACTGGCACAGTTACTTTGAAACAGTAACTTTAATCGGATTACTGATTACTCCTTGGAAAGTAACTAAGTTACATTAAAAGTAACTTTTTTAGTTACTTTAAGCAGTTGCTAACAACAACGCTCCGCTACCTGTGAAAATTACATCGATCTTTATCAATACTTAATTGCAAGTTATTTTATAATGATTACATCAACAGTGTATTTCCACTTATATGATTGAACTGAAGGGGAGATTGTTTAATGGTTACAACAGTACAAGGAAAACTTTAGTAATTTGTGCATTCCAGTATTGTCTGGAAAACTATAAATGGGATTTTAACCCCCCACCCTGCCCCAGCGTCCAGGTTCTGCGTTACGGCCCTGTGTTTGTTGTCAGAGCGCAGCGCTCCTCCTGCCGCTCCACAGCTCACATGTCCGCTGCAGATTTGTGACACTTATCTTAATATTACAGATTACAATGGCGTTTAGTTGCACAACTTAACGGACTCGTTCATTCGTGGCTGTTTTCACGTTTATTGCGCTATCTCGATGTTTGCAGTTTTCTGGAGCGCTACGTAATTCACAACAAATATATTAACTTGATATTAACAAAGTTAATATATAAATATATAACTGGATATATATATCCAGTTTGTTTTAGTCAAACAAACTGGATAACAGACAAATTCTGGGGTTGTCTGCTTATTTCCGAGCCCAAAAACTCATTAAGTCTGCAAGCGACTTAAAAAAAAAACAAGTCCAAAGTTGCTGATAATAATCGGACTTGATGACCGGAAATCTAAATAGTTCCTGTTTTACCAGCAACAAAATGTGCATCTCCATTGTTTATGTTTTTGTCGGTGTTGATAACTGTTGCATAAAAACGGTGGTCACTCCCCAAGAAATGTAGAGAAAATAAAATAAAATTACAAAATAAAATAGTGACGCAAAGTGATTTTGATAAGTAATTGTAGTCTGATTACTGGATTTGAAATAGCAACGCGTTAGATTACTCCTTACTGAAAATAATGGTCTGACGTCTGACGTCACTGTCGCCACCATAGTTCATTTTCAATCATCAAAGTCCAGACAGCATGTTAAATAGTGCGTTTGCAGACTTCCGGGTATGACCGCAAGGTAGAAGGTCGCGTTCGACACTGCTCCTGACAAAAATCCTGAAAATTCCCTTTAAAAAAATCACTGAACGCTACAACAACGGTAATTGAGTTTGATTTGGGTGAAACTATGCCAGGCCCTGGAAGAATGAGCAAAGATAAGTCAAAAATAACTATGGAATCCAAGTTGATGAACTACAGACCACAAAACGTGGAGCTTAGCTCAAACGAGGCTAGCAAAAAAGTTAGCAAGGAGCCGAACAGCAACAAGGGAGTTGATAAAGAGCTAGCAGCTAACAGTGGCAAAATGAATGACTCACTCGGCGACAAAGCAGATATACTTGGAGCATTAAATAGTCTGAGTTTTCTGGAAGATTTGATGGTGTTATGATGGCCATAGAAGCAGTGAGGAAAGAAGTGGGTGAGTGTGCGAAGCGTTTGACGCATGCAGAGGAATGTTTGTCCACAATGGAAGAAGAGCAAATGTCGCTAATAAACAAAGTTAAGAGCTTGGAGGAAATGAAGAAGCTAATGGAGGAAAAAGCAGTTGACATGGAAATGAGATCTCGCCTCAACAACCTTTGTCAAGAAACCTGGTATGAGAGAGTGAGATCTGTCCAGGCTCATGCAGAAAACAGATCATGAACTGATTTGTTCATGATCTGCCGCATCCTTGTATGTTGATTAATGATGATTACATAATGTGTATTCTCTGTATTTTAATACATTGTGACGATGAACCAAATAATCTATGATTGTTGCAATGCATTGAATTGATAATTATATAAGAAAAACTTGATGATTGATTAAAGGTGATTATATGTTTAAATATATTACAGAATCATAAGGAGAACTGTAAAAAAGTGAAGTCAGGGTGTGGGTGTGAGTTCACAGAGTTCGGCTGACTTCTGAGGAAGGACGTAAGGTCCAGATGGCCCAGCCAAAACTAATTATTTCGCAATTATGTCCAGATGACCTGGCCGAAAGTGAATTATTTCCCAATCATCATCAGTCAGGAGGGCGGAGGCCTGGGTTGACGGTTGGGGTCTAGTTGGGTTATCGAGAAGAGGCACACAGTGTTCTCTCTCTTCTCTCTCTGCGTATACCGATAGAGCGAGAGGAAAGTATAAAACGTCGAAGACGAGGTAAGACATCGTTCTTCGTCCCCGGCATCGAGACTCGACACAAGTGCAGCAAGAAGACCAGCAGAGGACCACACCCTGGAACCAAGGGGGAAACGGAGTACTTCGCACCGAAGCAAAGGGACGGGATCCATCGATCCAGTGCCTCGGTTCCTGATTGGATTTTGATGCTTTGCGCTCAACCCAATGATCTCTAAATTCATCGCAACGGACTTGGGGAACTGAACAAAGGTCACCGAAGTGATGAAGAACTGCGTGTTTGGATGTAACGACCAGTTCACTTTGTTTCAATTCCAAGGAGGATTCCATCAAGGGTATGAGTTGAGTTGCACTCCAAAAGCCTTATTTGTTAGACAAATGACAGAGTAGGGAGGTTGTTAGGAAGGGGTTAATTTGATCTAAATTGAGTTGATTTTATTTGAAGTTTTGTAATCATCAATGAATTGATCTGCTTGTCATTTTCCCTGCTAAAGCTCGCTTAATAAATATATATAATTTAAAATTCTGATGAGGTTTGAGGACATTGAAATTAATTGAGTCATTTGAATTATGGTTCTTCCATTTATGGTAAAACCAGTGTACATGATTCCAGAAATGTGGTGGCTTCGGATTTTCCTTCAGTGAGTGTAAAATAATGACCCTGGGACTTAAATCTAAGTCACTAAATATAATCTAGCCGTTACCAAGTGCACATTATTTTAGAGAGAGGGCTACCGTTAACAGAAGTGGTTATTGAAGCTATGCAGCTGTGAGGGCTACTGTTGATTGTTGAGGGTCGCAACTTCTGGATTGGAGGTAGTTAGAGCTAGACAAGTCTCTTTCGCCACCAATTTAAATAGATTATCTCTTATAGACCTCTTTTAGGGTAAGACCCAGGTCTTAGAGATTTTCCAGACCTGTTAGACAGAGAACTGGTCAGTAGTCAGCCCGAGGAGTTGTGAGGTGAGGGCGTGGCTGGCTATTGCGTAATAACAAACACCTTAGATTGGTGAATCTCCCCGAAGGCGCAGAGGGGTCCGATGCTTGTGGATTTTTGGAAAGCTGGTTATCAGAAGTGTTGGAGATGCCTGCTCTGAGAAATCCGCTGATTCTCGAAAGAGCTCACCATGTCGGCCCGAAAAGAAACGCAGAAGCACCCCAAGTATCGTAATTATGTGATTCCTCAATTATAAACAAAAGGATCTGATATTCAAAGCAAGTAAAGTAAAAACGGATATCCTCTACAAGAACCAACGGGTGCTACAGAGATACACAAGCAGCGCAAGCAGTACGATGGAGTCCGCAAACGCCTCCGCGAGCTCAGGCTGAGACACGGCATCATTCCTGCGGCTAAACTGGTGCTAACGTACCAAGGGGAAACTTTCAAGTTCAACACACCAGTAGAGGTCCAAACGTTCATCGATCGGATTCAGAAGGGACAGATAAGTGCAACGGAGTGACTGAATTCATGCAGTACTGATGAAATGTAGCGTTGGTGCGTCTCTGCTAAATATACCTTTTTGTTAGATCATCATTATGTTACATGGTATAACGTGAAGTTGCACTCTTTATTGTACTGTTTATACCTTATACTTCTAGGTTCATTGTTCTGTTATGATGTTCTACCTCTGTTATACATACTAGAGACCACCTTAAATGTATAGGAATAATTAGACTGTTGCAAACACAGGAGAAGGTCGAGTACAGTACATATTTTTTATTTGTTAATGGAGGTTAAAAATTGAAAGAATAGATCATAAGGATCTATACATATCAGTGGTTGGAAGGAATATAATGGGAGGGTCTGACCATTTGGTTGGGAACAGGGTTTTGTTTGTTCAGGTAGTTCAGGGATTGTGGGTGTATGTTAATTGTTCAGTTGTTTTTGTTGCCCCTCTCCAAACTCCATATTTGTGGAGTTATTGCATCAGTGTCTTTTAAGTTGACATGATGCAGAGGACGGAAATTAAATGCACATCCTGGAACTGTAGAGGCTTACACAAAACAAAAAAAATCCAACAAGTCATGAACAAACTGAAAGATTTAAACTCTAAAATAGTATTTTTACAAGAGACCCATCTCTTGGAGGAAGAAAATATTAAATTACGTAGGAGGTGGCAGGGGGATATATACTGTATGTAGCTCCATTTACATCAAGAGCCAGGGGAGTAATGACCCTAATTCATAAATCCATTCCTTTTCAGGTGACCAATGTTATTAAAGATAAATTTGGGGCGATATCTTACAAGAAACCTTGAACTTAGGAAGAAACCCGTGAACATTGCTATTTGTGTTGACATATAGCAACACAAATAGCTATATGTGTTGCTATATATGTGTTAGCAACACATATATGGGACCATGTATGGGACCATGTGTATGGTCCCATACACATAAATTCTGATGTGTATGGGACCATACACATCAGAATTGTGTATGGTCATCATCAATGATGATGATGTTTTTTATACCAACTTCTTTCTTGCCCTTTCATCGCTGACTGGAAAATATATTATAGGGGGTGACTGGAACTGTGTTCTGGACCCCACTCTGGACAGGGCTTCAGGAGCTGAGCTGACCAGACACACACCAGAAGTAGGGAAACAATACTGTATGTAATTTTATGAAAGAATTACATTTAGTAGATATCTGGAGACATTTAAAACCTACTGAAACAATCTACTCATGCTATTCAAAAACATTTAGGACATACTCCCACATAGACTATTTTTTGATTTCAAAGGAATCACTCAAATATAACTGATTGTTGCTAAGATAGCATACTAATATCGGATCACGCTCCCTGTAATTTATTATATTCTAATAACCTGCTGAGAGACCCTCACCCATGGTGCTTACACCAGAAATGGCTGAAAGATGAAAAATTTCTTAATTATGTTGGAGAAAAGATAGATGAATATTTCAGTATCAATACCACACAAATTTCAGCCTGTATAAAATGGGATGCTTTTAAGGCAGGTTTGAGGGGTAATATAATCAGTTACATCACGTCAAAATCTAAAGAACAACGCAAGAGCAGACAACAATTAGAATCTAAGATTAAATTACTAGAACTACAAGCTTTTAGAAATAGCAACGCAGAAACAGAGACGGAATTGCTATTATTAATAGCACAATATGAAAAAGGATCTGCAGACAGAGCGGCCTCCAGTTTATTAAGATTAAATCAATCATTCTGTGAACAAGGAGAAAAACAGGGCAAATAAAACAACTGGAAGAGCAAAAAAAAACATAACCTCTCTTATTAATAGTAAAGGGGAAACTTTAGTAGACCCAATCAAGATAAATGAAGAGTTTAGAAAATACTATGAAAGGCTGTATGATCCTCAAGACATCTCCAATATACAAGAACACGACTCATTTCTAAATAAGTTAGTTATTCTCGCAATTGATGAAGGTTATAGAGAACAATTGGAAGCTGAAATTACAGAAGAAGAGCTGGGTAAGGCTATTGACTACATGAAGGCTGGGAAGAAAGCTGAGCCTGATGGGTTCCCTATAGACTTTTATAAAAAAATTTAAAAAACAATTAATATGTCCTATGTTAGAGATGTTTCAGGAGGCATATTGTAATGGTGGCCTAGCAAAATCTATGACAAGTGCTTTAATCTTTGTGCTACCCAAGCCTGGGAAACCCAGAAATAAATGTGAGAACATGAGGCCAATAAGTTTGCTTAATGCTGACCTAAAAATACTCTGTATTTTTATATTATACCCTGAAATATGACCATATTCCTCTATTAAATTAAGGAAACTTATTAGCAATACGCTTACAAGATTCACTTCCTTCAGTGATACACAGGGAGCAAAATGGCTTTGTTTTGGGACGGCAGGGTCTACACAATGTGAGGAGGCTTCTAAACATTATTTATGGCTTGGGTGTAAAATCAGGAACTGCACTTCTTTCTCTAGATGCCGAGAAGGCGTTCAACTGAGTCGAACGGACCTATCTATTCAACATTTTAAATCGTTTTGGTTATGGAAACCATTTTAAAAAATGGATACACTTATATTTAAACCCAACTGCAGAAATATTAAGAAATAAAAATGTATCTAAATCAATTGTTATCAAACGAGGTTGTCGTCAAGGATGTCTTTTGTCCCCTCTGTCATTTACTTTAGCATTGGAGCCTCTTGCTATAGCTGTAGGTCCCATAAATCTATAGCAGGCATTACAATTAGACAAGTAGAACACAAACATTCATTATATGCAGATGACATAATCCTATTCATTTCAAACTTAAAAGAATCTATTCCAAGTTTGCTTAATTTAATAGAGGAATATGGTCATATTTCAGGGTATAATATAAATAAAGCTAAATCTTCATTACTACTATTGGATGAAAAAGAAATGTCCCCAGAAATAAGTTCAGAATTTAAGGTTGTTAGAGATTTTACTTATTTAGAATTCAAATATTTTCAAATCTAGATATGATTGTAAAGGAGAACTATGAATGTTTAACATAAGAAATCACTGAAAATATCAATAGACGGATGCCCCTTCCCTTATCATTGATTGGCAGGATCAACACCTACAAAATGAATATGCTTCCAAAAATATTGTATATTTTTCAGAATGTCCCCCTGCCACCTCCTGCAAACTGGTTTGATAATTTTAGGAAGTTAATTGTTGGGTTTTTGTGGCAAAATAAACGGCCCAGGGTTAGAATGTCGCTCTTACATTTACCTCACAATGAGGGAGGACTAAGGTGTCTGAATATGAAGTGGTATTACTGGACAGCCCAACTCAGGACTATTAGATATTACTTTAATGCCTCAATGGACAGAAATGGAATCTGAATCTGTAAGTCCACCTTTACTTTTATACATTTTTTCTGATTCAGTCCCAAGACTGTTGGGAAAAACGGTTAATCCTATTTTTAAAAACATGATCGAAATATGGCATGACATAAAGAAATTCACAAAAGAACCAATTATACTATCATAGTTTACTCCAATATGGTGAAACCAAGATTTTACTCCTGGAAGAGCAGATTCTGTATTTAAACAATGGGCCACAAAGGGAATTCATGATTTGAATCAAGCAAATTTGGCTTACATGATGTCTTTTGAGGAACTCAGGCAGAAATGTAATATAAATAGAAAATACTTCTTTAAATACCTTCAGCTCAGAAGCTACATTAGGACAAAAAAACAATGATTTGACCAAGCCACCAAAGTCCCAGTTAGAAGAAATTGCTTTCAAAGATAGTGCAAGTAAAGGTGCGATTTCAGAATTCTATAACTTTGTGGTTTTGAATTCACCAGAGGACTCAACACTGAAACTGGACCTGGAAGTAAACCTGTCACTGGAGGATTGGCAGTCTGTCTGTACAAAGGCTCAGAAACAAACTGTTAACTCTCGCTTAAGGTTACTGCAGTACAAGTGGTTGATGTGAATCTATATTATACCAGTCAATTGAAATCGGTACAATCCTAATATACCAGATGTATGCACAAAATGTTTAGAAGAAAAAGGGACTTTGTTTTATTGTATCTGGGAATGCAGGGAAATTCAAAAATTTTGGAAAGCAATAAAAAGAACTGTAGAACATCTTGTCTCAAAGGATGTTACACTAGATCCAGTTTTTCTAATTTGAGGTTTGTATCCAAAAACTACTTTGTTTACCAAATGCGAACAACTATTGATTGATATGTGTCTACTACAAGCTAAAAGTAGTAGACACACTATTCTGGAGGAGAACAACAGGACCAGGTATCAATCAATGGATCAGGCAAATGCTGAAAACTTTACCTCTGGAACGCATAACGTATCTCCAAAAAGAGAAAGGCGAACTATTTGAAAACATTTGGAGACCTTTCCAGAATTTTGTTGAAGGAGTGGACTTGTCTCAAGACGAAGAAGCCAGTTAAAGACAAGATTAATGTCAAACCATAATGTGCAACAAGGGTGCCTCAGCAGTGGACTATTATCTCCTGTATACTTAAAGGAATTTATGCAGATATGTATCTAAGAGGGCGTTTGTTGCTCTTGTTTATTGTACTGGTTATATGGCAGGTATATCTGTAAAAAAATACAATAAAAATATTGTTGGAAAAAGAAAAAATACTGCGTTTGCTTACTGGTGCCAGCCCAGGACACTCATAGACGGTGAAATCTCCATCATTCTCCTCATCTGTCGATGTTCCTGTGTCGGGTGGTCTGAGCTCATCCCTGCGTCTGCATAGTTCAAACACCCAGAGTCATTCAACATGTAACAGAGAAAACACAGACCTGACAAGGCCGAGTGGGCAGGGACAGGAACATGAAGAAACAACGAGGCCCAGCAGGTGACTTACTGCTGCAGAGAAAGCATCTGTTGTTTCTGGTGCTGGTAGTGGTACATCTGGGCACTGTGAGCCAGCTTCTGGTCCCCAGGCTAAAAGACAGCAGAAAGCCAGATCAACAAGCTGTCAAACTATACAGATGACATTTTCTTTACAGGAGCATGTGTCTTTACTGCACATGCTGGTTAAAGGGCGGTGGCCTTATAAGTACTTGCTTTATGCCTTTAAGTAAGCAGTTGCTGGGGACATGAAGAAACATTAAATTATGTAAGCAATAAAAATCATTCAGAGGTTGAGAAAGTTTGATTGGAGTTATCTTTCCATGGCTAGCAATGGTAGAAAGCGGTTTGAAAGCTACAAAAGAAACTTTTCATAGAAAGAAACAAATAGTTATCTCACTGTCATCATGAGTGCCACTAAGACTTTTTTTTGATAATTTGTACAAGCAAATTCACATAAAACACATGAAATTCTAAGCTGCTGGAGCATAATTCCATATTTTGCTGTGTAACTTCAGTGTTTTTATCCCCCTTCACAAGTCTTACTCACAAAGTTTCCAAAGTTTTGGGTTTCACATGCAGGATAGTCCAACTTCTGAGCTTCCAGATATGCATCTCTCACAATTCTGTAACCAGAAATCAAACAATTATGAAACACACTTGGAGCTGACACCCATCTTTTGACATACAAAGATAGCTAAGCGTGCAACAAATTAAGACGGCGTACAGAAGTCTTACCTGACACAGCAGATTCCAGATATGACCAAGACCAGCAAACACACTGTGATGATCACACTGGTCATAACTGAGGACACATAGCAACAGAAGATGAGAAGGAGGGAATGGAAGCTGGAAGCTGCAGTCTCCACACTGAAGACAGCAGTGTGGCAAAACCAATGGTCTGTAGTGGATCAGCTCAGTCACAAGACGTCAGAGCAGGCAACACTCACAAAGAACATCTTGATCTGAGACACACAAGTTGAGCTTGTTGATGCTGTTAAAATGTTTCTTTAAGTCAAGAAGATGGATGTTTGTTGGATGTAGAACTGATCCTGCCTGCACTGAGGTTTGATAATCAGAAGGATTCTACTTCTGTGCTCCCCTGCATCCATCCTTCTGCTTGAATTCCAACCACCTGCTGAATCAGGAAGGGGATTCCCTAGCAAAGCTCCTAATGAGAATAAAACTTCACCTCCCTAAGTGACTGTCATTCTGAGCTCTCCTCAGGGTCACAGTCAGTTCTTCATGGCTAACAGAGACTTACTGAGAAACACTTGGTCATTGGGGGGGTAGGTGGTGATGCGGGGCTCGCCCAGCTGACCAGGGCTGCAGTTGGTAGTGGAAGGTGCACTTGTAGTGCTGAGTGTGATGCTCAGGTTGGTGGGCTGGTCTGTGGGTGATCCTCTGTGTCTGGAGATCGGCCTGATGAGCTGCTCTGCCTTCCTGTCCTGGGAGGGTGGGGCTGAGACACATGGAGAAGAGCTTGGACCAAATCTAGAAGCAACCATGTTGAGGTGCAGAACTAAAGCAGATGAAGACCTTCAGGTACCTGGGATCCTGGACTCAGATCTCTGCTCACTGATGATGCCCGACAGGATGTCAATCTCCTGATCCAGCTCAGGGTAAGCCCTCACCTTACCTGCACCAAAGCAAAGGTTAAAATCAGACCAAGAAATCAGTTAGTGACTGGGATTAGCCCATTTTATGTTTGATTGGCCAAATTGCTGATTGGCCACAAACTAAAAATCAAACCTATTTTCCGATCAGGGAACCCATTAACAGATCGTACTGACAGCACTGTTTACCAAACTTCATCACCATTAAAGGTCACCATGAATTCAGTTGCCTGCAGGTATGTTTAGTCCACTATATAGTTTTTACTGGACTACAACCACACATGGTCTCTAACAGAGTTCTTATGTTGCTTTTATGTCACCTTTAAATGTTTCAGATAATCAAACAAGTCAAAATTAACCAAACTAAATACAAAAAGTAGTTTTAAAATAATGATTTCATTTATCAAGATTAGAAAAAGCTATCCAAACCAATATAGCCGTTTAAAAATGTAATAGTTTGCATTGGATTAACCACTTAAGTTTTGGTTGTATCAGGATCTGGATTTATGAAAGTATCTCTCCCATTTGCTCCTTGCTGGGAGCGACCTGGAGCAAAGCTGCGCAACTCCAGCTGGTTGGAATAATCAGCCAGAGAGGATTTAAGGAGCTGCCAGATGATTCCTCACGGTAGTCTCTAGTTCGCTAGACCTTCCCCTGAGAAACTCTAGTTATTTGTGACCTTCTTGAGAAAACCTGAGCTTGTTGTCTGCTTCCCTCACTCGTTCTGTCTCTCATTCCCAGGTACAAGTCAAACACCACACCCGTAATCCCACCTGTAGCTCAGAACCTCACCTGCCTGCCTGCTCCAGCCCACAGTTCATTCCTGTCGGAGAAACTTACCTCGGAACTCCCGATTGATTGCCTGGATCCAACCTGCTCCTTCCCCCCCTCCCGTTGAGAAGCCTTCCAGGAGACGTAAGCTAATTTCTCCTGCCTGTCCGATCAGACATTCTGTCCACCCCTCACACAGTCATTGACCCGTCTCTCTGCTTCCAGACGAACCCCAGATACCATCCAAAGGATGACACCTGTGATTTTATTTTATAAATAAATTCTTAACTTACTGTTGCTTCTGCATGTGGGTCAGAAGTCTACCCTTGAACATGAGGTTCAGGTTTATTATAGCCTGAATAAAACACCCCTGATTACTGTCAAACCTAAAACAAATAAATCACATAAACTGGCAGATTTGACATGAATTCCTTCTCATCCAAACCCCTTTCAGTCCTTTAATGGTAATTAGAAGCTTTGGTTTGAAATCAGGGCTTATGTTGGGATGCATGCAGTTCTGAGCTCTGACTCTGCTGTCAAAAACCTCCATGGATTGTGTTTCTAGATTTTGGCATAACTTCATGACATTTCTTTGGAGATTAAATGAACTGAATAAACACTAATTACTCAGCATTCAAAGATCCAGGAAACTCTCACCTTTTGTGCAATAAGTACACAGTAAATTTTGTAGTGTTAAAACAACACTTAGAGTTCAATTTAACACTGTGTCCAAGTCCATTTGGTCCTTATTGGAATTGGTGTCAATTTAACTCTTTCCATAACTCTTTCTCAAAATAGAGTTAAATTGTACTCTGAAAATGGAACACTGACTAACACTGTACAGTGTTAATAAAACTTTAAACTCCTTGTCAAGTAACTCTAAGAGTAAACATAATTCTAATCAGAGATAAGTTACTCCATAATGGTGACAAAACAACTCTGATTCTCATGCTTTTCAAAATTGCATTGAGGGTTTACACTGGAAGCTCATATAACTCCTTTGATTGTTGATCTGACACACTACTGTGTTGATCATTTATTCTTTAGCAGTGAAAAAGCAACTCTGCACAGATAAATATGAAGTGCTATTTTTACCCTTTTGTAGAGTTAAATGTACAATTGAATAAAATCAAGTTACTACAGAAATGCATTTAACTTATTTATTGAACTAAAGCACATTTTTAAGATTCCCTGTTAACTTGTGGTAGTGTCACAGTAACATCACGATGTACATCCCATTACAGTAGACGGCTTTAAGTTGACAGAGTACATTAAAGGCAAAGAGTTTTTCCATCTAAGTAACCATGAACTAACTACTTGTATATACCAAACAAGTGCATTTGTGCAACTTAACCAAACACTTAATGTAAAAAAGATTTGTTCAAGTACTAGTGACGCAACCTAGCCTGAATTTCTGCCACACGTGGACTTTCTTTCACTTTACCTACATCTATATTGCACACAGTGGTTTGGATGAACATAAACATGTTGCACAGCATGGGTTTGTATGTTGTGGCAAACACGTAATGTGCCTTAAACAGTTTGTCAAAAGCACCAAGACAGGAAGTTGACCAGCAAGCAATGGCATTTTTGTCAAGGATGATGAAGAACTGTTGAGCTACTTTCTTCCTCCGTCCCACAGCCAGGAGATAGGGCTGTCACGATGTTCTTGGATGGTGGTTCCTGTCTGTGGGGGTGGGGGGGGGACACACAATTACAATTCCATAGCTACAATGCTACACAAAAAAACAACTTTCATATAACTTTCATATATAGTTAAACAGCATTTAACAATATGTGATATCACCCTAAAACTGAAACCCTCCCAGTGAAACAACCTTGAGTGTAACATAAAATACAATTTGCAACAAATACAAACCTTGAAGACCACAAGATGCTTCTCTGCTTGGCAGGAAGACACCTTCCCTGGTCTCTTATGACCCAAGGCAGAAGGGGAATCAGATGTAGCAGCAGAAAAATTGATGAGTGGTCACTGTCCCAACCTGTGATAAGAGAAATCTGATGTTGAATTGACCATCAATCATTTAAATTGACCATTATGCAATTTAAATTATGTGTACTTCACTAAGTGAAGCTCAGAAAATAACTGAATCCTACATAATGTGGAAGGTCATCCTTACTCATGTCATCATCCACTTCAGTGCCATCCTCAGGAGTATCAGCTGCCAGGAAAAGTTATTCAAGGTCACAGGTGGTTGGAAGCTTCATCTGTGAAGCACTTGCTTTAATTATATTCCTTCATGATCCGCTCGCCACCAGGTTTGTTGTTAAGAATGGATTCCACCAACTTCAAACAACAAAACATTTCAGCTTTTATTAAATACATATCAAAACAGTAATTGTTAGTAAAAAAACAACATTGTCTTCTGAAATATAAGCAATAATAAAGCAGCATGTATTATAAGACTGGTGGATCACCAGGATTTATTTGCTTATTTTACTTGTTTGTTCATTTTAAATAGTTTTTTTTTTTAATGCACCAGTAACAGTAAAATCTAATTAAGAATTTGTCTTCCACCATGGAGACAAATTCTGACCATAAGAGAAGCAGATGAAAGACAAAAAACACTAACCACAATGAAATAGCAAGCTTATTAAATACTAACACAAATTGCAAATATAACAAACCAGTTTCATAATTGATGGTTAGGACTCCAGCTGAGGGATTCTTAGCAACACCCTCAAATACATCTTCATCCAACTCAGTCCCAGAACTGTCAACAACTTTCACGCCCTCTGTTATAGCTGGCATGCCAAATTTTGCAAATGCTAGTGAAAAAGACAGATGCTTGTCTAAACCATAATTATGAGATTATGTTGCTCTAATACTCACAGGTGCATAGACTCTAGAACGGCGGTTTTCAAAGTGTGAGGCGCGCCTCCCCTGGCGGGCGCCAGAGCACTTTAGGGGAGGCGCGGTGCGAGGGAAAAAATAAACCGGAAAAGCTATCTGCTTGCCGTCTACTGATGTGAGAGAAACGTCTTTTACGCACACGATCAACTCTGTGGATTAAGGAAAAGGTTGGTACTGTGGAGTGCGCGTGTGGAGCCGGGATCAGTGGAAATGTTTCTCCCCTTAGAGGATGTTTTGGCCAGTGATGTCAGTAACGTTACTGACTTCGGACCACTTTCTTCAGTAACGAGTAATCTAACGCGTTGCTATTTCAAATCCAGTAGTCAGACTACAGTTACTTATCAAAATCATTTTTGTGTTACTGCGTTACTATCTTCTTTTGTTATTTCATCGTATTTCCTCTACTCGTCTTGTCGAGTGACCGACGTCTCTATGCGACAGAAATGTAAACAATGGAGGAAGATGCGCATTTTGTCGGTGGAAAAACTGGAACTATTTTGAGTTTCTGTCGACAAGTCCGATTATTATAAACAGCTTTGGGCTTCATTTTTTTAAAGTCGCTTGAAAATTTAACGAGTTGCTGGTTGCGCCTTTTTGGGCTCGTTTTTGAACGTGAAGTTACTCATTTGGGCTTGGAAATAATCAGAGACTCAATAAATCCAAGAATTTGTCCGTCATTAAGGTAGTTTTAGTCCGTCTCTCCCTGTCCATCATTTCCCGGATGATCCGTCCCGCTGTGTCTTTGTTAATGTCAACTTACTGTATTACCTCTGAAAGACGTCGAGCTTCACGTTGCGCTCCAGAAAACTGCAAACATCGAGACTAATATGAACAGCGCAATAAACGTGAAAACAGCCACGAATGAACGTGTCCGTAGTTGCCAATAATTATAATGGCAACTTAACGCCATTATGATTATTAATATTAAGATAAGTGTCACAAATCTGTGCAGCCATCTGAGCTGTGGAGCTGCAGGAGGAGCTCTGTGCGCTGCGCTGACACCAAACGCAGGGCCGTAATGCAGAATCTGGAGGCTGGGGGGAGGGGGGGCTTTAAAATCCTTCTTAGAGTTTTCCAGACAACAGTGGACCACACAAATTACTCACGTTTTTTGTACAATCTCCTCTTCAGTTCAACCTTATCAGTGGAGACACATTGTTGATGTTACCATTATAAAATAGCTGACAATTAGGTATTAGCAAAGATCAATGTGATTTTCACAGGAGGCGGAGCGTTGTTGTTAGCAGCTGCTGAAAGTAACTAAACAGTTACTTTTAATGTAACTTAGTTACTTTCCAAATCAAGTAGTCAGTAATCTAACTAAGTTACTTTCTCAAGGAGTAATCAGTAATCCGATTAAAGTTACTTTTTCAAAGGGGGGGACGCAGCAGGCATTGTGCTCCTTGGAGGGGGGCACACCCTTTCATACTTTGAAAACCCCTGCTCTAGAACATTACAAGCACCTCAGCTTCCTGTGTACAGCTACCAGTGTCTTACTTGCTATCAAAAACTCCTTCAGATTCGGCTCTGGTAGTCAGTTTTGCAGCTCGCCAAGTCTTGTTTTAATCAACATGTAGGCCTGTCGCAATAAACAATAAATCGATTAATCATACGATAAATTAAAACTATCGATGTCATTTTAATTATCGGCTTTATCGTCTCTTCCAGCCTTTTTCTCTTTCTTTTGATGACACTGAATGAAAAAGGCTCAACTCCGCTGCCCACCACTGACCCTCCCTTCCTCATTTCCTCAGTGTAATGTCCAGTTCACACTACACCATCTTATAGCTGTCAGCCGGCCCATTTTCAAAACTTGAGATCACACATTAGCCGACAGAAATCCTAGGTATAACGGTTCAATCGGGTTCAATCCTGCTGTGTGGTGTCCAACAATGAGCACAAAATAATGGCTACAAGTCCAGTTAACTAGTTTTAAAACCAGGCATTAATCAATGCTTTACTACAATCTACCTGCAGTGCATGTGGCTCTAGTGTCAGTGTAACGTCCTGACTGAATGAAAATCATTAGAACCTATTTATGTCACGTTAACGAAGAACAGCTGAAAAGTTACCGGGTTCATCACCTGGTAGCAATTTGGCTCCAACTCCTCCGCTCCTCATTTCTAGATTCTTTGCATGAAATGTTTTATAAACATTAATGTTGTTTCCAGCTATCATCTCCAATGTCTGTTGGACTTCGGATTGCAAAGTTTTATTTGTTTCACGAAACCTTCAAGTTATTTTGTCTTCTGCTATCCACAGACCCCGATTGTCGGTTTGGATCCAGCCCGGAGCCCGTCAAGCCAAGGCTCGAATCACGGATTGAATCCCGCTTCCAGCCCGGAGACTTGGCACCTACCTGAATCTTCTCCTCTACCTCTGCGCCCCCCTCCGCCAGGGAAACACATTAAGCCGGTGAGCCGCTCTTGACTCCAGAGCGATCTGGAATAAACCCGACCAGGACTGATTGTAATAAACTTCCGAAACAAGAACTCTTGGTCTGATGTGTGAACCTGCATGTGGGTCAAGAAACTTAAATCCAACATGACAGAACCATCGAGCCATGTTGACCCAGCAGGTCCTCACCCGTTTTAAGTTCTGCAGATCTCCTAGCCCGTCACGACGCTATGCGTCACACTTTATTGGATCATCAGAGTTTCCAGGGTCAGCTGATGGATCAATTGAGATCCTCAGTCTCAGAACTGTCAAACAGACTGGAACATAACCCTCAGCCTCAAAACACAGCCGGATCGGCGGCCCCAGCCTCGCCAGCTGGGGCGGAGCATTCGATGCCATCAGTTTTGGTCAGGTCTCTCCGAGGACGGGAAATTTCACCGCCGACACCCGAACATTACTCGGGAGAAATTGGAAAATGTGGAGGGTTCATTTTGCAATGTTCAATTGTATTCTGTAGAGTTCCAGACTCATTTCCAGATGACTCCGCCAAAATAGCGTATATGATCGGGTTATTGAAAGGGAAAGCCCTTAGATGGGCAGAAGCTAAATTTAGCCTTACATCTATCTCTCAAACGTCATTCGCTACCTTCTTAAAAGATTTAAAGCAAACGTTTGGTTATGCAGAGTCCAGCTCAGAGATATCACATCAGCTTTGGAACATAAAGCACGGGTCCCGTTCCGTAGCTGAATTTGCAATAGACTTTCGCACCCTTGCCGCCACATCTGGGTGGAATGACAAAGTGCTTAACCTCTAGAACCCGACGGACCCACCGGTGGAACCTCTAGGGTTCTAGAGGTTAAAGGAGGCTCTTAATGAGTCCCTTAAAGATGAACTGGTTTGCAGGGACAAACCTGCCAGTTTGGAGGACTTAATATCTCTGGCTATCAAGATTGATAATAGACTAAGAGGGAGGTCCCGAGAGAAGAATGGATTTAAACCTGTGCTTTTTCCTGACAGTTTCGCACCTGATGTTGCTATGGAAACAACCACGAACGCGCTCCTTCCCGAGGAGCCCATGCAGATTGGTCGCACCAGGATTTCCCCCACAGAGAGACAACGAAGGTTAGAAGCTCGTGCCTGCTTCTATTGTGGCCTCACTGGCCTTTTCGTCGCCACCTGCCCCGTTCGGCTAAAAGGGAGAGCCCAGGACTCCCAGTGATAACGGGAGTCCTGGTGGGTGGCTGTTCAAGTTCGATCTCCCGAATTTCTCGTCCTGCATCTCTTTTCGTCAATCAAAGGTCAGTTAATATCTCAGCTCTAATTGATTCGGAATGTGAGCAGAACCTGATTGATGAAGAACTGGTTAAGACACTAAATATACCTACAATTTTTCTCCCCGCTCCAGTCCAAGTTTCTGCTTTGGATGGAGGAGCCTTGCCTGTCATTTCTCGGCAGACTAAGCTCATTGAACTCCTGGTTTCAGGCAATCATCGTGCGTTTTTGACTTTTTACATGTTTCCCTCTCCACAGACCCCTTTGGTCCTGGGTTTCCCCTGGCTGAGGCTACATAATCCTCACCTTAAATGGCATGAGGGCAGAGTGGAGTCAAGGAGCAGAACCTGCCACACAACCTGCTTACAGTCGGCCCGGCCGAATCCTCATTGTGACATCACCCAGGAGGACGAGGAGGACACCCAGGATATGTCCCAAATTCCCCCCGAATATCATGATCTGAAATTGGTATTTAGGAAAATTAAGCCCTCTCACTTCCACACCATCGTCCCTACGACTGCGCGATTGATCTCCTTCCCGGTGCTCCGCTGCCCTCCAGTCGGCTATATAATATATCTAAGCCGGAGAGGGAGAGCATGCTGAAATATATTAATGAGTCCCTTGCTGCTGGCATTATTCGCCCCTCCACGTCTCCGTTAGGGGCCGGATTTTTTTTGTATAAAAAAAAGACGGTTCTCTCAGAACATATATTGATTACAAGTGTCTAAATCAGATTACGGTCAAGAATAAGTATCCTCTTCCCCTTCTCACGTCAGCTTTTGAACCAGTACAGGGCGCCACAGTATTCACTAAATTAGATCTATGAAACGCTTACCATCTGGTGTGCATCCGTGAAGGTGATGAGTGGAAAACCATCTTCAAAACCCCGGTGGGCCATTTTGAATGTCTAGTCATGCCCTTCAGTTTGACTAACGCCCCTGCGGTTTTCCAATCACTGATCAATGACGTGTTGCGTGATTTTCTGGATCAGTTTGTGTTTGATTATCTTGACGACATCCTGATCTTTTCTAAAACCATGACGGAACACAAACAGCATGTCAGGTTGATCCTACAGCGCCTTCTAGAAAACAGTTTGTACGTTAAGGCGGAGAAGTGCAAATTTTACGTACCTTCCATCTCGTGCCTGGGGTTCATCTTGGAGAGCAAGCAGGTGAAGCCGGACCCTGGGAGAATTTGCGCAGTTTTGGATTGGCCAACCCCGTCCTCCACTAAACAACTGCAACGATTTTTGGCTATTAAACTGGCTTTTGAAGAGTGGCACCACTGGTTGGAGGGAGCTGAGCTTCCGATTGTGGTGTGGACAGATCACAAGAATTTGTCCTATCTGCAGACAGCCAAACGGTTGAATCCCCGACAGTGGAGATGGTCTCTTTTTTTCTCTCGGTTCAATTTTCTCATTTCTTACAGACCTGGATCAAAGAATGTTAAACCAGCCGCTCTTTCTCTGCAATTTTCCTCTGATGAGGAGAGTCCTGTCATTGACACTATAGTTCCACTTCTGGTGGCCATCCCTTCATAAGGATGTGAGGGAATATGTTTCAGCCTGTCCCACCTGTGCTAAAAACAAGTCTCTCCATCAACCTCCCAGTGGTCTTTTGCAGCCCTTACCAGTTCCTGGACGTCATTGGTCCCACATTACGCTCGATTTTGTTACTGGCCTTCCTCCTTCTAAAGGGTTCACGGTCATACTTACCATTGTTGATCGTTTTTCCAAGGCCTGTCACCTTGTGCCCCTTAGGAAATTACCTACTGCTACAGAAACCGCCCTTTAGCTCATTAAACATGTTTTCAGACTCCATGGGATTCCCACAGAAATCCTGTATGACAGGGGACCCCAGTTCATATCCAGGGTGTGGAAAGATTTTTGTGGCGCACTTGGGGCCAAAGTGTCTTTATCTTCTGGTTTTCACCCGCAGACCAATGGGCAAACAGAGCGCATGAATCAGGAGATTGAATCTACGCTTCGCTGCCTGTGCTCCTCCAACCCCTCATCGTGGTCTTCTAATCTGCCCTGGGTTGAGTATGCCCATAACTGCCACATTTCTGCTGCGTCTGGTCTTTCTCCATTTCAGTGTTCTGTAGGTTATCAGTCTCTTCTCCTACCCTCGGACGAACTATACTGTTACTTCAGTTCAACACCACATTCGTAAGTGTGAGCGCATTTGGAAAGATGCTACTGCGGCTTTGCACCGCACCGCGGCTCAGAACCGCCGCTTTGCTGACAGGAAAAGAAGACCGGCTCCTGTTTATAGTCCGGGTCAGAAGGTTTGGATTTCAGTGAGAGGCATAGCGCTAAAAGCCGCACCAAAGAAACTATCTCCCAAGTATTAAGGTCCTTTTGAAGTCCAGGCTATTATAAACCCCACCGCAGTCAGACTCAAACTCCCACCTTCTTTCAGGATCCATCCCGTGTTTCATGTTTCACTGCTTAAACCTGTGAGATATAGCTCGCTTTTCCCGCCAGTTGATTCCCCCCCTCCTGCCCGTCACATTGATGGGGGTCCGGCCTACACTATTAATAAGATACTTGATGTCAGTCGAAGAGGCAGGTGTTTTCAATATCTAGTAGATTGGGAAGGTTACGGTCCTGAAGAGTGCTCCTGGATCCCCAGGTCATTTATTCTGGATAAGTCGGTTCTGAGGAGATTTTATGCCTCCAGAGCCTCAGGTTTATCTGGACCGCCAGGTGGCGGTCATTGAGGGAGGGGCAATGTTAGAAGATCGTCTGTGGGAAGAGTTCTCACACCAATACTGAATCCTGACAGGCTGGCGCACCTGAAGCGGATTCCACCAATCGGCTGATGACCTCTTAAGAAGCGGTGGAGCTGTCAGTCATTGCTCAATGGTCCCCACTTGTTGGTCAGAGTCAACCTGAAGAACTTGTCACAGTTGTTTTACGAAACCTTCAAGTTATTTTGTCTTCTGCTATCCACAGACCCCGATTGTCGGTTTGGATCCAGCCCGGAGCCCGTCAAGCCAAGGCTCGACTCACGGATTGAATCCCGCTTCCAGCCCGGAGACTTGGCACCTACCTGAATCTTCTCCTCTTCCTCTGCGCCCCCCTCCGCCAGGGAAACACATTAAGCCGGTGAGCCGCTCTTGACTGCAGAGAGCGATCTGGAATAAACTCGACCAGAACTGATTGTAATAAACTTCCGAAACAAGAACTCTTGGTCTGATGTGTGAACCTGCATGTGGGTCAAGAAACTTAAATCCAACATGACATATACAGACTTCATAATCTGCACTCTTTTGGTTGAATGCAGTATTTATTTACACTTTGGTGTTTTTATTCAAGTACATTTTTGTTAATGGAGACTGGGAATCCATTTTATTTTTGTTTTTGGTTGTTTTGTTTATTTGATCAGTTCCAGTGTTAAATGTTCTTTTGAAAATAAAGTGTATCTATCTTTGGCAGGAAATCGCATGCATTATTATGTCATTTCCATTAAATCAGTGTACAAAGGTCTTCAAACAATATTATCGTTTATTGCAATAGTTCTTGAGACAATTAATCGCTCAGCAAAATTTGCTATTGTGACAGGCCTATCAACATGGTTCCTGCAGCACATAATTCCTCATTCATCTTTAGTACTGTAATGCTTTCAAATGGTGAAACGTGCCTACTGCTTCACAAACAATACAGCTAACATTACATCGTTTTCATAGAAGACAATGATTAAAGTTTGGCTTGGGCAAAAGTAATTTGACTTCGCTAGACTCTTATCTAGGTTAGACAGTTACTGAATACCCTTTCCTTTAGTAACAATTAGAACAGGTCATTAAATTGCCTCGCTTCTTTTTCGGCTTTTCCATTTGCATCAGCAACTGTTAATGGAGGAGTCAAGCAAGGTTTACAGTAGAGGCATTTTGCTGGGCATGAGGGAGAGCACGTAAATAATCACTCGTGCCAAATTCAGTGTTTACTATGAAATTAGCTGGACTATTAGCACCCGCTTCCGGTTCCAACAATTCGGAGTCATTATGTCAGAAGGCTGCCGGTCACTAGTCACAACATCCCGCTCACAATTACATGCCACTCAATTGTAATTGAAAATTAACCAAATTGTGCACGAAATACTCAACCCGAATAAAATATGAACTAACGTAAAAAAGGAACAGAGCAGCTAATAGTTAGTTTAGCAAACTCCTGGCACCAACGCAATATACACCGATATAAATTTACTTAGCAAAAAAAAAAAAAAGGTGGACGTTAACATTATTGTTGACCTGAAAAGTCATACAGCCGACGTGAGACTTATTTTTTCTCAATCCAGACATTTTTTGTTGAATTTATGTTGCATTTCTAAAATAAATACATAAATAAAACACATATCTATGCAATATGACTTGGACATGGATTTATGGCGGACATAGTTGAGTTGGACTGGCGAACATTTTAAGCTAGGCATTCACTCGGACAGATTAGCCGTATTAAACTCAGTATTAAGATATCAAAACTCAGTCATATACCAGGGAACAAATAAAATATTCTTATAAAACAATTCAAATTGTATTATTATCTTATAAAAAGAAACTTACCGCAGTCGTTCCAGCAGGAGAAAAATGGCGTCCAAGCAACGGTTAGACTTGTTGGTTTGAGAGGAGGAATGGGAGGAGCTTGTGCATACACTCTGGAAATTTACACCAACACTAGGTAGCATTACACTCAATCTATTGTTGTATTAGCTCTGAAAGAGTCAATTAATTTTAACACTGCGAAATTTACTGTGTACCATTAACTGTTTAAATCTCCTTATGCCAGATATTGTTGGCATCGAACGTTCTGTGTAAATAGTCAGCAACTAATCCCATACAAAGTCTAGCAACATGCATGTTATACTGTAAAAGTATTTCCCATGTTAGAGGCTAAATAGTTACCTCTTTATTTTTCAAGCATAAGTCCTCAGACATTTATGACAAAGTGCTGCACATCAGGGTAAAGATGAGGGAAGGTGACATTCTCAGAAGAATAATGCTCAGAAACAGCAACATGTTCTGTCTGACCTCAATCTGACTCAGCAAAAACTGAAATAATACTAATTCAATTTGCCAATAAGGACAAAAGATTTGCAACAACTGGGGTTGCTATTAGCTACATTTTACTTCAAGTTTTAAAACCATAATATTCAGCTAGGAAAGTAAGACGTTGTGTCTGACTTGTCAGCAGTTTTCCAATCACCTACCTTTAGCAGCCTGAGCAGAATGATGAAGATGTCTTCTCATGGCAACACAGCGGCCATGATGATCCTCCACCAGAGGGTACAGGCAGGGCCCGCAGTGTGAGCTGCCTTGTCGACAGAAGAACCGTCCTGCTCGGGCACAGTCCAAACTGCGAGGACATAAGTTGGAACCTGAGGAGGAAGACACAGCACAGGTTGGACATGTTCAAATGTCTCAGGTGCTCAAGTTTTTAATTGTAACAACATAAACAACTGTGCTTTAGTTGGAGCCTATTTAGATCAATTTATTTTTGCTAAACTATTAATGTTGCAGACCCAAGATTATGCAAATGGCAGATCTATTGTTATTTATTTGTTTTGCTTAGACCCTCCTCTTTGTCAGTCAGGCTGCTGCTGTGATTAATTGATTGTTTGGTGAAGGAGTGAGGAGTGAAACAGTTTTTCTACCACAAAATTAACGTTTATATTGACATTTTATGTTTGAGGTCAAACCGGGAAAATATTTCTGTTAATTTATAAGCAAAGGAAATACTCTTTTTGAAACCAGAAAACTCTCTGTGAGTGCTTTTTATTTTGAGTGAATTGAAAACCTCCTCCTGAGAAACTACTCTGGCATTTTTTGTTTTTTGGACTTTATTGTGATGCAAGAGTAGTTACAGCAGCTTTATAATAATGATTCTAAACATTTTTATTTAAGAAACAGCCATTATTTATGCTTTCATTGAACCGACTGTTGAAAAGAAAGTTCTGCACAACTATATCATCAGTGTTTGGGCTCTTACAAATTACACCAATTAGAGTTCAGCACTATGATCAAGCATGCAGAAAAGTATGATTATTTAAAATATATAATGAAAATGTAGGTATTTCCTAAGCAGGAAATGTTTGAAATAATGTGCCAATGTTATAGGATTATTAAAAGATGAACTAACTAAATGTTTACTTATGGAAAAAGATTAGGAAAAAAACCCTCAGAATTCTGACTTTAATCTAAAATAAAACATCAGTTGGTGTTAGCCAAATGTTAAGGGACCCTAATCCTTTTCCATGGTTTACCACTTCATGATACTTTTCACACTTTTATCAGTGAAGTATGACTGTCCAATAAAATATGAAAACCTTTGCTCCCTTCATGAGACTATTTACTTATAAATTATTGGTCTCAACTGATTAAACATAATGTACAGCTTTTGTGTTGATTCTTTACATTATTCCTTTGCTCTGGATTTATAAGCAACAATTGTTAAAAGAATTACTTCACATTTATTTTTTATCAACCTATTTTTAGCCAGAGTTGGTGCTTTACAACTGGATGATTTATTTACAATGCTTATTAATTTCTCATGTTTTTATCGGATTGTAAACTCATATTTTACAAAACAAGCAAAGATAAAATGTTTTTCTAAAAATGTATTTTATTAGCATATCAAACAAGCAGATAGTTAGCCCATATTTTTGCCCATAATTCTGAAAAAATATTCCTACAATTTAAGTTGATAAAACATGAGGAGACGGTGGCAGATCACCAGGAGGAAGAGAATCACTGGGAGATTCTAGGAAGCTGCATTCAAACCTGGAGCTGAGGCCTCTGCTTCTGAACAGCTGCCTGCCTGGAACAATAAAAAATAAATAATAATGAAGAAAGTTCACAATGCACATAAGAAGCCAGTCGAAGGGAAGTGTATATTTCTCTCTCACAAACATACACACAAAATAATATGAATTCACAAACTAAAAAAATTCCGAGGAAGGGAATATAGTAATTGGTATTGGAAGAAAACAGTGTGTCAAAGTATAGAAGATACTAATATCTTCAGAAGTATCGAAATCTACAGAGAAGATTTTTATATTTTGATGCATGTATCAAATGGTAGATATACAAACACATTAAACACTTGATATCGCACTTTGAGCCGCTAAAAACAGACAACAAGCAGCGGAAAACGACAGAGTGACTTAATGAGATCAGGTGGCAGTTAGCGGAGAAGTTTGTCAGCCGAGCCTGCAGCTGCCCAGCCATGTTAGCGGAGCAGGCTGCTCCAAAAGGAACTTCATTTTGGATCAACAAAGTGGATAGATAAAGCTATAAGAGCTACTTTATCGCCTTAGAACATCTTAAAACAACTTTTTGTGACAAGCTAATAGTGTACTCACTTCTATGTACCGCTGCTGGCGCAGTGCAATGGAGGCCATCTTGTTGCATCAGGTCTGGAGACAGACAGGTGTTGCTGCTGGCTGGTGTAGAAAGCCCCCATGCTCTGGCTTTTCAAAATAAAACAAACTGAAATAAAAACTCAGGCTATTCTTCTCAAGTGATCAAATGTCCATGAAACGATCAAGATTGTCTGTCCGCATTCTGTATAATGTCTAAATGGCCCCTGTGTAAGGGCTGGCCCAAGCCCCCCTGGGGCCCTGAGCAACATGTGGTTTTGGGGCCGTGTTAGCAGAGCTATGCTGCTCCAAAAGAAGCCTCATTTTGAATTAACTAAATCCAAAATAATTATTAGCATTATTTCTGCCAATAATGTGGATTGCTGCAATCAACAGTCAGATGATTAGATCATTCACACACCTGTTATAAACTTATTGCATCTCTGACAGTGCTTTATATTCAAATATTATATAGAATGCATTTATCGGCCAGCCAATACTTGCTTGTGAAGCTAATCTTATTCACTGATCTTATCTAGCTCAGCAAAGGTTTCAAAATCAGCCACGGTCCTTGTCTGTTCTGCAGTGAGAAGTTTGATGACAGAATGACAGACTGACCCACCAGGTCATGTCTGCATGTTTGAAATTAACAATATTTACCCCACTGTGACTATTGTCTCTACTCTTCCTCTTTCCTTTCTGTCTCCCTGATAGATAAGTCCTTTTTTGTGACATTGTTTTGCTAACTTATCTTCAGCCGGTGCTTTGGAAGTTTGGATGCGCACATTGCAGCTCATATAACTGGTAAAGTGTGACTTACTGCGGGCACCAGGGAGCCCCCAAGAGCAATTTATTTTTTTATTTTTATTTTTGTCCAAATTTTTGCCCAGGGGCCCTAAGTGGCCGCTTAGTTTGCATATGCTTTGGGTTGGCCCTGGTAAGTGGGGCAGAGAGTACTTCTGAGTCAGGCCACTTCTCTTATTAGTAACAAACAAAACTGAAATTGAGCACTCCTTATCTGTTTTTTCCATTTTTGTTTTGGGCACAAAATCAGAAATTGGATAATGGTTCAGTTCGGGTCCAATTTCTTGTCTTGTTTAATAAATGAAAAAATGAACCCGTTTTTGTTTTGTTTTTTTTCAAATGAAAATAATAACTGCCTGTACAAGGTACAGGTTGCCTAAAAGCTTTCTTACGGTAAGAGGTGTTGTGTTGAAGGAAAAAGTCAGCAAACTTGGCTGTACAGCAAAAAAAAAACTGGTTTATGAAGCTTCTGGCAACACAGCAGAATTCAAAAACGGCAGCCCTCCCATCAATCTTCTTGCTACATCAATAAGTACATGTAGGAGCTATTTCTCTATTTTCAGTTAAATCTTAGAATTTTAATTATTTTTATTTAAGTTCTTTCTGGTTGATCAATAATTAGAATTTTTGTAATGTCTAACCCTAATTTTTCTGGCTAGAAATTTGTTTAATTAGTTAATTTCAGCCTTGCAGCAAGAAGGTTCTGGGTTCGATTCCCGGCCCGGGGATCTTTCTGCATGGAGTTTGCATGTTCTCCCTGTGCATGGTGGGTTCTCTCTGGGTTCTCCGGCTTCCTCCCACAGTCCAAAAACATGACTGTCAGGTTGATTGGTCTCTCTAAATTCTCCCTAGGTGTGAGTGTGTGTGTGAATGGTTGTGTGTCTCTGTGTTGCCCTGCGACAGACTGGTGACCTGTCCAGGGTGACCCCGCCTCTCGCCCGGAACGTAGCTGGAGAGGAACCAGGAACCCTCCTGACCCCTCTACGGGACAACGGTGAACAGAAAATGGATGGATGGATGGATGGACAACCAGAACCTGTAGGTTCTCCGTTGCCGAGTGTCGCTGCAAATCAGCGGAGAAATGAACGCAGCTACAGACCGTAATATGGAGAATCTCCCCACGGGACTAGAACGGAACTGCATCATGCATTAACCTGTTATAAAGATAAAACTAAAAAGTGTCTGCCCATGCGGAGTTCGGGGAACTGTTGTGCTGTTTATGGTTGTACTTTAATAATCAGACCAAGTTTAATTTGTGGCAGAAACAGGTGTGTCTTGAACGGGCTCCTAAAACAAAACCGAAAGTTTTCATCGCCTACCGACAGATAAGGAAATTCTACAAATTCTAAACTTGAACAGAGAACCCAAAATGCTTTATGTGTGCTCATTTCATTGTGTGGATAAAAAGCCATCCGAAGTCAGTGAAGTAGCTAACTATGCTAGTGTGGGTTATTTGCGGCCATTTCTTCAAGTCGCCATCCCTCCCGCATTAGCTGTAAGTAGCTGTAAATAAAACAATATTGCCACATGCAAGCTGTAACAGCTGGAGTTCCTACATATTTTATAGCTTAAAACCTCTGTGGAAAGCCGGTTAGTGAGTTGCTAACATGTAAAGAAATGGCGGTTTGCGTTGGAACTCGAGCCGATAAATCACGCAAAGCCTCATGGGGGCTAGGAATAAGATGGATAGAAGAGCTGGGTTTGAGGCGGGCCTCCTCCCTTAGCAGGTTCCTGAGATGGCAGCTACAAGGACACATCCACAAGATAAACATTTCACAAAGACAAAGGTTCATTTTCACACTCTAGAGTTCAAAACATTAAGGAAAACATATTGCTTCTTAACACCTGCTGATTCTGATTTTGTCTGAAATATTGCTAAATATAAAAAGAAAGTTGTTGAGTTGACAACAGTGAGGCAACTGCTGTTAACTGCAAGCGGGTTTGTCAGTCAGACTCTCACAGCAGAGCAATAAAAGCCTGTGGTTGATTTTCAGACTTTTGCCAAGGTAAATAGGATCGGTGGACAAAATCGACTGAACACACTGTCCAGAGGCTGAAGTGGACTGAACAGGTTCTGGAGGTGCTCCAGTCACATCATTTTCGGTCTGCGATCAATATTAAACCCCTTTGCTTTAGTGTCCTCACTAATATCACTCCCAGCTCCACAGGAAACCTGGACATGGGTTGCCATGACAACTGCCATGGCAACTGAGGGCAGTGACATCATCAGAGGGAGGTGACTCACTGTAAGAATACACAAATCTTAAAAAAAAAAAAAAAAAAAAAAAAAAAAAAAAAAGAATACACAAATCTTGAATGGTTTGTCTGAAGCAGGAGTTTCACATTAAAAGGCAGGCATGAGAACAACTGTCATGTAACTGCTCTTCACAAATACACTGCAGGAAAATACATGTTAGAGTTGCTGCATGTTGGGGTGCTGTGGTGGCCCAGGGGTGATGCACACTCCATGTATGAAGACCTTACTCCTCGATGCAGACGTCACAGGTTCGAGTTCCAGCCTGGTGACCTTTGCCTCATGTCTTCTCCCTCTCTCATTACCCACTTTAATTTCTAACCACTCTCAAATGAAGACAGCCTGACCCAAAAAGCCTTTAAAAAATAGTTGCTGCATGTCTTGCAGCTGAAAGACATGCAAGACATGTCAAACTTTGAAACATCAGACTCAACAACTTTTTGATGAAAAGTGAACCGACACCACTAATCTATTAAAAGCTCAATCGCAGGATGTTACCAAGCAGAAGACAAGATAATACTCTGCTAGGGCCCTATTTCTCTGAGCCATGAAGATTCTGTTTGTTAGAGAGGAAGACGAGCTCCTAGACTGAATAAAATCTAATTTTATTTGTATAGCAGCAAGGCATTTCAAAGTGCTTTACATCATAAAAACACAAAAATACAAAGTCATAGAAGACACAGTCAACAAAATTACATTTTGCACATCAGATTATTGATTAATGTTTCATGGTTATGTTTCAAATACAACTCTCAACAGGTGGGTTTTAGTCTACATTTGAAGGCACTCAGTGTTTCCACTGTTTTACAGTTTTCTGGAAGTTTGTTCCAGATTTGTGGTGCATAGATGCTGAATGCTGCTTCTCCTCATTTGGTTCTGGTTCTGGGGATGCAGAGCAGAACCAGAACCAGAAGACCTGAGAGTTCTGGAAGGTTGATACAACAGCAGCAGATCTTTAATGTATTGTGGTGTTAAACCATTCAGTGATTTATAAACTAACAGTATTTTAAAGTCTATTCTTTGAGCTACAGGGAGCCAGTGGAGAGACTTTAAAACTAGTGTTATGTGCTCTATCTTCCTGGTTTTAGTCAGAACTCCAGCAGCAGCATTCTGGATCAGCTGCAGCTGGAGGATTGATTTGTTGGACAGACCTGTGAAGACGCTGTTGCAATAATCAATACGACTGAAGATAATCGCATGGATGAGTTTCTCTAGATCTGGCTGAAACATTAGTCCTTTAATCCTGGAAATGTTCTTCAGGTGATAGAAGGCCAACCAGTTATGGTGGCTAATCTTGCTTCCTGTTATAACTTGAGCAAATGGGATCATATAGATATTGAATAAGAGGGGTTCTAGGATTGAACCTTGGGGTACACCACATGTGACTTCTGTCTGCTTTGATGAGAAGTTTCCTATTGAAACAAAGAAATCCCTGTTGTTCTGGACCGGAGAGTCCAACCCAAGTCTCCAGTCGATTCAGTAATATTTCATGGTCAACAGGGTCAAAAGCTGCACTGAGGTCTAACAGAACCACCGCTGTATTTCTTCCACAGTCTGTATTTATATGGATGTCATTGAACTCTTTGACTAGGCCAGTCTCTGTGCTGTGGTGAGACTGGAAACCAGACTGGAAGGAGTCAAAGCAGTTGGTGATCATTAGGAAGCCATTGTTGAGGAAAAATACTTATTTTTAGTGCTTAATACAGCTAATCTTACCCCAGATGTAAAGGTTATAATGAACAGTCTGATTTTGAACAAATTTCTTAATTTTAAACAGGTTTGTGTAAAGGATCTGAAACTAAAACTACTCTATCGGTAAGTATTTAGAAGCAGGAAATTAATGCAGATAATAAGGGGATCTCTCTGTGAGAAGAAGAGGTCAGGAGGCCGTAAAATCAGCATCTCCGGGAGACAGAAGCCGGTTTGGTTCACGAAACATCAAAGGTCTTCCAGAACCACATCTGCCATGGTTTAAACTAAATACAATATAGAATGTTGAGATCATTAACATTTTTCTAAGTATTAATAGCAAGTTTTTAACCAAAGTGCTTTATCTAAGTTTAGAATGGTGAATGCTGAATGTATTTGAAAATTGTACTGTCTATGATAATATCTGAATCAAATGGAAATTGTTTCAATGAAAATGTGTTGTTTAGTATTAGAAAATTGTTCAGGATTTATGTGATAAGGCAAAGATTCAAATCTTTGGAGATGCTGAGTGCAGATGAGCAAAACTAGGTTTGTGAAGATAATCTTTCCTTAAATCAAATTACTGGATTTAGCTTTGTTAAGGAGAAGATAACGGGAGACACTCCTAATTTCACAGGTATCTATGAAGTCTTGTTTTATGCTTTTATTTGCCCAAATGGCCCTAGAGCCCAGAAAACCAGCATGCAGCTGCTTGCTCCATTGTTCTACCAGAGAGCAAATGTCCTTTGATCTCTGGCGTAAAAAAGAGGAAGTTCTAAGTTTCTTTGAGTGTCCAGAGGAGAGCTGGGTTGGTTAAAACAGAGGTACGCCTTTCGAATATATTCGAATACATTAAAAAGTTAAGAAACACCTCCACTATAAAAGTTTGTGCACAGTAATAATAATTTAGATAGCTGCCATATTCTGCCTTTTTTTGGCATCGGCTTTCTCCAAAGACATGTCTTTGCCTTTTCTTTCTCTGTCTTTGTCCCTTTTTCTTTTAATTCTTTTGTCTCAGGTAACGAATGTATGTCTCTGTAACTGCAGTTTTCTTGTTAATTCATATGTTGCTTGTTTTGAGAATTAAACTCTGTGACGTCATCACGCATTGTTGGTTCCTGATTGCCACACGCTGCTCACCGGAAGAACCCGGGAAATAGGAAGAAAGAGAGAGCCAAGCTTTTTTCCAAATTAAGCCAACTTAGTAATTTCTTCCTTTAACACCATTTAACTGTTTAAACAGCTTTTTCAATAACTTTGCTGATGAATGGGAGGTTGGAGGTCGGCCTGTAATTCTGCAGTAGTGATTTGTCCAGATTGTTCTTTTTTATCAGTGGTTTGATTACTGCTGATTTTAAAGCCTGAAGGAAAACACCTGATGAGAGTGACCAGTTTACTATTTGGACCAGATCATTAGCAATGACACACAGGAACTTCTTAAAGAAATGTGAGGGTAGGACATCCCGGACATCCAGACAGCAGGAATTTGAGCTTAATTGACTTAGAATTTCTTCTAGGCTTTTAGAGTTAAGTTTTTACACCGGCTCGGCTCTACTCGCCTTGCTTTGCAAGTGCTTCCACCGGCTGCTCTATTACTTCATGTTTTTAGTTTACATGACAGGCAGCTTAATATATTTTTAAATGGCTATAGTTTGTTGTCTGCAATGTTGTTACTACTGTAAACAAGTCATTGTTTGGTGGTTAATCAGGACAAAATACGTTGTTTTCTTCCTATATTTTAAAATATTTTAAGAGTCAACTGTCAGGTTGACTCTTTTTTTTTACTAAACCTTGCTGAATAGTCATTGGTACCAATACTATGTGAGATTGAAGCTGTGTAATATGATTGTATATCAATCATATCCTATCATTTCAGGAACACAGTGACCTGTGCAGTTCGGTGGACACATTGTGGTTGTGCTGCTTCTGATAAAGACCGTCATACAATGGATTAATACGCAAAAGAGAGTTGCAGTGATCACAGTCTTATTTATGTTAAGTATTTCGGAGCTCATGTAAATTGGTGTATTTCAACGATAACAATTTGAGGTCTCATTTTAAAGGGTGTCATTACAAAATAAACAATAGCACAAATCACAATTATGAGTAAATTCAAAGTATAATACAAAACATTTAAACAGAAAATCCACACACACTTTCACAACCACGCATACTTGATGCTTCTCCCTAATCTGGCCAGATTAGGGAGAAGTTTATCACAGTAAACCTGTACATATAAATTCACAAGTCCAAAATAAATTAGCCTTTGTGAGTATTGAAAGCAGGTGCAAGGTATTTAAAATCAGTAAGCATAGACAATTTCTGGACAGACGTGGTAGATCTAAGTGTGTCATGTCCCGTGTTTTTCTGGGTATTTATTTTGAGTTTCCTGAGTCTCCGTGTTGTCCCGTCGCCCCTGGATTGTTTCCCAGTTGTGTCTCATTTCCTTGATTACCTCCTGTGTATTTAACCCCACCTGTGTCCTTTGTTCCTCGTCGGGTCCTCGTCTCAGTTGGCGTCTTGTCGCTCTTGTCTATGTGCCCAGTCCATCTCATCCTTTGATTTTACCGGTTGCTACCGGCGTCGAGCCCTGGCTTCAGCTCGGCCATGCTGCCCGGCATTTTGGATTATATTGGACTGTGTTTTTCTGGATATTCTTCATTAAAACCATCAATACTCATCTCATTCTGGGTCTGCTACATCCTGCCTCACCACCTCACATATCACACTTTATGACAAAGTGAGAGAGGCAGGTTATTCCAACCTGATGGAGCTTAAGCTGAATTGCATGACGATTAATTTCTTTCAAAATCCTTGATGTAAAAAAAAAAAAGTTTTCCTCTGACTACATTGTGAACTAACCTGCATAATCAAGAATTAGCAGAATCAGCTGAGTAACAACTCTTTTACAAACTGAAAGTGAGAAACATTTAGCAGAAACAATTAAGTTACTCTAGGTATAAAGGAGAATCGTGAGTCAAGCCAATGGGCTAAATAATTAAATTCATCACCTTTTCATAATGCTGTTCTTGCTAGGTAATTAATATACCACTTGTTCAATAGAACAGGTGGTATATTAATTTGGTTGAATGCAAAATAACACAGAATATAATTATTCTTATACTGAGAAAGCTTATTTGGTGAAAACTGCTTTTGGACTAGATTAAATTTGGATTGTAAAAAAATAATAAAATCCTGAGACGTCAGAAATGGAGACGTAAATCATCTGCATACAAGTGAGGTGGTGAGGCAGTAGACAGTAGAAAAAACCCCAAATCCTTACAAGGGGTGAAAGTTGAGGTACCCTTTTTTCAATTATCGTGAAGTCAAACTGGCTGTCCTGGAAGGAAGTACACTGACTTCTAGAATGACTAAAAGAGTTAAAAAAATAAAGAATAGTAGAGAGACTGAGAGAATTGGATGTTGTTATGATTAAGAAGAGCAGTGATTATTATTTGTGTTAAAGGTTATATTGGCTCTAGTGACCTTTATTTGAGAGTAGTCCAACGGGAAGATGGGTAATGAGAGAGGGGGAAGACATACAGCAAAGGTCATCAGGTTGGGACTCCAACCTGTGACAGCCATGTCGAGAACTAAGGCCTCGTTGCATTGGTTGTGCTTTATTGTACCCCCACAGCAGCCAGAAGAGTAGTAATTGTTGAATAATTTGGCCTAAATACCCGTTGGTGCGAAGATAAGTTATACTAATCTACATATTTAGATAGTTGATGATTGTTTTTTGTTTGGCTTTTTTTTTAATATGCAGTATTTTGTATTTTCCAGGCTCAGTTTGTGATTGGCTATACATTTCATTCACCTGGCTACGACAATCCCACGTGTTGAATATCCCTATTTTAGACTGGAGTGATTCCAACGACCCTTTAAGTGGACTAGATCAGTGTTTCCCAATTCCAGTCCTTGGGGCCCCCCTGCCTGCATGTTTTAGGTGTTTCCCTTCTGCCACACACCTGGATTGAATCTTTGGGTGATTAACAGGCTCCTGCAGTACCTGGTGGCTGCAGAAGACGTCATGCAATCATTTGAATCAGCTGTTCTGGTGTAGAGGCACATCTAAAACATGCAGAGCAGGGGGGCCTGAGGACTGGAATTGGGAAACACTGGACTAGATCACTCTCAACACAACAACACATGGCAGAATATCTCTTACAATTATCTTAAGAGCCTCCCCCTCCTTAAGATTCTCATAAGGGGGAAATTGAGACATTAATTGGAATAAAAATCTTGATGACTCCTCCACTTTACATGAGGGGCTTTGTCCCTTTTACATGAATTGTTCTTTATTTTCAAGGCATACCAGAAGTAGTGTCACCCAGGATCTGCTTGGGCCCCACATTTCCTGGCTATATATGAGCTGTGCTCCAATTTGTCAGGGGGGTCTGGTGGAGCTCGCTTGGGGCTGAGCTGACTTCTCCCCCCAGATCCACTTTTCAGAACCTGTCTTGTTCGCCCACCCCAACTGCTTTACTTTTCTTTTCTTTTACAGGATTCCCAGTTCGGACCATCTGCTTTTGGGCAATGCCATCGGCCACAGGGGCCACCTGCGTATTTGTCTTAGTTTTCTTTTATGTTTGGGACACGTAAAAAGCAATAATAGCTATTCAGTTACTTAAAAAAAAGACTACAAAGAAGAAATAAACATTTTTCTAATAATTTTCATTATTATCACAGTACTACCACAAAATGCTTGAACCTACCACAAACCCACAAACCTACCACTGAAGAGGCCTTGAAAAGAAATGCCCAGTCTCCATTACAAAGACATGGTGACATCACACTCTAGCTCTTCATTTGACACAGGAATGTGTTTTAGAGAGCAGCCAGATGAAGGTCAAACTCCCCACTGCCAACTGATAACAGAGCCCTACGCAGGTCCTGCATGATGAAAACATCTCCTCCTGGACATTCCCCAAGCCCCTCTGTTTCCCTTCTCATTCCTAGCAGGAACTCTGTCATACTTTCTTCTTAGCACATATAAGCCTCACTGACAAGGAGAGACAGCCACCATGGCACCAGCTTGGGAACCACCGTTGGTTGTGACAGCATGTACCCAAAAAGCTCCACAACTGAAAAGATTCCATACTGACATTTCTCTGATAGACTCATTTGACCATTTTTAATATGGTACTTAACTGTCCAGTCATCCTCTGATGATGGGGCAGTAATAAGAATACCACAATAAAATCTTCTCCTGAAACATTTCTGTTCTCAACTTCAGGCATGCTTTAAATGTTCTGATACTGTCTATTAATATTTTTCTTACACTAACAAATTTCACAGTTGCTTGTCCTCTCAAAAGAGTGCAATTTAAACTCACAAAGCTCAAAACTAAGAAACCAAGAGCAATTTATGAATAATTTAATGAAGACTTCAATTGTGTTAGGTTGATTTGGCTACAGAATACTCCTTTAATCTAGTGGCTGAACATGAAAAACAAATATGTGGATCAATTTCTGCTTGATTTGTGTGAGGAACAGTTAACTGCCACTCTAAAGGACAAGGAAAAACAACTTAACATGGTATTTTCACTATTTTTTTGTTTGTCAAAAAACAAAATAAAACAACAAAATACAGACTTTATTCAACGCTTAGCAGCTGGACAGGAATGAAAGCGTAAAGTGTAGCCAACTGTAGACTGAAGATAGTACCCAAATACGATGGAGCCATATCAGTGTAACGGACACACTGACCTCAGTAATCTACAGTAACATAGCAGCATTCAGAAAGCTCTCAGGATATCTCACCTAGCTGCTGACACCACCCGGCAGCCCCGACGGCTCGTTCTTACCTGTTAGACAAGTATTGAGGGCCAACAGGGCCGCAAACACCGCAGTTCTGCCGAGCATCGGTGTCCGCATCCAGGCCACAGCTCCAGCGGCGGACGCGGCGCGCGAAGATCGAAGATAGGCGGAGGAAGAGGAGGAGAAGGATGGAAAAGAGAAGGAAGATCTTGCGGAGCTTTGTCGGTCTGGTTCATCACTCCATTCCCTGGCGCCTAAGGGAGGAGAGAACCTCTGTCGAGCTGAAGAAACAGGAGCAGATCGGAGCGGGTCTGTTGTGTTGTGGATCTATCAGATCCTCTTGACACTTCTGCTGCTGCCACTGAGCTCGGGTAAAAGATCTGAAGCGTGTGACGCAAAGACGCTGCTTGCTCTTCCACTGCCCACAGGCAGCTGCATACAGATATCGCATGTTCACTCATACTGACAGGATAAAATTAGTTACTTACTGCAGACTGAACTGCTAAATAATTAGCTGAATAAGTCTTTATTGGAAAGTTTGGTCCAAAATGTAAAAGTGAACCGTCTATCAGGCACGTGCAGAGGGGTGGGGCGAAGGGGGCTTGAGCCCCTGCCCTTTTTATCCGTGATGCCCCTAGTGCCCTTTTTAAAAAATGTTTTTCAAAAAAAAATTTTTTTAATTTTTTATTTTTAATCTGTATGTCAGAAGGCCTGTTTGTGCCCCTCAGCAATAATATTTAGCTTAATATAAGTTAGCAAAATAAACTAGTCTGGCTGCCCTCAGTCTAATAAAGACTCTCAGAGCCTCCATGTTGTTCACACACCGGGTCCATGGTGAGGAGGAGAGGGGTGGCTCTGTGTCCTCTAACTATCAAATTATGGGCAAGAATATTTTTTATACATTGGTTTGTGAATAAAAACGTAGGTCTGATGTTGAAATAAAAAAAAACTGTATATTTTTATAATCGTTCTTGCAATAGAGGGACAAAATCCGCCTCGCCCCTAAACACAGAAATGTTTCAGCTGCAGAGAAAACTTCTGACTTTAACTTCATCATTCTGTTAAAAGCCTGGTTCACTGCAGGCAGCTTGAGTCGGTCCACCGCAAGTCACAACGCAGTTCAAAGCCCCGGTACCACCCGGTACCACCCGGTACCACCCGGTACCACCTGCTGACTGTTTGCTCTGCTTCTCCTTAACGTTTCTACCAGGCGGGTTAAAGCCGCTGCTGACGGGATCTGGGCTGGAGGTTCGCGGCTGTTAATAGAAGTTACTGCAGAACCTCAAGTGTTAAAGAAAGATTCGGCCCAGAGCATTTGGGCCGAATCTCAGGGCCGAATTCACAAAATAAACATCAGAGAAAATATTGCATCAATATTTTGCCACAATGAAATGAATCAAAATGTCTCCAAAGCATCGGGGGACTGACAGGGGCCACCGGGGGATTCCAGGTCGATTCCAGGTAGATTCCAGGTAGATTCCAGAGATGTGCATGCAGCTGCTCATGCAGGGCCGGCCCAAGGTAATATGGGGCCTTAGACAGAACCCCCCTCCCTCCGGAACCGTCCTACTAAGAACCTCAGCATCACTAACATGTTTATTTATTGATAAGGTGAATCTGTGAGAGGGAGACCAGGTTTATTGGCCGAGTTTAAAATCAATCACTGATTATTGGTTATTTGCTGTGATGTATTTGTGAACAAACCAAATTCAAAGACAAAGATTACATCATATTGTAGCCATGGTAACAACAATCAAACTATCAAGATGATTCTTTAAACTTCTACAAAGTAAACATCCTAAATGTACTATTTAATTTTCTCAGCTGAATGCATTTCATAAAATTTAGTAACATTGTCATTCTCTATAAATGATGCTACAGGTTTAGATCTATGGCCTGTCTTACAATTTCTAGGGGCCCCTGAGTGTCTGGAGGCCCCTGAATGGCCCCTACCAGCAGCTACTGAGTTTTCTTTGCGTTGATATTCCAGTCTTATAATTCTAGGTCTCAGAGTTGCTAACATCAAACCCTTTGAGCTTTTTTGGATCTATAAATCATTCTGCATCCAGGTTGTTCTAGAGGTTAAATAGATATTATTAGGGCTTAATTAGTAAAATGGGAGCAAAGTAGCTTATTTCATAACTTCATAACCAGAGACTTTCTCTCCTCTGGTCTGTTTAACAGCTACAGTCTCAGATCAACTCAGACCTCCAGTATTGTCAGCAGCAGAAACAGAAACTTTATACCTGTTGGGGAAAATATAGATTATATTTATTTGCATGTCCCCGGATGATGGCAATGATATAGTAGGATCCAATTAGATTCTTGATTAATATGCGTTGTTGCTATCAATCAAAATCAATCAATCAAATTTTTTTTGTATAGCACATTTCAGCAGCAAGGCATTTCAAAGTGCTTTACATCAAATCAGACACAAAAAACACAATGCAACATGGAATCAACAATCAAAACAGAACATCAAGTCAGATTCCGTCAATAAATTTGTAATTGATTACGTTTCAAATCCAACTCTAAACAAGTGGGTTTTTAGTTGAGATTTAAAGGATGTCAGTGTTTCAGCTGTTTTACAGTTTTCTGGAAGTTTGTTCCAGATTTGTGGTGCATAGATGCTGAATGCTGCTTCTCCTCGTTTGGTTCTGGTTCTGGGGATGCAGAGCAGAACCAGAACCAGAACCTGAGAGGTCTGGAAGGTTGATACAACAGCAGCAGATCTTTAATGTATTGTGGTGTTAAACCATTCAGTGATTTATAAACTAACAACAGTATTTTAAAGTCTATTCTTTGAGCTACAGGGAGCCAGTGGAGGGACTTTAAAACTGGTGTTATGTGCTCTATCTTCCTGGTTTTAGTGAGAACTCCAGCAGCAGCATTCTGGATCAGCTGCAGCTATGTTGTTGTACTGAGTTTTTGTTCAATGTGCCCCTTTTTTAAATTTGAGCCCCTGCCTCTCCATAGGTCTCTGCACGGCCCTGCCGTCTATAATTGGTGCAACCTGGCTACATAATAGTTCAGAATGACTGGGCATTCTGAATGAATTTTAATTTTTCTCTGTGTCTGTCTGTCTCTTTGTGTATGAATATATATATATATATATGTATATAACCCGGTGAAAAATTTATGTACTAAGTATGTTAAATTTTAACATACTTAAGCATACTTTTGGTAAGACTAATCATGAGTACACTTCAACTTCACTTAGGAACAACTAATTTTGTGCTTAGTGTATTTTAATAGTTTTTAAATTGTATTACAGTACAATTTAAAGTGTACTTTCACCAACTTTTTGGAACAATTTAAGTTAAGCTTTGTATACTTTAAGTATTTTGTTTTATATGTAATATAAACATGCTTGATTGGTATATTTTGAGTGTACTATTTTGTGATTGAATTACATTTAAAATATATTTATATTGGCATTACATATTTCATATATTAGTAGTGCAATCACAATATTCTACAATTATACTTTCGTATTATAATTGCTAATGAAATAAAGTTTTTAATTACTTAATATTTTTTATTATTCTGCTTTGTCACTTTGTACATTACATGCTTCGAACACACTACAGTACTGCAAACATATTAGGCTACCAGAACAGAGAAGTATCAACTGCAACACACTTTCCAGGTGAAACAAATTTGTATTCAATAAATTGACGTTTTTCCAAGAGGCCACTGACAATATATGATAACAGAATTGTACAAATTGTCAATGTATTCAAAGTTTACAGACAACATGCTTATGAAAATTAGCACAATAAAACAACAGCTACACTTCAGAGGATATGTGAGAATGTTTCACCAAAAAGTATTGTTTTAATTTAATATCACAGTATTCCAGTATTACTCCAGACAAACTGACATTTCTCCTTCCGAAGAACAATGAGGATCAGCAGAACATTCCCATTCACTGGACCACTGCACTTTACAGGAACCTACAAAATGTACAATAGAGCAATTAAACAGAGAAAGCACTTGTATTTTAAAGAGTACAGAAAAACAGTAAAGAAAAAAATAAGACTTACAATTTTAAGATGTTGTGGACTCACTATGTATGTGGCATCATCACAACTGATAATGATTGGGACCAGATGCCTGGGGTGAAAAAACATTTCTAGGGGTCTTCTTTGCCTGTATATGTTAAAAGTAGATAAATAGTCAGCAATATCATAAAATCAGTTGATGTTGGGATTAACTATGAAGTTGTTTTAAGTGTGGATTTAAAGGAGACAAACTACCTTAAAATCTTTCTATCCATGATCTGAGCACGCTGATCCTTGCAGGGTGGTGAGGGGGGCTGGTGGTGCCCATCTCTAGCAGTCATCAGATGAGAGGCGGTGTTCACTCTGGACAGGTCACCAGTCCATCACGTGGCCCTGAACGATAACAATGAATAAAATGTATGAAAGAGAAATGATAGATTAACAAGGGGAATAAATTCTGTCCAATTATTTTTAAATCAAATCATGTTTATTAAGATCTTAGTGTTGGTTTCACACCAGTTTTTGCTGTTGTTAAAATGTACCAGTTGCTCAGTAAAACCCCCCCAAAAGCCTTACACCATGAAGACGATGTGGAGGTTCATCCTCAGAACTGGTTGGTGATCTGGTGGAGCCAGAGCCTCTTCTGAGACAGGAAAGACTTTAGGTTTTCTAATTCTTGTTCACTTGCTTCCTCTTTCATCTTAATTTGCTTAGACTGCAAAAATATGTTGAAGATAAAAACAATGATGAACGAGTTCCAACAGCCTCACAATATCAAAGTATCTTTCGAATAATGAGCTTAAAAACCAGGTTGAGTTAATGAAGAAAAGTATATTGAGTCGCAACAAACAGAGCCTCCATGCCGTTATAACAAGAAGTTGAATGATTGTTATAATAATCATAAGTCACAATAAAATTGATAAGATAACTATTTCTGAAACCAACGTAAGTTTGTTTATATCTTTACTCCACTGTTTATAATTAAATAAAGAAGATTATTAATAAACAAACTTACTCGTCCCACTTTTGTGACCCACATTTCATTTCCATCGGTTGTTGTCCTGCTGTGTTGTCTAACTCGGACTATGACGTCACCAGCTTGAATTGACCAAAATTACTAACTCTTATCCAGGCCCTCTCTACTTTCATACAATATTATGCGAGTAAAAATACCGAATATGGACAACATCTGTTATCTTCTTGGGTTCGTGGCATTTCTTCTTTTTTGCGCTTTTCAGAAAAACTGAAAGTGTGCATTACCGCCACCATCTGGTCTGGAGTGTGAACTGGAGCTAATACCGTTCACTAATAGATCTTCCATCATACATGTGAAAATCAATTGGGTAAAGACATCTTCTGTATTTTAACAAACGGAAAACAACAGATCATATTCGGAGAGATGTAAAACTGAAGATACCTGTTACATTAAGTGTTAAGGACAAGTATTGTTTTTTGTTGTAGAACCCCTGTCACTAAACTGTCAATTTTTGATATTTTGATGCATGCATGTGTGTATACATATATGTATGTATATATGTGTGGGGGGTTTGTGCGCGTGCGCGTGCGTGTGTGCTAACACTTTTTGACTTCCTCTGAAAAGTATAATGTAATTGCTTAATAGTAATAATTTCTTAATAATTTCTCCAATCTACTGAGATGACAGCAGTGGATTTGAAAGATTCATTTATTTGAATAGAAGTACTTGCCTTTATATTCTACATGCCAGTTGATATTTATAATGAAATACTTTGAGTCATGAAAGATGTTTGAAATTCAAAACAAAGTCAACATATCGACAGGAATATGAACACATTTCTGCAATAGACTGACATGCTCCAAGAAGTAGCGATAACCCGTTGAAATATGGCAGTTAAATTAACGCGTCGGTTTAAAAAAGAAGACGGTAGTCAAGGGAAAAAATTGTTTCAGTTTATTGATTTATTGTTCATGTAACAAATCCGTGTATGACTTTCAACTGGAAAGGTTTTAAAATGCTTAATAATTCTGTCCTAGTTTGTTCAGGTGAACGTCTCCTTATTTCAGCAGGTGGCAGTGTATTCCTGTATATACCAACCTCTATCTTCGAAGAAAGCTAGTAGGAAGTAAGCTTGTATTTTTTCCATTTTACCAGAGTAGCATTCACAGGATACTGTGGCAACCTAATACCGGTTTTGGATTAAATTGGTAAGTTGAATTCCTTTCCACTACACCCAATTCTCGATTCAGCGTATTTTGTTTTCGTATAGAAAATATCTCGTTTCCTGCGATGCCGTTTCAAAGGATTTTCCTCGTTTCCGTTTCGAAAGGATTTTACGTCAGTTTTATTACAAACTAACAAGTCGTGTCAACAAATATAAATGGTTTTCCTATTATTATTCTTCCGGGACGAGTATTGTGTTGATGTTTCAGTTTTAAATAAGTTTTTATACTTTTGCATATCATAGAGAGAACTATAGCACAAAACTTGTGAACAGAAATAAGAAAACATATGACAGACGAGTCAAAAGTAATCATACCATTGATTTCATAAATAGTAATATCTTTACAATAAAACAACATTAAAGACAAGCAGGTAAGATCGAGGCATACAGCTAAACTAATAGGTAGAACCAACCAAATCTATTGCATAATGTTAACCTGAATGTTCCATTTAGTCTCTGCTCTGTGTATCCACCTCAGAAACGTCAAAGAAATGCCTCTGCCAAGATTGTTGATGGTGATCACAGGAGACGATTTTGGCTACTGCCCGAGAAGGAACCAGGGGATTGTGGATTGCTTTTTGGCCGGAGGCATTTCTAATGTATCCCTGCTTGTTAATGCCTCGGCTGCCAAAGAGGCAGCTGGCCTGGCTCGCAGGTAGTTATTCCACTATATTTTTTAAGATTCTAACACAAGCATGGTTAGGCAAGATTTTAAAGATACAATTGATTGGGAATTTAGGTTTTCTCCTACCCCCGATTTTGCTCATTTAAACAAAGTTTTTCACATTTAACATCAAATTAATTTAATATTTAGCTAACATTACTTATATTTTAATTAATTAATGCTCGTAAGCAGTGACGGCATAGTTACTTTGAAAAAGTAACTTTAATCGGACTACTGATTACTCCTTGAAAAAGTAACTTAGTTACATTAAAAGTAACTTTTTAGTTACTTTCAGCAGCTGCTAACAACAACGCTCTGCCTCCTGTGAAAATCACATTGATTTTTGTCAATCCTTTTTTGTAAGCTATTTTATAATGGTAACATCAACAATATGTCTCCACTGATAAGGTTGAACTGAAGAGGAGATTGTAGAAAAAATAAAAAACGTGAGTAATTTGTGTGGTCCACTGTTGTCTGGAAAACTCTAAGAAGGATTTTAAAGCCCCCCCCCCCCCCCCCCCCCCCCCCCCGCCCCCCCAGGTCGTGTTACGGCCCTGCATTTGGTGTCACAGCGCATAGTGCTCCCCCTGCACCTCCACAGCTCAGATGGCTGCACAGATTTGTGACATTTATCTTAATATTGCCATTATAATTATTGGCAACTACGGACACGTTCATTCGTGGCTGTTTTCACGTTTATTGCACTGTTCATATTGGTCTCAATGTTTGCAGTTTTCTAGAGCGCAACGCAAAACTCGACGTCATTCAGAGGTAATATATTAACTTGACATTAACAAAGACACAGCGGGACGGATCATCCAGGAAATGATGGACAGGGAGAGACTGAGTAAAACTACCTTAATGACGGACAAATTCTGGGATTTATTATGAGTCTCTGATTATTTCCAAGCCCAAATGAGCAACTTCACATTCAAAAACGAGCCCAAAAAGGCGCAACCCGCCACTCATTAAATCTGCAAACGACTTTAAAAAAATGAAGCCCAAAGCCGCTTATAATAATCGGACTTGGCGACAGAAACTCAAAATAGTTCCAGTTTTTCCACCAACAAAATGTGGATCTCCCTCCATTGTTTAGATTAGAGACGTCGATCACTCGACAAGACGAGTAGAGGAAATACGATTAAATTACAAAAGAAGATAGTAACGCAGTAACGCAAAAATGATTTTGATAAGTAACTGTAGTCTGACTACTGGATTTGAAATAGCAACGCGTTAGATTACTAGTTACTGAAAATAGTGGTCCGACGTCAGTAACGCATTACAAATTAACGCGTTTACTGACATCACTGGTCGTAAGATAGATAGATTTTATTACAGACTCAGAGTCCAGATTACATAAAAAAGAAAACAAAGACGATACAAGAATAAAAAGTACAAAAAATAAAAATAAATGACTCCTAGCCATTCAGAAGGCAATCATACCAATATCTCCAGAGTACAGATGAGTATTTTACTGCACTATATTTAATAATAGAATTATACTACTGTTGACTAATGTTAGACTCGTTTAAACGACAAATGAATTTATACATGAGCTTTCTTAAAACAGCCATCAAAGTGCTGATTCAGCAGATACAAACAATTCACTGGCTCTGGACCATCTGGGTTTATTTAACAAAAGTCTCAGTGCATCATTATAAACCACCTTCAATTTTTGAAGACTGGCTTTTTTAAAGCTGCACCACAAATGTGCAGAATACAATGATGTACAATATGATCTAAACAAGTTCAGTTTCACTTCATCAGAACAGAATCCACATTTACGGACAAGAATATTTGCCTGAGCGTATAACATTTGAACCTCATCATCAGACAGACAATCTGTCAACACATGGCCAAGATATGTGACTGCATTTGAGACATTCAATAAAGTCCCAGACAGTTTGAAATTTGGAAATAGTCTATTTTTGTCCTCCTTAGTGCAACAGATCAAGATGGTGCTTTTTGATGGATTGAATTTGACATCAAGTAATTCACCATATGCTGAACAGACATTAAGCAGCTTCTGAAGACTTGGACTAAAAACCACTAGGTCATCAGCATACATTAAATGATTAACAATAGTATCACCAACCATGCAGCTGGTTCTGCACAGGTTTAGCTGCTTAGAAAGATCCTTCATATAAAAATTAAACAACATAGGAGATAAAATGCTTCCTTGTCTGACTCCATTGCTGACATGAAAGGATGCAGACACACAGTTGTCTCCTTTCACTTGCATAGTTTGATTAGCATACCAGTAGGACAGACATCTTACTATATACTTAGGAACACCAGCTTGGCACAATTTTAATTTTAAAAATAGTTTTCTATGATTAACACAATCAAAAGCCTTAGTGGCGTCTAAAAAACAGAAAAACTGTAGAATTTTTGCTGTTTATAATTTTTTGGTAATTCTTTTAGGCCATATATACAAATATAGGTCCCTTGTTTGGACTTGAACCCAAATTGATTGTCAGTAGACATTACTATCTTTGCAAATTTTGGCAAAAGAATTAGTTCAAAGACTTTAGACAGTGTATTAGCTAGGGCTATAGGTCTGTAATTATCAGAACTGCAAATTTTACCAGCTTTGTTTTTAATCACAGGAAGTAAAAGAACCTTCATCAAGGATTCAGGAATAAAACCAGGCATAATAAAACCAGTGAAACACGAGGCAAGCAGAGGGACAACCCTTGAACTGGCAAATTTGAAATGTTCAGCTGAAATAAGATCCATTCCTATAGATTTATTTACAGACAGTTCTTTAATTCTCACTAAATGCACAATGAACTTTGCAGTGGCTTTATTGTGGGAGTCTGTGGTGGCCAGTTCATGTGTGGAGATGATATCTCACAAGCTCCTTGAATCATTCAAAAGTAAATGAGTTAGAGGAAACTTGGCATTGGCATCTTAAAATATTCCTTAGCAATCTTCCCATAAATTAGTATGACTACAATTCTAATGATGTTGGGATGTTGTGTAAAAAGAAAAACAGACTTAAAAACATCTTCTTCCCAAAAGCAATTAACACCCTTTACACTCACATGGACTATTTATGAGTTGGATTTATGTGAATGAATGAATATACAAATTTAGCTGATTTAATATTGTAAATAACATCATCATATTTATGTTTATTTGTTTGCACTGCTGGAGCTGATTTTAATCTCACTGTGCCAACAATAAATTCTAATTCTAAAACATAAATAAAAGCAGAATCATTTTCAATCTATACTTAGTTGAATTCACTGTAAAGACAAGATATTAAATTTTCAAATGTGCGTTTTTTTTTTTTGGTTTTTTTTTGTAAATATTCACTTATTTGGATTTTGTTACCTGCAACACGTTCCAAAAAAGTTGTGACAGGGCCATGCTTACCACTTTGTTACATTACCTTTCCTTTAACACCACTCTGTTTACTTCAAGTTCAAGCTTAATTGTTGGAGCTTTGTATGTAGATTTCTTTCCAATTTTTCAGCAATTTAGGGTCACTGTTGTTATATTTTGTTCTTCATAATGCGCCATACCTTTTAAATAGGAGACAGGTCTGGACTGCAGACAACCCAGTCTAGTACCTGCACTCTTTTACTGTTGCTATGGAAATTTTCCTTTAACAAAGAGTGAGACAAAGCTGTTTCAAGAACCACAGAAAGAATATATTCTTAATTGGTATTTTTTCAAAGGCTTTACAGCGTTCAAAGTTTCTGCTCACTGAACGCAGTCAGGAGAAAGAGCCTGGAGCAGAACACAGCTTACAGTTTTATAGGGAGAGGTTCATTCTGACTGCATAGTTCAATGATCTACTGGGTTCCAGAACAGACAGCAGACCAGAAGCACACGTCTTCTTTCACTAGGAGCCATGAGAGATAAAGAAACAATTCAATGACTTAATTGTAATGCTAAGGCCAATGACTTCATGATAATGTTCAGGCCAGATTAACTAAATACCTTCAGAAGTCTTTTTATGAATGATTTATGAATTTTAAGAATTCATAAATCATTTGCTGATTCAAACACATGTAAACATAAAGACATGTTAAAGCCTATAGTCTTTTTATCCTTTGCAATATTAGATTTTTAAATTTAAAATTCAACTTAATTTCTTAGTCTGAGTGAGCCTTTGACCTGAGAACAATGGATGACTTTAAGTTTGTTGATCTCAGTGCTGAAGCTGTGAAGCCGGCTAGCAGCCCTCCTCTCATTAAAGCCTAAGTGAGTTATGAGGCTGGAGAATGTCCAGGTCGGTACCTTAACTCTGATCGCCAAACCCTCCAGCTGTCCAGCCAAGGGATCATTTTAGCAAGTTATTGTTATGATCTTTTGCAATTGTGACACAATTAAAACAATTTATTTTAGAAAAACCAAAATGTTCCAACTAGCAATCAATACATTACAAACATTTGGGCCCATATTTTCTTTTTCATTATCTTATAAATGTGACTACTGATCGTTTTCAGTGGCCAGAACTAGTTCAGACAGTGATGTGTTGTGTGAAGGAAACTCACGCCCGTTGTCAGCGCTCTCCAGAAATAGGTCAGAGGCTGGATTGGAGGTCCCCTCCCCCGGTCAGTCATCATGGTTGGTCAGTCTCCCTGGCGTGAAGCTTCATGGTTTTGGGACAGTCATTTCTCCATTTTCCAGGTTGCTCACAGTTGTAACACACAGTGGAACCCTCTTGGTGCCATGCCTTGCTGACCTTTCCCTCTTCCTCTGCCCCGATGTGGAACGTAGCGTTGGGTCCAGCAGTACAGGGTCAAGGCAGCCTGGTGCAATTCAGTGTACTGTGGGACTGCCCTTTTGTCTGCCCTTTTCTTCTTTCTGTCCTGCACGACACTGTCGCTGTGCAGCACATAATGTTTTAGATCAGCCAGCCTCATGCCGAACTGCCAACCCACATATAAAGCTTTGGTTTGAGCTGCAACCTCAGGAAGGAGTCCAGCCAGTATATATGAGCACAAAAGTCTTTCCCAGGCTCCTGCAGGATTTGGTAGAGGATGAGGAGGCTGGGCCAAACCAGAGTGTTTGTTAAATGCCTTTTCCATGCAGTGAAGGAAATCTTCAGCTGCTTCATCAGGGCATTGCTTTATTGTCTGCAGGATGGTGTTATCAGTCTGCTGTGGAAACTGTTTCTGAAGGCTGTTGCACAGCATCTCTATGGCCAGATGATAAAGGGGGTTGGAGTCAATGCTGAAACCCTCATTTTTATAGTCCACATCCTGACAGACATCAGGATTAGGGAAATATTCAGTCAGGGAGGCAAGATTGTTTGGTTTGAATTTTGCAGCAATGGGTCGTTCAACACATTTCATTGCACAGGGTTTGTGACAAACTCTTTTTCATGAGCTCACGCATCACACGAGAATTATAATACTGCTATGCATAGATTCAGCTAATAATCATATTAACCTTAAAATTTTCCCAAGCCATGCTGTTGTAATTTAATACATACAGAATGTGGTTTGGCATTGTCTTGCTGGAACAACCAGGGATCCTTAAAAAGGATGGCAGCTTATGCAGCTCCAGAACCTGTGTGGTCCTGTATGGTGTGTGTGTGTCTCGGTGCGACTGTGCGTTAGTGGAGTGGTGGTTCAGCCTGTCGCACCTCAACATCACGCAGCATGCTGTTTTTTTTTTTTTTTTGCAACGCTACAGAGTTCCTTTGTGCCCCACCAAGATCAGGACAAATCATTCCTTAAAACCACCAATCTAGTCTGTGTTGCTCTAATTAAAAATTCAGCAGTCGGAAAATGGAAAACCTTGGTCTCTACTAGCGCCTCATAAATTAAATCTATTTCTTTGTCCCTCAGCATCCAACAGAGAGATGTGCAGAGCAACTGATTTAGCTTATGATGAGTGCTGGTCCAATGTGGAAAAGGGCAGGGGGGGAAATTAAAACTTTCATGCGCACAATTTTATACACCTGAATTTTTTGTGTGTGCCACACTTTTATAAATTTGTCCGTACACCAAGTTTTAGTGTTGCACACACTTTTATACATGAGGTCCCAAAAGTTTTAAGTCTTATTTGATGTATATATATCTATATACATATAGATATATATATTGTAAGAGCTATTTTTACACTTTCAGTTAAATTATTTAGTTCATTTTTATTTGCTTATTTTCTAGTTGATTTATAATTAGAATTTTTGTTTAATTTGTTATTTAAAATAGGTTCTTTTGGTTAGTTGGTTAATTAATTAATTTCAGAAAAGACCAATACCCAAGAAGTACAGCCAGATGCACATACCTGAAGCACTCGAAACTGCCAAGCAGAGGCTTCAGGCCTTGGCCAGCCGCCTAAAGAGATACACAAAGGAGAAGGAATCCAGAAGGATTAACAGGCTCTTCTCCACCCAACCAGCTAAAGTGTACTCTCAGTGGCAGGGGAATAACAAGGCTGGAGACCCACCAAGGCTGGAGACAGAACAATACTGGAAAAGCATATGGGAAAGGGAGGCGTCCCACAACAGCAATGCAAAGTGGCTGATCTCTCTACGAGATGACCACAGCAAACTCCCATCACTGTGGCAGATGTCCAAGAAAGAGTCTCAGGTATGAAAAACTGGACAGCCTGACAAGATCCATGCCTACTGGCTAAAGAAACTGACTGCCCTACATGAGCGACTGGCAGACCAAATGAACCAGCTGCTACAGAACGGGAACCACCCTGAATGGTTAACTGAAGGGCGCACAATCCTGATCCAGAAGGATCCAACAAAGGGCCCGGTCCCATCTAACTACCGACCAATAACCTGTCTCTCCACAACCTGGAAGCTCATGTCAGGCATTATAGCGGCTAAGATAAGCAAAGACATGGATCAATACATGAGCACGACACAGAAGGGCATCAGGGTAAATAGCAGAGGAGCCAAACACCAACTCCTTGTAGACCACACAGTTGCCAGAGACTGCAAAACCCGACACACCAACCTGTGCACGGCTTGGATTGATTACACGAAAGCCTATGACTCAATGCCACACACTTGGATCATCGAATGCTTAGAGATGTACAACATCAACAGGACCTTGAGAGCCTTCATTGCAAACTCAATGGGGCTGTGGAAGACCACCCTTGAAGCCAACTGCAAGCCACTTGCACAAGTATCCATCAAATGTGGCATATACCAAGGAGATGCGTTGTCCCCACTACTGTCCTGCATAGGCCTGAACCCCCTCAGCCAAATCATCAACAAGACTGGCTACGGATACCGACTCAAGAATGGAGCCAACACCTCCTCTACATGGATGACATCAAGCTGTATGCCAAGAGCGAGCGAGACATAGACTCACTGATCCACACCACCAGGATATACAGCACGGACATTGGGATGTCATTCGGACTAGAGAAGTGTGGTCGGATGGTTACAAAAGAGAGGAAGGTCATCCACAGAAGGGATCTCACTCCCAGAAGGAACAATAGCAGACATAGAGGAAGGTTACAAATACCTGGGAATATCACAAGCAAATGGCAACCTTGATGAGATCACAAGAAAAAGAGCCACAACCAAATACCTCCAACGAATAAGACAAGTACTGAGAAGCCAGCTCAATGGCAAGAACAAGATCCGTGCAATAAACAGCTATGCCCTACCAGTAATCAGATACCCTGCAGGAATAATTAGCTGGCCAAAGGAGGAGATACAGGCCACAGATGTTAAGACCGGAAACTACTAACAATGCATGGAGGGTTCCACCCCAAATCCAGCACCCTGAGACTCTACACGAACCGCAAAGAAGGAGGCAGAGGACTAGTGAGTGTGAGAACCACTATCCAAGGCAGACATCCAAGATCCATAGATACATCAGGGACAAAGCCTCAACAGACAATGTGCTCAGTGAATGTCTCAAACAATGGGGAACAGAAGCTGAGGTGCGGAGGAACCATCATGGGAGGACAAGCCCCTGCATGGGATGTACCACCGGCAAATAACCAAGTGGCTGACATCAGAAAGTCCTACCAATGGCTGGAAAAAGCTGGACTGAAGGACAGCACAGAGGCCCTCATCATGGCCGCCCAGGAACAGGCCCTAAACACCAGAGCAATTGAGGCCCAGATCTACCACACCAGACAAGACCCAAGGTGTAGGTTGTGCAAGGAGGCCCCTGAGACAGTCCAACACATAACAGCAGGGTGCAAGGTACTGGCAGGGAAAGAATACATGGAACGACACAACCAAGTGGCAGGCATAGTGTACAGAAACATCTGTGCAGAATATGGACTGGAACCCCCAAGATCAAAGTGGGAAACACCCCGAAGGTAGTGGAGAATGACCGAGCTAAGATCCTGTGGGACTTCCAGATCCAGACAGACAAAATGGTGAGGGCGAACCAACCAGACATAGTCGTGGTGGATAAACAACAGAGGAAAGCCGTTGTGGTGGATGTGGCAATACCAAGTGACTGCAACATCAGGAAAAAGGAGCATGAAAAACTAGAGAAATACCAGGGCCTAAGGGAGGAACTGGAGAGGGCCTGGAAGGTGAAGACCACAGTGGTGCCTGTGGTCATCGGGACCCTCGGGGCAGTCACCCCCAAACTGGAACAGTGGCTACAACAGATCCCAGGAACAACATCGACATCTCAGTCCAGAAATGTGCAGTCCTAGGCACAGCCAAGATACTGCGCAGAACCCTCAAGCTCCCAGGCCTCTGGTAGAGGACCCGAGCTAAGAGGAAGAAGAATCACCACCCGCCGTGGGTGAGAAGGGAATTTTTATATATATATATATATATATATATATATATATATATATATATTGGCATGCTTAACCATTTTTGATGATTTTTTCAAAATTGCTAAATTTTCCCATTTTCCCATTCAAATTCTCAGAAGCGAAGCAGGTGATTGATTAATCCCAGCTGATCAATTACCTGAGATTGATCAACCTCTCACTAACTACACTGGCTGCCATTCTATGGGAGCATGCTCCTCCTGTCTGTATTTCACCAATAAAATGGTTAAAAAACATTTAATGTATGAACTGATTTTCCATAATTTAGCTTTTGTATTATAATTGTCACCAACTGTGTGTGTAACATGTTTCGTGTGCCGAGGACCGATCAGAAACGGCACAGAACAGATTGGAGGTGAGGCAGGCAGTTCTCCTGCCTCACGGCAGGGGGCGCTGATGAACCTGGGTGCTGGTGCCCATCTCCAGTGAACGTTTCGGGCGAGAGGCGGGGTCCCTGGACAGGTCGCCAGTCTGTCGACCTACTAACATATAATTTAGTAATATTTTGTTTCCTGCCAACTTAACATCTTTGGTGACACTTTATTTGACGGGTTGTGAATAAGACTGTCATGACCGTCATAAACATGACATAACACCTGTCAGCAACATGAGTAAGTCTTCATGAATATTTATGACTGTTGTCATAAAGTGTAATTTGGTAAATCATGACACTTTTAATATTATTTAATATATTTTAATATTATTCAAAATGTCAACTTTGTATTACTGATTAAACTAAAAATTATGTAGCTTTATGTTATTAAAGCTAAAGTTTAATCAGTAATACTTTTATAACAAATTGATGTCAGATCATGATTTCCTGGTTAATATCAAGTTGTCATAACGAAGACATATTGAATAATGTCAATTTTGTATTTAAGTTGACATAAGGTTAACTCGGTAAGTCATTCAGTCATGATTTACTGAATGACAGTTATAAATATACATGAAGACTTACTCATGTTGATGACAGGTTCTATGTCATGTTTATGACGGTCATGACAGTCTTATTCACAACCCGTCAAACAAAGTGTTACCACATCTTTTAACTCAGAACCCCAGTGGACTGCCTCAGTGCCCCGACCATCGGGCTTAGCAAGTTTTCTGGAGAAAACCCTGCTATTGCATTCAATTTGGAAAGTTTTATAAAATAATCCCAAAGGAAGGCTAAAAACAAAGGCAGTAAATAATTAACGCTCTCTTGAAATTACTGAAATATGCATTGCTCAGCCAGTGGCGATTTTAAAAAGGTTAATGTACAAATTTTATTTGAATTATTTTTATATAGCATCATTTTGGTCTTTTTATTTAAGTCTCTGCTTTCAACCGTTCATAATGTTTGGATTTTTATGCTATTTCTTCATATTTTTTTGATGTATCTTGCTAAAGTTATGTGTCTGACTTGTAAAGTACTTAAGTAAAACAGAGTTGTTGTAAACATAATATAATAACAAAGTTGGTATTAATCTCGAAAGAGATGCTTATTTCTGTTCATTTTTATTATTGTGACTTAAAGCGTGTAGAAACCCCAAATTAAGTCTCAGGAAACCTTACAGAGGACCATTAAAATATTAAAGGAAATACACAAATTTCTTTAAATTGTACATTTTTCCCTTAAGTTATTCACACGAGGTGGATAACTGTTCTTCTCACCTTCATTTTTTTATCTGATCTCTTAAATTAGACACAAAATCCCAATTGGTCTCCATGCCAACCTGTCTGAGGGCACCCCTGTGTATCAGCACCTCCAGAAGATTTCCACACTCATTAACCCTCTAGGCTTCTTTCATGGAAAGATGGGTTTTCGCCAGGCCTTGGAGAAAGGCCAGCTCAGCATGAACCAGGTACTAATGAAAAAGCTAATTTTTTAGTTCATTATTATTTGACATTTTGTTTATTTTTTTATTTATTCTTTGCACTGAAATATTGTTTTTTTGCCCTCAGAAAGGAGTGCTTGGATGAGATTATACATTTGATCTTAAAGAGTACTGCAAATAGAATAGAAAACTCATTTATTTGGGCGTGCTGTGGTGGCGTAGGGGATAGCGCGACCCACATTTGGAGGCCTTCAGTCCTCGAAGCGGCCGTCGCGGGTTCGATTCCCAGACCCGGCGACATTTGCCGTATGTCTTCCCCCTCTCCTGTCAGCCTGCTGTCATATAAGGGACACTAGAGCCACAAAAAGACCCCCTGGTGGGAAAAAAAAAGAAGAAAAATCATTTATTTGTTGTTCCATGGGGAAATTGAGCTTTGCATGATTGACTTAAGTCAGATCTGCATATGGTATCACGGATCCTGCTTTTTAGCTGATTCATAGATCATTGGGTTTTTTGAGGCACAGTGGCTTTATGAAGTGCACGGTGTTCATGCCTCAGGTTGTCATGTGTTGCGATGGTGTGAGGTGGTGAGGCAGGACACAGCAGACCCAGAATGAGATGAGTTATGATGATTTTAATGAAGAATATCCAGAAAAACGCAGTCCAATATAATCCAAAATGCCGGGCAGCACGGCTGAGCTGAAGCCAGGGCTCGATGCCGGTAGCAACCGGTAAAATCAAAGGATGAGACAGACTGGGCACATAGACAAGAGCGACAAGACGCCAACTGAGACGAGGACCCGACAAAGACACAGGTGACACTAAATACACAGGAGGTAATCAGGGAACAAGACACACCTGGGAACTAATCAAGGGGAGACAGGAAAACATGGAGACCCAGAGACACAGGAACTCAAAAATTAAACACACATAGAACTCAAAAACACAGAGAAAAACCCAAATCCTTACACAGGTAAACAATAGGAACATATTTTCCATATATGAGTGATTAAAAAAAACAAAAAACAATTACATATCTTAAAGTAAGAAAACAAAGAGAAAACCCAGAAGTGCAGGAGGTTTTACAATAGTATTTTAGTGTTCAGGTTTTTAATTTGAACAACGCTCAAGACCTTGGACTTAAATTTTCTAACCTTGTCCACACAGCAGATTTTTATGTTTGCTTATGACTTGTTGATGCTTATAGATCTTAAAAAGATGTGAAAAGAATTAAGGTAGCAACATTATCATTTTGAGAGGGGGTCTGGATGCCTGAATACCTTTTTCAGGGATACTCTACTATTACTATTCTATTACTATTATTATATTATGTTACTGCTACTTAGGACTTTGATAAGGAATATCATAGTAGTTTGATAAGGAATGCACTGTATTTGTTTATTTCCAAACGTTGTACCCTGTGGTTGTGACCCGCTCTACACCCTGCTGGACAACCAATCTACTTGTGCTTTGTGGACCTTCAGAAGGCATTTGACCGTGTCCCTTAGTGATCCCTGTTGGGGGTGCTTTGAGAGTTTGGCCTGCTAGGCCCTTTGATACTGGCTGTTGGTTTCCCCTAGGACTGGTATCAGTGTGGCAGTAAGTTGGCCTCATCTCCGGCGAGACTCGGACTCCATCAAGGCTGCCCTTTGTCACAGATTGTATCTGTAACATTTATGGGCTAGGCAGTTAACTGTGGCTATATCAGAAGATTGTTCTTTAAAAGAGCTTGACTTGTGAATGAAAAACAGGAGGCAGTGCTTTTAGTTTTGGTGTGTACATATTTATGATTGGTATAAAAACATAATGCAATTACAGCAGCACAATAAGAGGCACAAGATAGTTGATTCAATAAATTAACTCCAAAATCATAAAGTCCATTGTCCTTTTTATAGCTCGCCATCTTCAGATCCAGATGAAGATCTGGTCCAACAAGGAGACCCAAGACCCAGGGATAGCCCTGTGGTTTTGCTCTCCAATTCACTGTCACGTGTCACGTGTCACTAGTGGCCTTTAAGTGTCCTCAGCTCTAATGGTGCTGATAAACTTAATTTATGTTAGAGACGTGTTGTACATTATTACCATTGAAAGTTACAAGTAAAGAAGCACACAGGAAAACTGGAAAACAGTGATAGTTTGTTCATTCTTTTAAAATAAAACAAACACTTTAAAAAGTGTATGCAAGGCTACTCTATTAGGCAGAGCGAGGTGGTCTTGAAAATGAGCATACAACTTACTCAAGGTGCTGTTTCATGCAAATGTAATTGCTAATAACTAGCTAATAAGCACACTACTGCTCTGAAAGTAGCTTTATTCTATATGAACTGACTGCATTGATGAAGGTTTGGAGTCTATCTTTTCATCTTAAACATCTTAAAACAATTTTTTGTGACAAATAAAGTGGTTTAATTAGTTGCTGGTGGCCCAATGCATTGTTGGATCCCTTACTGGCTAAACTCTACTGTCATTCAGGTGCTGGTCATAAAATTAGAATATTGTGAAAAAGTTATGTCAGTAATTCCATTCAAAAAGTGAAACTTATATATTATATTCATTCATTACACACAGACTGATATATTTCAATTATTTATTTCTGTAATGTTGATGATTAAAACTGACAACTAATGAGAACCCCAGATTCAGTCTCTCAAAAAATTAGAATTTTAAAATTTCTTTTTAGGTGGCCTTTTTCACAGCCGCCCCTGTATTCACCGGTGATTACAAACAACAAAAACAGCTGAGTACAAAGAGGTGATAAATTGTCCTTGGGGAAGGCAGGCAGACTGACAAGTCTTGCCACAGGTCCACCTAAGTGTAGCTAATCTTCTACTTGTAGATTGGCTGGTTCAGTCTGCCACTTCTGGTGGGCTTGGAGTCTTGGCAGATAAAACTTCAGGAGTTTTGTCAGTTTTGTCAGAAATGGTCAGTTAGAATTTTTCTGTGCCTCCATCTTCTCCCCCCAAGAATCCCTGGGCTGTAGTAGATCACTTGCGGCAGTGAGGCAGCCTGTTACCCCATGAGGAAGATAGTTGGGGGTCACAGGGTCTGGATCCTCTACTTCAAACGAGGTGTAGCTCAGGGGTTTTGAATAGAGCATCCCCTCAATTTTAGTCACAACAGTGTGCAGCACCTCTTCAGTGATGATTTGGGCTAAAATGATGATTTGAAGATCAGACTGTAGTGAGCAAATTTCACATTCCCAGAAAATGAATGGAGCTGTTTTGGTTGCAGCTGCTTGTTTGTTTTTCTTTAGTGGAGCAGGTGTTGAAGTTGAGGGTGGGTTTCGGCTCAGAGCCGGCCACACTGATTGGTCCAGGTGAGGGGTTCTCCCTGACAGTCGTCTCATCGGATCCACAGTGTGAGACTTTTGCTTCGGCTTGGCACCCAGAGAGTTCCAGGGTGGGCTGCTTGATGCGAGGCGTACAACCTCTCCGTCGTTTTGAGGAAGAGTTGTCTCGTTTCCACAGTTAGCGTTGATTTCAAAGTTCACCTCCAGCAGTTTGATCTTCATTTCTATAGACTGAAGTCGTTGTATAATACTGCTGAGGTCTCTGGGGTCGGCCAGAGGCATTTTGTCCTGGTTCAACTTGGAGATGAAGAAAAGTAGGTAAAAAATAAAAGAAAGAAAATCCCTCAGTTCTTACATTTGAAGGTTGATGTCGAAAATGTAAATATAACTATAAAAACTGTGATTTTAAAAATAACTCCCAGGCAAAGTTATTGTTCCTCCTTTAGCTGTCAGAGCATCTCTGACAGCTGAACCGGTATTATTATAACTATTGTAAAAATAGTTATATGTTTTATTTAAAAGGTGCTTGCTTTCAGGGCACATAAAGTTACCTAAAAAATATTTTAGAAAAAATTCCAAATAGAAAAAAGAAAGAGATCCAAGTGCAAATGCTTGTTTGAACAGCAGAGCGTTCAGCTGAGATTTGTGCTTTGCCCCACAGACCAATGCGTTATTTTTTTGTGTGACAAAAACTGAGAGAAATTACTATTTATATTGGAGTGAGGTTTCAGTGTATTTAGGTGAGTTTGGTTCTTTGTCGTTCGTCATTGTCCACAAAGAAAGTTTGCGTGGCTGCTGCACATTTTCATGGCAGGTAAAAAGTTGTACAGCTGGACCTGACAGTCCAATGGGAATAACACTTGAAAGAACCCTTCAAGAAAAATCTCTCCAAGTATGTAGGGTTGGTCAGTCACTATAATGGGGCAGGATGGAGAGTGAGCTGCTTCACCACTCGAGTTTAGTTGCAAATATTTTGCAGCTCACTCTTTTGCCAGAGCCTTGAGTAGACTTGGCATCAAGAGTGAATGGAGAAGGAGGGCCGTCCTTAGCACCACTGAAACAGCAGAGAGGAGAACTGTGGAGTGAAACAAACTGTGGACTGATCATCCATGGAAGTGGGAGTATGATGTTGAAAGACCTGAAACACCCAATGATTCCAGGAACATCACTGATAATGTGTCGATCATCCACATCATTCAGAAAATGAATGAATTTTCTGAATGAATTCACATTCAGAAAATCTGAATGTCTTCCTTCTAAATAGTGCTTTTCAGAACAACCAAAGAAAAATGAGAATGCATATTCTTCATGTTTTTCCTCATCGTAATCAACTTATTGCTGTCTAAAGATAACATATATAAACTTGCTTGTGTGGTGAAGAAAATGTAAATGCCAGTAAATGTAACTCAGGTTCATTGGTCACTAACTTGATACATAAAAAGTGGATTTCTTCTGAAGTTTTTCTCACCTTTATTTTGGGTTTTGTCCCCAGGTAGAGCTGGAGCTGAGGGCCCAAGTCAGGCGCTTTATAGAACTGACAGGTCACCTGCCTCATCACATGGATGGACACCAGCATGTTCATGTTCTGCCAGGTATTACAAAATGGTTTTTTATGTGTGAACTAATCTAAATGGCATTGCAATAAATACCAACTACTTCTGAGTGGACATAAATAAGGTAAAGTAAAGGTAATTTTATTTATATAGCACATTTTGAGCAACAAGAAAATACAAAGTGATTTACAGGAAACAAAAGGAAATACAAACAAAATAAACCAAAGGAAGGAGCAAAAGAAGAGAAAGCTAATAATGTTGATCTAAAGTAAATAAACTAGATACTCCTATTCAGGGTTGGTAGATAAGAATAAGTGTCCTCTGGTCTAATTCCTTTTCTGGTTTGGAAGAATAGCAGTCTAAAACATAGTTGCTAAGGGATTTTTTCAGGGTTCCAAGTTCTAATCCATTTTCTGGGTTGCTAAGTAAGTGTAAGTAAGTATTCTCTGGACTTTCTAAATGTGCTCCAAATTTGTAAAATAATGAGTACTCCACAGTGTCTAAGTAATAATAAAAACTAAATGTTCTTGTTCTGAAAGAATTGTTTCTGGATCTAAGTTTGTTCTAATTCCTTTTCTGGGCTGCAATAATAGGAGTCTCTGCATCTAATTAGTGAGTACTCTACACTTTCCAAAATATAAGCTAAAGAATGACCAATAAACTAATAAACTAGATCCTCTGGATTCCTAGTTTGTTCTAATTCTTTTTCTGGGTTAAAAGTGAGTACTCCACAGTTTCTAACAAAATAAAAATAAAAATCAGGGAAATCAGGACACATTAGGGCACATGGCAACACTCAGACAAAACAAAGACATGAGTGAAGGCGGTGACATCACAGGGCCATGAAACCACGTTGCTCAGCCTCCCAGTACAAGTCTGATAAGATGTAAATAGATGACTTATTGTCCAATGTGGACAATTTTGACAATATCCATGGTGTAAGTGGACATTGTCACTTGCATTGATAATTTTGGACTGTGTCTAACCATTTCTGAAAGTCACTACACAATTGGACTAAATTGGAATAAACAGGATTATTTGATTTTATTTATATGATTTGGGTTTTTAGAGATTTTGTAAAGTGCTTTGGGCTGCCACTTGTTGTAATTAGGAGCCACAAAAATAGTTTGAAATGAACTTGATGGAGAGAGGATTTAGTTCTGTTGTATTCTTTATACTGTCCAGATGTTCGTGAAGTGTTTGCACAAGTCCTCTCTGATGTAAGGATTCCATTCACTCGTGTTCCAATGGAGCCAGGTTTGCACAGCTGTCCGTGGGTTCCAGCACACCTCCACACTTTTTACATGGAAGTGGAAAAGGATGCCCTGGACTCTATCCCTGTCTTCAAACACCATGGAATCAGGTATATTTGTGTGTTTATGAGGCAAAGATAAAGCATCTACTGGTTTGCTATTTTTCTTCTTTTTTTTTTTTGCTTTTTGTTTTTAACTTGGGTTCTCCTTAGTTTCAAAACACATGCTTACATTGCTGGAGAAAAAAGATGCTAGAATAGAGGGGGAAAGCCATCAACTGTAGCATATGTCAAGATATATTATTAACCCCTTAACCTGCACCGGAACGCTCAGTGCAGTTTTCCCATTGTATTTTCCGGGGTTGAGGCCAATGATCATCCTAAACAACAGAAGCTTTCTACTTCAACCAGGCGAATGAATAGCCTCGCTAGCAAGGTAGCCTCAATGGCCGTGGCTTCCTCCGACACTGAACCACCTGGCAAAAGTAAATGCAGAGAACCTATTTCCATGCCCCAGCTGGTCACAGAACTATCTAAGCAGTGGAACAACTTTAAAGAGGATGTGACCACATTAATTCAAGAGTCGATTCAGACTCTGCAAGCATCGAAAGACGGACTGCAAGACAAAGTTGGCTCTTTCCAGGGCTGCCTTGTAGAATTAGAAGCTGTAGAAGCTGAAGTTGAAGCTGAAGTTAAAATTGGATTATCATGGCTGACTTATGTAACAGCAGTGTATGAGGGGAGGCCTCAGCAGTTCGCTTTACTAGTTGGAATGTAAAGGCCAGGAGAGGACCAGTGAAACGGGCAAAAAATTTTGCCCACCTTAAAAAACTAAAATCAGAAATAGCATTTCTACAGGAAACACATTTGGTCTCTGCAGACCATATAAAACTTAAGAAGCCTTGGGTGGGACAAGTTTACCATTCACAATTTAATACAAAAGCAAGAGGAATCGTGATATTAATTCATAAAAACATACAGTTTTTTTATAGTATCTGGTTCCCTATATAATATGCAAGTTACATTTGCAACTGGGATGACCCCACTTTCATATCCAGGTTAATCTCTAATTCTTAATGTTTGATCTTGGGTGGTGACATGAACTGTGTAATGGATCTGACCCTAGACCGATCAGCATCAACATGGCTCAGGCCTTGGCAGCATTCATGAAAGACGTGGGCTGCATAGATCCTTGGTACTTTTTGCTTCCAGCATATATAAAGAGAGACTTTGTTTACAAATGCACTACAATCTTAACACAGGACATGGAACAATCCTCGCTTAGATCCAGAGGCTTTATATATGAACACAGTGAGAGGGCGGGCCGCCTCCTGGCACACTGACTTAAAAGTCGGTCAGCAGCGCAGCTCATATCACAGAGGGGTCGCCACTCTTTCTCTAATATATGCAGGTTTATTGGTGGTGTCCATTCTCCTGCATTGGGGGAGCCCCCCAAGGTTCTGGTCTCCCTCGATGCAGAGAAGGCATTCGACCGGGTCGAGTGGCCCTACCTATTTATAGTATCGGCAAATTGGTAACAAATTGGCAAATTTGGGTTTGGGCCCAAATTTACATCATGGGTACAACTGTTGTATACATCACCCAAAGCAAGTATAATCACTAACAGAACAAGGTCTAGGCCCTTTCTCTGTCCAGGGGTACCAGGAAGGGTTGTCCTCTCAGCCCGCTCCTCTTCATTTTGGCTAGTGAGCCACTTTCAATTATGCTAAAGACTTCTCTGGGCTTTAAGGGAATTTATAGAAAACAGCTGGAACATTGACTGTCCTTATACGCGGACGACTTCTTGCTCTACATCTCGGACCCAGTATCTTCAATCTCCAACATTGTGAATTTGCTAAACTAAATTTTCAGGATACAAGCTGAACGTCCTGAAGAGTGAATGTTTTCCAATTAATAATTCAGCACGAAATTGACTTGCCCTTCCCTCTCTCTAGAACAGGATTCAAATATTTGGTAATCAATGTAAAGGCGAGAGGATATGATCTGTTTGAAAAAAAAAAAGTCAACCCTCTACTTAATAATCTTAAACGTGACTTTCAGAAGTGGAGTGTCCTAATTTTATCTCTAGCTGGCAAAATAGCTTGTATTAAAATGAATCTTTTACCAAGATTTTCTTTCAGAGTATTCCAGTTTTTATCCCAAAATCATTCTTCAGATTTATTGATAAACAGCTGACCTCATTTTCTTCAGAGACACAAGGAAGAGGGAGGAATGGCTCTACCTAACTGTTTTATTATTACTTGGCAGTAAACCTTCAAAAAGTATGTTGACTGGTGCCAATTAGAACTGAATGCATGTAAGCCATCATCATTCCCTGCATTAGTTACCTCAAAGCTTCCTCTCTCTCCTAAGCAACATTCTTCATGCCCAGTTATAATCTCCACCCTAAAAATATGGTCACAATTTAGACAACACTTCAATATGACAAACTTCTCTACACTTCCATATGTGATAACCATGTTTTTCCTGCCATCCATATTAGATCCTGTCTTTACCCATTGGCAGACAGCAGGCTTACGTAAATTTAGTGACTTATATATCGATGGTATTTTCGCTACCTTTGATGCTATTTCCTCTAAGCGTTCCTTCCTATTCCAATATCTCCAGATTCAAGACTTTATTCATAACATCAGTCCTTGCTTTCCCAATGGACATCATTTTGCAAACTCCAACACAATGTAGAGGTCTCATCTCCAAAATTTATAACAGCATCTCATCACTCAATACAGTAAAGCTCGATGAGATCAGGGCAGAATGGTCAGAAGAACTTGGAATACACATTTCTGATGAGACCTGGAATCATGCATTACGTAGAGTAAATGGGTCAACATCATGCTCTCGACTTGGACTAATTCAGTTCAAGGTCCTTCATAGGATTCATTACAGTAGAGCCAGACTCAAGAATTTATTCTACAGTCAGTGAAACTTGTGCTTGTTTCCTTATAGCTAAGGCAAGTTTATCTCACATGTTCTGGTTCTTAAACAAACCGTCCGACTTCTGGGCCACAATTTTTCAGATTCTATCTGAAACCTTTGAAATAGGTATCCAGCCCAGTGCTGAATTGGCAATATTTGGAACTCCAGGGGAGGGGATATCATTAACACATGATTTTAAAAATGTACTGGCTTTTTCAATTTTTCTCACCTGAAGAACAAAACTGTTAGTGTGGAAATCAGAACACCGACCAGGGCTTCTGTTTGGTTGAAAGATCTGACCCTGTTCTTTAAGTTTGAGAAGATAAAATTTTGTGTTAGAGGTTCAATCAAAAAATTTGATAAAACTTGGGCCCCTCTATTATTTTATTTTGAGAGACTGGATACTTGAGAGTCGCACACACTGCTGGCTCTGCTGTGTGTGTGCCTGCCCCCCTGGCTCAGAGGCCTCGGTGAGTCCTTGTGGTTCTGGCCATTAACAGTGATTGTCAACCTGTGCAGTTTTAAATATCCATGTCCAGCATCCATGTCGTTTTGTGTACCCTTGCTTGTGTGGACACTTGTTTGTATGTTGTCCACGTTTTTGAGTTGTACTGGTTTGGTCTCCTGTTAGAGTGCTGGAGGGGAGGGGGGGGTGGATAGAGGTCTGACTGTACGCTAACCTCCACTGACCCCTAGATATGCTATATTATTTATAGAATTCTAGGTAATTCCACCATCAGTAATGTTGTGTCTACCAGAGGATTCCTCTGGTCATTATCTCTCATTAAAGCCTCATTGATGACTGTATGCTGAAGCACTGAGGAGTTACAGTCACTTGAAGTTTATATATTCGATGTTGTCCAAGTGTGACATTTGGAGACTCCAAATGGAGACACCTGTACATCCTCAAAAATAAACATGTCAAAAATGACATTTGTTTTTGTGCTATTTTGATCAGTCTTGAAATCCATGAGCAGAATACCTCATTCTACAGATTTATTGTATTTTCCAGTCCATACATTCAACACTCAATGTGCATTTACAAGAAATAAAAATGAAAAATCTGAGTGAAGCAAAACTTTTCAATTTCTTTTATATTACAATAGCTACAAACTACGTACAGTTAAAGTATTTTTGACTGCAAAAATAGAAAATTTAGCTTATCATCTTAAAAGAACCAAGTTTTGGCATGAACTCCAAATTGTTCAAAAACAGTAGTTAAAGGGTTTACCTTTACAGCCATTTGTGGTGATTTAGAGATTGAGGGTTAAGGGATTTTAAAGAAGTGAAAAGGAGTAAGATATTTAATTTACTACAACATTGACTAAATAAACAAGTAATATGGTACATGAAAACAATATTGTTAGTATTTATTTACCTTGCATATACACCTATAAAACTATTTCATGCAGAGTTAAGCAAACAGTAGAACTTATTTTGATTTGTTTGGTACAAATGGAGACCACTTATCAATAGAACCTGGAATCCAAAAACTCAGGCATGAATCAAACAGTAAATTTAATCAGAAAGAAGATGCCTAGTGTAACGATAATTGAGTGTTAGTCAGAACCCAAAACGGAGCCAAAACACGTGTCCAATACACCAAACTTTTATTATAAGAACAAACGTGAAAAAGGGGCTCTAGAGGGTGTGGGCTCACAGGTGGATTGGTACTGGGGAGTCCAAAGGTTGGGGAGAATGGGCAAAGGAGTTGACTGGGGAGCTCGGAGAACAAACAGGGACAAAAAACAACCAACCAGAGTCTCATTAGTAGAATCAGTCCAGGTCATGCACGGATGGGTCTCAGGTACAGAAAATCCAATAAACGGAAGGCTGGAGGCAGGTTCAGAGGGAGGCTGGGTTCGGCAACAGGAGATCAGACTTCTTCAGGAGGACTGGGCAAAATCTGTGGTCAAGAACAGGCAGAGTCAAAAAACCAGAAAACTTCATGGAACAAGGAACAGTGCTTGAAAGCTGTGACCAGAGCAACAGACGATCTCGCACTGAGCTTCTTCTTCTTCTTCTTTGATTTTTAACGGCAGCTTACATCCATTATTGTTGTATTACTGCCATCTATTGGATCCTATTATCTAAACCTCAAATCCTCATAATGATCCCAGTATTTTTTAAAAAACGAAAGATCTTCTTTTTTCCCTCAGTATCAGTTAACTGATCAACCACATTCTTAAATTTCAATTCCCTATTACAACCTAATTCAGTTTTTAATATTCTTCTTTGATCTATATATTTCCTACAATTAATAAAAACATGTTCCATTGTTTCTACATCATCACACCAACTACATAAACCAGTAAGATGTTTCCCCATCTTAAAAAGAGTTCCATTTAAAAAACTGTGACCGGTTCTTATTCTATTTATAATTATCTCCTCCCTCCTATTTATTCCTCTAATCCTTTCTACCTCAACTGTATTTTGTATCTTATACAAATGCCTTCCATTTATTTCATTATCCCACCTAATTTTCCATATCTTCTTACTTTCTTTCCAAACTATACTTTTTCCTTCAGATTTAGATAACTTTATTGGCATATCAATATCTTCTTTTTAATGCTCTTTCATTACCCAAAATACCCACATGAGCCGGAGTCCAAAATAATATTAAATTTTTATTTTGTACACATAATCTTTGATATACAATCATAATCTCATATAATATATTTTTATGATTATTTGTAATAACCCTTTTCAATGCTCAACAATGCAGATAATGAATCACTGCAAACTATTATTTTATTTATATTAGCATCCTCCACCCATTCTAAAGCTAATAATATGGCACATAATTCTACTGCATATACACTTAGATAGTTTGAGGTTCTTTTTGAAATATTAATCTTTAATTCAGGAATCACTACTGCTACACTGGTTGTTTCATTTTTTGGATCTTTTGAACCATCAGTATAAATTTGTAAATAGTCCTTATATTTATTCTGTATTTTATTATAAAATTCTTGACAGATGTCTGTTATATTTCTTTTCTTAATATTTGATAATGATCTGTCTACGTTCATATGTTTCCATGTCCATGTAGGTCTCAAAGGCCACAAAACTGTTGGACTGAATTCCTTGGTATATACATTGAATATTTTTGCTATGTCATCTCCAATCCACCCAAAACTATTCATTTGTTTCTTTCCTCTTTCCCAACAATTCTCTAATACTTTCTTAACAGGATGATCTTCATTATGTCCTTTTAAATTAATCCAATAATTTACCATTAACTGTTGTCTTCTGATATATAATGGCATTTCTCCTGATTCTATTTGTAAAGCACATATTGGAGTTGATTTAACTGCCCCTAAACAAATTCTCAATGCTCTAGTTTGAATAACATCTAATTTTTTTAATCTAGTTTTAGCCGCTGAACCATATACCACACTCCCATAATCTATTCTTGACCGAATTAATGACACATACACATTTTAAGTGATTGAAAATTTGCACCCCATGTCAATCCTGCTAAACATCTCATAATGTTAAGAACCTTTTTACTTTTCTCCATAATATGTTCTATATGATTTCCCCAAGTTAATTTCTTATCAAACACTACTCCCAAAAAACGAAAACAATCAACTCTTTCCAACTCTTTCCCATATAAATACAACTTTTTATCAAGCCCAATTTTTTTATTAGTAAAGAACATTACTTTTGTCTTCTCGATTGAAAATTTAAAACCCCACTCTATTCCCCACTTACCCACTTTATCTATGCCTTCCTGAACTTTCAAAATTAGATGTTCTACATTTCTTCCCCTTTTCCATAATGCTCCATCATCAGCAAACAGTGACTTGCCATAGCTAATTGATACTTCTTTAAAAATATCATTAATCATAATTGTAAATAATGTTGGGCTTACCACACTTCCTTGAGGAGTTCCATTTTCTATTTTACATGATTGTGAAACATGAGATCCTATTTTAACTTGAATAGTTCTATCACATAAAAAATCCCATAACCAATTAAACATATTACCTCCTATACCTATCTGATGTAATTTAATCATTAACCCTTCTCTCCATAGCATATCGTATGCTTTTTCCACATCAAAAAATACAGCAACAACAACTTCCATTTTAATCTGAGCTTTTCTAATATCATCTTCTAAACATAAAGCAGGATATATAGCTCCTCTCCCTCTACGGAAGCCACTTTGATAAGGAGAAATTATATTTCTTGACTCCAAATATTGTATTAATCGCTCATTCACCACCCTTTCCATCAATTTACAAATATTAGAAGTTAAAGCAATCGGTCTGTAGTTTCCAGGATTACTATGATCTTTCCCAGGTTTCTTTATCGGAATAACAATATAACAATGGCTTCTTTCCATTTACAAGGCAGTCTACCCTCTTTCCAAATCTTATTATACAAAATTAGTAATTTATTTAAAACATCATCACTCACATGTCTTAGCATAATATAACACACTTCATCTTTACCTGGAGCACTATTCCTAGTACTACCCAAAGCTCTTTTCAGTTCTCCAATAGAGAAAGGATAATTCATTAGATCATCAGAATTACACTCTTTCCTTTTTAAAATTTCATTATTTTCCCTTTTAGTTTCCTCTCTTCCCTGTATCTCATTAAATGATAAATTTTTTCCACTATGTATCTCCACAAACGCACTTACTAATAGCTCAACCTTTTCTCTGTCTGTTACTGCTACTATATTGTTTTTATTAAATATCTGATAACTCCATTCTCTTCTATCCCCCCCCCATTTTTTTGATCATTCCCCAAACTTCCCCTATCTTTGTATTACTGCCAATTTTGTCACAGAAATTTCTCCAATATTTTCTTTTTGCACTTCTTATTATTCTTCTTACGTTTGCCTGTGATTTTTTATATTCAATTAAATGTTGAAAATTATGAAACCTTTTAACCAATTTAAATGCTTTATTTCTTTCTCTGACTGCTGTTCTACATTCATCATTCCACCATGGAACTAACGTTCTCCTATTTTTCCCTGATGTCTTTGGAATGGACTCCTCAGCAGCTGCTAAAATACTCTGACTGATCTCTTGATTCATATTTTCAATACTCAAATCATTTTGAATATTTAAAATCTTACATTCACATAATTTATTAAATTTACTCCAAATTGCTTTTCCAAATACCCACTTTCCTCCTACCACTTCAGGTCTCTGTATCTGACTCATCCTTATGTTGCTGGTTATAATGTAATGATCACTGCCAAGAGACTTATTTTTAACTTGCCAATCACACAATGGGGCCAAACAACTGGAAACAAATGTTAAATCCAATACAGATTCCTTACCTGAATTTATATCAATTCTTGTCTTCTTACCATTATTCAAACATACAAGATTATTACTATCTAAAAAATCTTCTAAAACTTTTCCATTATAATCAACTTTTTCACTTCCCCATAATGAGTGATGAGCATTAAAGTCTCCACACCAAATAATATTTCCTTTTAAATCCATCTCCTCAAGTTTACTTATTTCAAGCTTCTTACAGGATTATAAAATTTATAATCAATATTATCTTTTCTTCTATCCATATTTCGATTGCTACATATTCTAAATCCCCTTTACTTTCAATTATTTTATATGGAATAACTTCCTTAATCAAAGAAATACACCCACCCCCATTTCCTTCTTTTCTATCATATCTCACTGAAATATATCCCGATACTCTGAAATCCAAAAAAGGCTTCAGCCAAGTTTCCTGTATACAAATTATATCAGGTTTATCTTCCTGCTCATAAATGAACTGTTTAAAGTCTTGACCATTTGACAGAAGACTCCTTGCATTCCATTGTAAGATTAATACTATCCTTCTTGGCTTGCTTGGCTACACAGTTCTCCCCTTATATCTTCCCATCGAATATTCTTCAAATCTAAGCTATGGCATGCTGCCTTGACAATAATCTGAATCCTTTCTGTCTTTGATTTCACATCTGAGGTTGCATTTATTACTCCTGCAATAAAAGTCACCATTTTCTTTTTTTCCTCTTCTATTTTCCTTTTGACTAATTCCATAACCTTTTGGATTACTTGTTTTTCTTCAGTCAGAGATTTTCCATCTTGTTTCTCTTTTCCAACCATCTTACACGCTTCTACATATGTAACTTTCTGCATAACTTTTGTTTTCTGTATCAATGTTTGCTGTTTCATCACTTCACATCCCCAATAAGCTACACTATGCTCTCCTCCACAACTACAGCACTTTGGTTTAACTCCAACTCCACATTTTCCATATTCATGGTCTCCAGAACATCGGGCACATCTCCTTTTTCCTTTACACATTTTTGCAACATGGCCAAATTCCTGACAGTTGAAACATCTTACTGGTTTAGGCACAAATTCCCTGACACTAAATCTTATCAAACCAAAGAAAACCTCCTTTGGCACTTCTTTTGACTCAAACTCCACCAACACAGTTTCTGTCTCAACTTTCTCTGGACCCTTTGTCATCCTTCTTGCGTTTTTTACTTCCCTATTTCTTTCTTTTAAATTCCCAACTAAATCTTTCATGTTTACACTTAGAGGCATTCCTGTGATAATTCCTTTACTTTCATTATTTATTTTTTCCCCCACTCTAACAACTGTTCTAACTTTGACTTTACACACCCACCCAAGTTTCTTCGCCTTTTCCACCTGATCTTCTGAATTACACCCAATCAGGAGATTTCCATCTCTCAGTATTTTAGCATGTTTTATTTCTCCCACATGTGCTTTAAGTGCTTTTGTTAACTTAATTGGATCGATCTTCTTAATCCCTTCATCTTCATCAAATCTTACTATAATGTTTAGATTTTTTAATTCTTCTGTTTTCCCCTCAATGTCTTCACTATCAGTACCTTCTGTACTTTCTTCATTTCGCTTTTTCCTCTTTCTTTCAGCGGCTCGCTGTTTCTTACCACCCTTCCCCACCTTTTCCCACTCTTTCCCTTCATTTTGATCATCCATCTCTTCCTCTTCGCTACAATCCATACTTTTCCAGTCACTCCTTTCTAAATCCACCATTGCCTTGTTCTGTTTTAAATCCAAGCTAACAGCTGCTTTTGCCTGGATGCCTTGACTTTGCTGCTGCTCTCCTCTGCTCCATTCAGTCCTATCCGTCGTCCGTAGTTCCAAACAGTCCAGTACGATTCGTTTGCGCCTCTCACCGACCTGCTCTCTCCTCCACTCCAGACCGCCCTTTCCTCTGGCCTCTCACTGAGCTGCAGAAGAGCAGCTGGTTAAATAGGGAACGGCAGCGTGCAGGTGAGGGTAATTAGCAATCAGCCCAGTGGAGGAGCTGCAGGGCTGAAAACATGACAGCCTAGCACACACATTAGTTCAGGGGTATCCAACACTTTTGAGACCAAGGGCTACTTTTTCTCTTACCAGGTGGCTGAGAGCTACCACACGACACAAACATATAAAAACACCTGTAACTTGTCAGAATCCACAAAAAAGTCTCAAACAAGTGGTTGGCTATTTTGGATCAAAGACATAATTTTGTCTTCTTTACATACATTGAGCGAACTCATCCCAAATCTTTTGACATGCAGACTTCAGAATCACTCAGCACATTTTTGAGGCGTTGAAGAAGAAAAGTTTTGAAAAGCTTTTGGCTGCATCAAAGCATGCATGTGTAGTCAAACATCAAGATCTGACTATTTGCCATAAAACATCAAGGTGGAATAATTTCCTCATACAATCTCCCAGCTGCATCACACTTTCTGTGACCAGCACTAGTCAACTGGTGACACCACCCTAACCCCACTCTCTTTGAAATGGACACCACCTGTTTTGCTGCTGGAGGTCTTACTTTTACTCCTTGATTCATGTAGATTTAATCCTGTGTCTGACATACAACAATATGATGCTGAAATATTTTCTCAACACTGTCCCCTGGCTGGACATTGTGGGTGTGTCAAAAGACACAAGTTCATTATTCTAAGAACTTGGCCATTGTTCTTAGAATAATGTCTATATATATATATATATATATATATATCTAACAAAAAAAAAAAAAACTCTCAGGCCCCTCAGGGTCACCCATCCAAAGAAGCAAGGAAATCATTAAAATGTGCATTGCTAATAAATCTTCACATTATTTCAAATATTTTGCATGATAAAGTAACAGGGTCACCGGGTTTAGTAAGAGATGATGCTAGCCTCCCTGCAGCACATGTTGGGGGAGATTAAGCACCTGTAGCCGATTTAGAGTTCTTAGAGTTGCTCATTTTGGATGGAATAGTCTTAACACAAACTAATGCTAATGATTAAGTTGAAAATGGAAAGTAAGGGTCAGTGAAATAGGAAAGAAGTATAGGGTTAAGTGGGAGTCCTCTTGCTTGTGTCCTCTCTCTACATTCCATAACTGGACGACTCCCAGAAACAGTATTTCCATCATAAGAGAAGAAGAAAAGATGGTGGAGTTTCTACCTTCCTTCTGGAAGCTTTTCCTCTCCTCACCTGGACAACAGACTGGATTGAAGACTGTACTGTCCCATCATCCATCTCACCGAGTAGTGAGTTGATATTCCCTACATTCACAGAGAGAAGTGATGGTTTAAAACTCTTTTGGTTGTCAGCAAGTCTAATCTGTAGCTTAGCCTCAGTCTTGCAGCCCTGATACCTTCTCCTCCTCAACTCCACATGCCTCTGCCAACAGCTCTTCTCTTGAATAAATGAGAGAGATCACTCTTTTGTAAGGGTTTGCTATACCCATATGCTGGTGTTAATTTTTACATATATATATATATATATATATATATATATATATATATATATATATATATATATATATATATATATATATATATATATATATATATATATATATATATTATTGTTTTTAGAGCTCTTATTCCTCCTTTTGTTGTAATATTGTAATATTTTATAATGTTTGCAGGTGGCCAGACGTGTACTTGGGACTCTCCACCATGGGTCAGAACATGTCAGTTTCGAGCCTGCAGAGGGCTCTCAAGCAAGCTTTGGGAACAAGAACTTCTAATACCATCTCCAGAAGAGCACCTGACCTTCATCAACCAGTCGTCACAGTAGAGCTCATGGTTCATCCAGGTTACCCAAGTCATCCTGATGAAGGTGGCTGTGGGGAGGGCCCAGATGACTTCTCCCAGTCTGCTGAAAGAGAACATGAGCTGAATATGCTCAGAAGTCCATCTGTCCTGGAGCTTTACTGCCAGGAGGGAGTCCAACTCTGTGGTTTTAGAGACCTTTGACAACTGTTGTCATGGAATAGTACAGTTTTACACTTGTTGATAAAGTTTATATATGTAGAGTCATCAGAGATGTTTATAAAACTAATTGAGCCTGAAAGGTTTAATTACAAGAACTTCAAATCCTGTACCATGTGGAACATTTTGTTTACTAAAATAGGTCAGGTAATCAGAGGGAATTTCTTAAATAATTTTGTTTGGACAAAATCTAATTACATTTAAATATATAAAAGAAAGTATAACTCAGGAAGTTAAACTAGTTGAATACAGTCTAAAAGGTCATGTTGTACAATTATTTTTAATGCTTCCTTATTTATGATGGAAGCGTTTAAAAGGTAGCTCCCGGCTGGATCAAACTTTCTTTCTCCTAACTTATCACATACATTTGATCAATTGGTGACATGAACTCCCCCCTCTTACCCACCTAGGAGGAAGTTTCCCTTTTCCTACTGTTTTTTTTCTTTTTACTCTATGATTAATATAGATTTAAACATGTACTTAATGAAATAGAACATGTTGGTAAATCCTTCTCTCAACATGAGCTGCTGCCTGGAGCATGTGGGCGTGGCTTAATGGCAAATTGTCACTGTTCGCATACATTTGACTCTAAATCACACATGGATTACCTGATTTGCACCAAACTTCATATGATTTACCTTTTATGAGCCCAGTTGTCTTAAATAGTAATTTGACTCCACTGCTTCCTGTAGATTATTCCAACAGCTGTACCTCCTTAATACATCAACCAATCTGGATCAGATTTTTTGTGCATCATCAGTGATAGTGTAGTTGGTCAAACACAGAGTAGTCTATTTTATAAAATATATATTTTTTAATATAGTACATCCATCAGTTTCCTTTGTAAACTTAGTGATTTTCTTAATGATTTTAAAATAGAGGTTGAAAACATAACACTTTCCAATAAAATACAGTCAGTACCATCACCATGTTTACTTAGTAACAGTAAAAAGAAAGGCAAACAGAAAAAAGGACACCTGGAGCAATCAGACAGCAAGTAAAGCAGCACACCTGGACCAGCTCTCAGCTGGATGAGCGTGACAATCAGAAAGCCAAAAAATAATATTAGTCATCGAGATAGTAGTGTAAAATGCTGGTTCTACTCCTGCTGTTGGACCGCCACCATACATTACTGAGAAATAATATTTCACAGACGTAGTGCTGCTCAACATCCACTCGGCAGTGAACTCTCACCAAATGTCTGCTTAAAGCTGCAGCAAGTAATTAAAAAAAAAAAAAGATTCTACATGTATAAAGACGTTTGCTATGAGCTAACATAAGATAGATAATCATGAAAAAAATAATCGATCTCTTCTCCCTCCTCTTAGCATTCTGCAGTGGTTTTGAAGTTTGACTCTATAGATCTCTGCAAGATTCTTGAATCTTCTCGATTTGATAATTTAGTCCACGATCATCTCTTTGGCTGGTGCATCTTCTCCTGCCAAATGTTGCCCTTCCACTAGATTTTCATTGATATGCTTGGAGACAGCTCTCTGTGGACAGCCAGCATCTTTAGCTATGAACGTTTGTGGCTTACCCATCCTATGGAGGGTGTATCAAGTCTTCTCCATAATGAATGGAACTGAGACAATTGAACCAAACTCAAGCAGTTTAATAACACCTGGTGGTGCTTTGACTTTAGTATATATATATATATCAGTGACATGCATATAATAGAACCTCACCTGTCAACCTGGAAAATAATATATAATGATAAAATAATTGATATGGTTATTTTTACCTTGTGGTTTGTGCTGTAAAGTATTTATTTTTCATTTAGCTTAACCAAATCTTATTAGTTTTTTTTCAAAATGGCTGAATTTTCCTATTTTCCCATTGAAATGCTCAGAAGCGAAGCTGGTGAGGCAGCAGCGCGTAGAGCCCCACCTGAGATTGATCAACCTCTCACTAACTACACTGGCTGCCATTCTATGGGAGCATGCTCCTCCTGTCTGTATTTCACCAATAAAATGGTTAAAAAACATTAATGTATGAACTGATTTTCCATAATTTAGCTTATGTATTATAATGTACAGTGTTTGCATGGGGGCATAAATCCCATCTCATTATTGGGGGAGGACCATAAACAGGGACATTTTTAAAAGTAATTTTGGGGGTCTGGCAAAGTTACAGTCAAATGTAATGTAAAATGTGGTTTAATTCTTTTTTATTGTGTTCAAGCTGCACCACCAAAAATGACTAGTATGTAGCAATGCATATCAAATATATTTTTGTCAGTAAACAACTTGTTGAGATCCATAGAAGTCAAATTAAGATTCAAATGTCGATTACATATGAGTTAATAAAATTCCTCATGAATATTGATTTATTGCAGTGGTTCTCAAGACAAGTTATGTGTTATTTAAATTGGAACTTCAGTTGCTTTAAACTTTTAGATTTTGTTTTTGTTTTTCTATGTCCTGGATGGTAGAGAACCTATAAATATGTAGAAATTGAATATCTGGGAGTATCATAACTTAAACTTAAGGCTCAGCACCAGCGTTTTCTAGAAAAGTGCTCAGATTTTATTTTGTGATTTTAAAGGCTCTACATTGAAGATGATAACAAATAAAGGGGTTTTTTTTGTTGTTGTTTTTTTACTGTCAGCTGCTCTGCAATAGCTCTTCAGCTCTCGGCTCCCATACTGTCAGCTAATGGTAATGCTCATCCGCTCCCTCCAGTTTCAAACTCTTCTCATTAAAGTAAGAGTTAGAGAGCTAAATATAATTGAAATATTAGCTACCTTCGACAGAAAAAAGAGCCAATTCTATGAAGTCAACATAGCAGTTTAGCTAGTTTTGATTTAAGGCATAGCGAAGCAGTTTATCATGATTCTTCCAAAGTGATGAAATAACAAACTGCTGTCTTATTTTTATTGTTAATGTGTTTCTTCCTATTGAGCAGTGAAAGTAAATTAAAGATGTTGCATATCTTTTCCTTTAAGTATTTACTTACTGGAGGGTTTTTTGTTTGTCACAGCTAACAGTTAGTTCAATTCTAGACTTTCCCAAGATTGGGGGGGATCCGGTGTTTTGACTATCAGTGCTACCTCATCAAATTTTCCTACCGTAGCACAGATAGATAGCTAAGTCTATCTGTCGGTGCTACGCGTCCAAAACTGCTACCGTTATGTTTACAGCAGGTTGTGTTGACGTTAAATATATTGGATAATATTATTTGAGTGACGGGACTGAAGTGGAAGCTAAAGAGTTATAGTTAGCAATGCTTGGAACAATTTATATACATGAGAAACCACAAGAAGATCACTTCCTTCATCTGAATATTCTACCTGTTTAAAATCAAAAGCTATAAATGTTTGCACTAATCCTTTTATGAGAATATTCTACGTTTTTAGAAATATTTTAAATACAGACGTGTTAGAATAAAACAGTATCAGACAGGGAAAACACGTTTTTATTGGAATTCAATTAAACACAAACATCCACAAATCCAGATCATTGCAACTCTCTTTTGCGTATTAATCCATTGTATGACGGTCTTTATCAGAAGCAGCACAACCACAATGTGTCCACCGAACTGCACAGGTCACTGTGTTCCTGAAATGATAGGATATGATTGATATACAATCATATTACACAGCTTCAATCTCACATAGTATTGCTGCCAATGACTATTCAGCAAGGTTTAGTAAAAAAAAAGTGTAATTAAACTAAAAATATTTTAAAGTATATGAACAAAATAGCCCACAAAACAATGTATTTTGTCCTGTTTAACCACCAACCAATGACTTGTTTACAGTAGTAACAACTTTGCAGACAACAAACTATAGCCATTTAAAAATATATTAAGCTGCCTGTCATGTAAACTAAAAACCTGAAGTAATAGAGCAGCTTAATGAAAACCAGGTATAAAATAAATTAAATGAAGCTTACCGTAATCTGCGATGATATAAAACACATGAAACGAAACTTCCACAGGTAGGACGGATTTACAAGAAATCTGCTGAGTCAGCAGTATGTAACGTAGCATCGATGTGCGCATTACCATAAGGTAGGATGGATTTATGGGTAGCACAGATAAACAGAACACCTGTTCTAGATAATCCAACATTTTGAATAACCCTGATTTTAGGTCGGAGCGGTCGGACATTTTATTTAATACACCACACAGGCAGGATGATCGGTTGAAATTATTGCAAGTGTCAATCTTAGGACAATCTTAAAACATTCCAAGTTCTAAGAAAAAAATCGGGGCAAAAAATGTTAAATTGTGCCATGTGAACTGGGTGTGTGTGTAGGCGTGTACATGTATGTGTGTATGTAGGAATGTATATATACCATATGAAGATGATTTATTTATTTATTTTTTGCACTTATACCAAGTGAACTTGGTTTTGGTGCTGAGGATTTTTTTATTGCAAGGTGTTATGAATTTTTCAACCAGACAGTATATCAGTGTATTATACTTTCTCTATTTTAAAATCATTAAGAAAATCATTAAGTTTACAAAAGAAACTAATAAAACAACAAACTGTGAAGCTAGACAGTTTATTATATTCATCAATATATGTAAAAAAAAAAAAAAAAAAAACTGACAAGACATGCTTGGTTGTAGCAAGTGATATTTGTCTCAGAAACACTTACTGACATTTTTCCATCATCTGTTCACAACTTCATCTAATTATTTCCAAAGATTGAATCCTTGCCATGTTTTGTAACTTCCCTATTGATTATCATTCTGCTGATAAGTCATGCTTAAAATTAACACTATGTTAAAAAGCCATAGATTTTTGTCGGTCCTTGACAAAATGACATAGCTACTGAAAGACACACTAAAGTGTTTTGGTACAAAGTTCAATTCTTTGGAGGACCCAAACTGACAAAATGTACAATCTTCATAGAATGTAATATTTAATAAATTAGCATGAGTGCCAATAAGTCTTGTATGTTAGATTAAAAGTATCTTTTGAAAATAAGCTTTAAGCAGGTATTACACATATTCTTCACTGTTGATGTACAGCAGGGGTCCCCAATCTCGGTCCTGGAGGGCCGGCCTCCTGCATGTTTTAGTTCTCTCCTTGGTTTAACGCACCTGAATCAGATGATGGCTTGTTAGAAGGCCTAAGAAGAACATTGACAAGCTGAAAAGGTTGTTGGTGCCACCAGGGAGAGAACTAAAACGTGCTGGATGCCGGCCCTCGAGGACCGAGTTTGGTGACCCCTGATGTACAGTAATAATCTAATCTTAAATGCCATAATTTTATTAGCTGTAACTAAGAAATTATTAAACCTAAAAACTGAAAACATCTGTGTAATTAATCAATAATGGGTTTTTATTTGTAAACTTTTATAATTAAAATTCCCATTGATTTAATCAAATGAGGATGGCTTGGCTGCAATAAGAAAGGTAAAAAGAATAAATTCTGGAAAGTAAAGTATGTGATAAAAAATCTCTTTATAATGACTTGATATGATGACTTAACTATAATAATAATTTAATAATGAAATAATAAATATGAATGTAATAAGATAGTATGATATTATAGTGAGATAGTAGGAGGTAAAGCAATTCTTTCAAAGAATAATGTGTGTTTACTACAATACTCTTTTGAGTGGTAAAAACGTCTCACAACATTGAAGCAAAAGCCACGGTAGAAATTTTTGTAATCAGTTAATTTGAGCAACGTTTCTAATGAGCACATGAAACTAAATGGTTACAAAAGTCATTTTGTAAGATGTTTGCAGTGCAGCTGTGTTTGATGCGTTATACTTATGTTCATGTTTCTTTCTTCAAAGGCTAGTAAGGAAATTGATCAAAAGTGTTGCAAAAGTATCATTGGTGTATATTGTGTTCCTAAAATCCTTCTGGAATCAGGGGTAGATGGCCAAAAAGCTTAAAAATATCACGGTGTTGAAATGTTCTTTTTGTCTTGAAGAACAAAGGAGCAAATTCTAATTTGGCCCATTCAGGTCACTTGGAAGAGTTTCTTTGTCCATGAAGAGAAACGGTAGAATAAGAGAAACAAGAGGGTTGGAAAAATGTTGCCCTGGTCTTTTCTTCAGTGTTACTCTGCTTCCTGCGGTGTTCCATAATCCCTGCAACTGTTGACTGCTGGGAAAAGAGGACGCCTAAAAAGAAAAAAATGAAACATGTGTTGTAGATGCCATACTCTCCTGATGTAAGAATCTGTTTGCTTTACTTACAATCATTACAGTCAAGATTTTCTATTAAACATCTATAGCTTGAAAACAAAGACGACTAATTCACCTTACTTAACCTTACAGCAGTTTTTAGCCCAAGAAAGTGACCTAATGATTATTTTTAGAACAAGAAGTAATGATATTTATTATAATGCTCTTTATATCCCAAATTGAAACCTCAAGGGCACATTCACACAATGATTATGGCAGGTTACTAGATTGCAGCTACAGCTGGTCTGGGATAGGCTAACAGAAGAGACACTGCAATTTCGCGCCATCGGCCCTTCTGACCAACAGCAGCAGGAAAGATGCTCAGGGACACAAACAACAAGGATGAACAGACCAGGAATTGAACAGGCAACTTCTATGCCGTCACCACCATTGCCATGGTGGTATAGCCCTTAAGGAGTGGGACAATGAATTACTGACAAGGATTTACTGCCGGGTTAACTCCCTCACTTGTCCATAGAAGGGAAGAAGTGCAGAAATACAGGGAGGAACAGAGGTTTTGAAAAGGTGACTGTAACTTCTTTTCTCATGAACTACAAGCTGCACAGACCTATGCTATATCTAGAGAAACTCATCCATGTGTTTATCTTTAGTTGCATTGATTACTGCAGCATCTGTCATGTTGAGAGGTTACCAACATGCAGCGTCTTCACAGGTCTGTCCAACAAATCAATCAAACAGCTGCAGCTGATCCAGAATGCTGCTGCTGGAGTTCTGACTAAAACCAGGAAGATAGAGCACATATCACCAGTTTTAAAGAATAGACTTTAAAATACTGTTAGTTTATAAATCACTGAATGGTTTAGCACCACAATACATTAAAGATCTGCTGCTGTTGTATCAACCTTCCAGAACCCTCAGGTCTTCTGGTTCTGGTTCTGCTCTGCATCCACAGAACCAGAACCAAATGAGGAGAAGCAGCATTCAGCATCTATGCGCCACAAATCTGGAACAAACTTCCAGAAAACTGTAAAACAGCTGAAACACTGAGTGCCTTCAAATGTAGACTAAAACCCACCTGTTGAGAGTTGTATTTGAAACATAACCATGAAACATTAATCAATAATCTGATGCGTGTTGACGTCACTTGACAATTACTGACTGTATTCTACAACTTTGTATTATTTTGTGTAAAGTGCTTTGAAATGCCTTGTTGCTGAAATGTTCTGTACAACTAAACTTAATTAATTGAATGATTGTGTTTTACAACATATTGAAACACTGTCTAAGAAAATTGACCACATGATGCAGGACCAGGTATATTGTTTTTCCTCATATTTTTCCATTGTTTGTGTATTATTTTTTGTGCCATTGTTTTTTAAATGAACATTTTCTACAAGCTAATGTTTTTATTCTTTGTTGCAAACTGTGATGGTAAAAGGTATTTACTTGTTTAGCTCTTAATAAAGTCTGCAAAGTGCTCCACACTGAATTCAGTTATTCATCCAGTCCCAATTCCTTGATTCCTATGGAATTTATTATGATCAGTTGTTGTTAACATGTAAATTGGTCACTCTGAAATATGATTTGCTAAGTGATTAAAAAAAAGTCCTGCTAAAGGGCAATAGTCTTGTTTTTTCTACCTCAAGGTAGAAGTAAATTACAAAAAGTGGAAGATGATTATATACTAATAACATAGTGTATTAAACCCAGTTTGTGATTAATTAAAACTTTTCTGTAGTCGTGAAATCTATAATGAAGTTCTATAAATTTTGGTTTGGCATCTTTTTCAGCATAAAGCTTTGGTCTCAAACTGCCGTCCTCAAGGGCTGGTCTCATTCAACGTTTAGATGTTTCTCTGCTTCAGCACACCCAGCTCCATATGAGCTCATGAGCAGAGCTCTGTAGAGCTTTACTGCATGCTAGTGAGACAGTTTAGCCATTTCATTCAAATGTGTAGGAGAATGGAAACATCTAAAAGTTCCAGGAATCTGACCCTTGAGAATGCTCGTTTGCGAACATTGCTATAAAAACACTTTGAATCATTACTATAGGTTAATGTTTATAAACAGCTCATTTGGATTTATCACTGACTGATTCTGTCACGATCCGTGTTTTTCTGTGTATTTATTTTGAGTTTTCTGTGCCTCTGAGTCTCCGTGTTGTCCTGTCTCTGAGTCTTGATTGTTCCCAGGTGTGTCTCGTTTCCTTGATTATCCTCTGTGTATTTAACCCCACCTGTATCCTTTGTTCCTCGTCGGGTCCTTGTCGCTTGTTGTGTCATTCTGTCTGCCAGTTCGTTTGCCACAGTTCTTCTCGGTTGCTACCGGTGTGAGCCCTGGTTTCTGCTCAGCCATGCTGCCTGTGTTTGTGGACTATTTTTGGACTATTATTTATCATTAAACAACCATCATCTTGTTACCTGGGTCTCATAGCTTCTACCTCACCACCTCACACCCGCACCTCATGACAGATTGACTGATTAGTTGCTGCACACATACTTTTATAAGCTGAGTATTCCTTAAATTGGAATACTGCAATACATTTTGCATAATGTATTCCAGATTTGTACTAAAGCAGATTAAAAATGACAAAGTTGGTTTCCTAATTCAGAAGCTACAATCAAAAACCAACATCAGCTTCAGGATAAATGCAAACTTTAGTTTGTTTTCAAAACAGTGCATATATATTTTGGCTCAGCAGGAGCAGTCTTTCAGCACAGGAGCAACACGTTGAATCGTCAACATTCCAGTGTGGTCTTGTAAGGCCAAGGTAACAGTGAGTGTGTGGCAGGTCTGTATGTCTGTAATTTTGTTTTAATTCAAAATAAAATGCACTGAATACAATTATATGTTCAACTATAAACTGGCATGGTTAAATGGTAAATGGACTGAACTTATATAGCGCTTTTCCAGACTTTTGACCACTCAAAGCACTTTACACTAGAGTCACATTCACCCATTCACACTCACAAACACACACCCATTCATACACCAATATGCAGACGAGTAGGCAATTTGGGGTTAAGTGCCTTGCCCAGAGGCACATTGACATGTGGCAGCAGGAAGCTGGAATCAAACCTACAACCTTCCGATTGCAAGACGACTACTCTACCATAGAGCCACAGTCAGTTATCACTAAAGTTGTCATCATGCAGTAGGGTTATTCATATGTTAATTAGGATGTGTTATGAACAGGTTTAAGAACACCTGTACTCCTAACAAGTTAAGTCAGGACAGACAAAATGAAAAAATCATCAGTGTACAAGAATTTGTACTGACTGAAAATAAACCTTTCGTATTTCCAGACTAGATGCTAAAAAGGTAGTTATATCTGTCGATCGATCTATCCATATAGATATATACAGTATATACACATGTATACATATGTATATATATATGAATGCAGTGTTATGCATTTCCTATAGTCATAAATGCATAATACCCCCTTTAAAAAGAAGACATACATTGGATATGAAGGCTGCCAAATGTTGTACGCTCTCTCTCCCACAGACACACACACACCAAGCTCCTTCGAACCTGAAATCCAAAGGTCCCTTTTTAAGATTTCTAACTTTTTAAACTCTGTAGGGCAGCTGCTTCATCAGGCTGGATTTTATAGAAAACACATCAAATTGTGTAAAGGGCCCAGCACTATGGTGCTGCTATAACTTATTGAGTTTCCTTGCTGCAATTACACCAGCAAAAGACTTCTCTATTTACCTGTGTAGACAACTCCATTTATTTCTATTGACATGTTGATGCTGTTAATGCCGTTGGTAGACAGGTTCAATATGGACTCTTGTCTATCATCTGTCAAGAGAGAAAGCACAGAGGCAGAGAGAAAAACTCAATATGAGCATTTAGAAAAGAAATAGAAAAAGCAAGAGCAGTATTGCGAGAATTTGGAGAGTGACAGGATAAGAGATTTATTAAGTGTTCTGGAGACACAAGTATAAAAAGATGTGAGTTATGGACAACCTCTATCATAGCACACAACCTGGGAACTATTACAAATACAGTTACAAATGGTTCATATTTTCTTCCAAGATAACTTGCCCCCCCAAAAAAACTAAAGGGGGAGATTTTTAGGATTCAAGAACTTAGCTCAGTCCAGAAATTGCTTTTCCATACAAAATGTAATGATTCTGTTTTAGTTCTTTTTGGGGTTCATGTTGTTATGTGTAGCTGTTATAAGTTAGCATTGTATTTTGGTACATATTGTTATGTGTAGTGAAGGGTTATGGGCTTGTAAACACTGTTTCTGTTGAGTTTACTGTGTGACACAGAGCACTTCTACAGTGTCATAAAAATTAACCTTTGCGCTGATGTCCGTGCTGAGTCCACTTCAACTACATGCTGACCTCTTTGAATGCTCGAGTATATTGGGATCTTTAGAATCCACAACTATGGCACCATCCTGGTCAGAAGCCACCATAGTAGTAATTCACAAAGAGGGTAAGGATCCCACTGACTGCCAGACCTGTATCACTGCTGAGATCTATGCATACTCACAGTATTCCTAGCAAGACAACTTGAATTGATCATTCAAATCAGACAGGCTTTATGTTATGCTGAGACACACAGTGAGAGGATAAGAGACATACCCACACATGCCTGCAAACACACACCCATACATATATGTGTGTTCAAAGTCTCTCTACAACCTGCTGAAGGTTTAGAGCTGGTCCATGAGGAAAACCACACTGCACTTCCTGAATCCAAAGTTCAACTATCCAACAAACCCTCCTCTCCAGGATCCCTGAATAGACTTTACCAGGGAGGCTTAAGAGTGTGACCTTGTAGGTGGGACACACTCTGCGGTCCTCCTTTTTGAAAAGGGGGATCACCATCCTGTCCTGCTAATCCAGGGGAACTACCCCCAATGTCCATGCAATATTGCAGAATCTCATCCACCCCCAGGTCTTTGCCCCTGAGGAGTTCTTTATCACTTCGGCGACCTCATCCCCAGAGATGGGAGAGCCCAACCCCTAGACCGCAGGCTCTGCTTTCTAAATGGAAGGCATGTTGGTGGGAAGTATTCTGCCCACCTGAACACAACGTCCTGAGTTGAGGTCAGCACCACACCATCCCCACAACAAACAGTGTTGGTGCTGTACTTCTTTCCCCTCTTGAGTCTCTGGATAGTGGACCAGTATCACCTGTGCAGAAGTCTTTCTCCATGGTCTTTCCAAACTCCTCTCATGCCCAAGTATTTGCCTAAGCAACCACCCGAGCTGCATGCTGCTTGGGCTGTCAGTACCCATTGACTGCTACTGGAGTCCCACAGGCCAAAAACGCCCAATAGGACTCTTTCAGCCTGACAGCATCTGTCACATTTGGTGCCCACCAGCGCAGTCAAAGATTGCGGCAACCAACAGCTCAGATAAGCAGCCTCGACAATGGAGACGCGGAATAATGATCCTTTCAGACTCAATGTCCCCCATCTACCCTGGAACGTGTTAAAAGTTCTGCCGGAGATGGGAGTTAAACTGCTGTCTCACGGGAGTTTCTGCCAGACGTTCCCAGCAGACCCTCACAACACATTTGGGCCTGCCAGGTCTGACCAGCATCCTCCCCCACCAGCGGAGCCAACTCACCACCAGGTAGTGGTCAGTGGACAGCTCCGCACCTCTCTTCACCCGAGTGTCCAAGACATACGGCCGCAGATCCGATGAAACGATGACAAAGTCCATCATCTAACTGCAGCCTAGGGTGTCCTGGTGGCAAGTGCACATATGGACACCCTTATGCCTGTTCATTATGGACAATCCATGATGAGCACAGAAGTCCAACAACAGAACACCAAGCATGTTCAGATCAGGGGGGCCCATTCTGCCCAGCCACCCCCCTCCAGGTCTCACTGACATTGCCCACATGAGTGTTGAAAGTCCCTCAGTAGAACAATACAGACACAGGTGGGATTAAATACACAGTGAAGGTAATCAGGGGAAACAGCACACAGCTGGGATCAATCAGGGGTAGATGATACAACACAGGAACTAAATTGACACACAGAAAACCAAATCCTCACAGTTTTAGTACATTTTCAAGATATAAGTTGAACTTCCTAAAGGGTGAATGTTTTCCTACTAATAACTCTGCACTCCAAATTACAGAAAATGACTTGCCCTTCCCTTTCTTTAGAACAGAATTTAAATTTTAATACAAAGTAGCATATATTGCCAAGACTTATATATTTCTTTCAGAGTATTCCAGTCTTTGTTCATCTGGGGTAATGTACACCCCAGAATCTGTATCAGGTTCCATCTAAGACAGAAAGAAGGGTGTCTCTGGCTCTACCCAATCTAATGCATTATTACTGGGCAGAAAACTTTCACAAAGTAGTTTTTTGCTTCAACAACCAGATGCTGGCTGGTGCCAATCAGAACTGAATGCATGTAAACCATCATCATTCCCTGTATTTGTTACTTCAAAGCTCCCTCTCTCCCTTAAACAACCCTTTTCATGAAATACTTCAACTTAGATATGAGTGTAAGGGGGCCATATAGGGGAGAAAGTTATGACAATTCCAAGAGCTCCTGACCAACAGGGGGCCCTCCACAATTTTTTTTCATAGAAATTAAAAAATTGTCCCTGTCAATTACAAAATTAATCATATTGTTTTTTCTAAAATAGCTTTTAGCACTATAAATCAAATGTTGCCCCCCCCCCAGACCAAAAAGCACACATGAACCCCCCTGGATCTGCATGAAATGATTCGTTCCTGCTTGGAGCGCTTGATGGTGACGGCGTTCAGCAGCAGTCAGTAGATGACAAGAACTACTGTGGCAATTACTATGTTGCTAAAAAAAAAAATAAAGTAGATTTTCAGGAAATAGAGAAAGAAAAAACCAAGAGTGTGAATTTATAACCCGGTTTTTCTCTGAGAGGTTGGTAGACTGTGTGAAATTATCAACCATTTAACATAATTAGCTCAGTTTCAGACTACGAAGGAAAGAAATTACCATTATATTCATATATTGAAAATGTACCTGCACCTCTTACCACATTTAACAACAGATGAGTCAGTCAGCAGCAGCTCTAACCCTCGTCCCTCCTGACTTGTCCTCTCCTAAGTGAAATTAAAGCTGCAGAATGTAACTTTTATACATTTTTTTTTTCTAGAAACAACCAATCAGAGGCAGGAGAGTTTTAGCGCTGTCAATCACAATCTCATGTGGCTGCTCATCCTTTCTCCATCCTACCTCTGTATCTAGCAGAGCCTGTTGTGAATAATCAATCTAGTTAGCATAGCTACCAATGACAGCAGATAAACATTTTCCTGTAATGATAAGTTGTTTTTCCACCATTAGTACATGTAGCAGTGAGTGAATGAGGCTGATTGACAGTCCTCCTGGTTCTGATTGGTTGTTTTGTTTCGGAACGTTGAATCACTTTAACCAGGAATAGCAGCTCAGGGAGCAGGTGTGTCATGTTGTGAGGTGGTGGAGGTGAGGCAGAAACGCAGATGGACCGTTAAAGTGAAATTATGAAGTTTAATGACAAAAAACCAGAACGCAGGGAACAGGATACCACAAGGGAACAGGACGACGAAGTATGACAAGGATCCGACAAGACACAGAGACACAGGTGACATTAAATACACATGAGGTAATCAGGGAACGAGACACACCTGGGAACTAATCACGGGGAGACAGGATAACACAGAGACTCAGACACACAGGAAACTAGAAATAAACATACAGAAAAACACAGAACACGACAAGGTGGAGTTTTATCTTTTCACAGATGATCTGTAATGGTGACAGCTTTAACAAATATGAAGAAAACATGTGTTTTAATTAACGTTATATACTGCAGCTTGAATAAAATGCAACTACATCGCATATTTTTAAAAGTCTGGATTGCTTCATGAATATATTTTGCATGTTGCCTTTTACTGTTGCATTTCAATAATAGAAAAAATTATGCAACCTAATTGCAAACTGCATGCAGACTGTTGGATGTAAAATTCACAAGCAGTAAATATTGTGCTATTGAACCAAAGAAAGCAAGGCAAGCCTTTAAAACTGTGACTCTTTTGATTGGTCAGATAGACTATTTCTAAAAAAAATACAAAAATATTATTATTTATTATTATTTTTTTGGCATGGGGCCCAACATTCCTGGCAGCGCCCCCGTATGAACGTAATGGAATTGTGAGCAGACAGGTTAGTAACTCACTTTGAAAACTTTTGCAAAGGAATTTTAAGCTTGGAGATAAGTCTGGTAAGCTGCTAGTGCTGCAACTTAAGGGCGACCAAGCTGCAAGACCAATTTATAGTATCAAGTCAAAAACAGATCCTCTCTTAACAGACAGCAATATAGAGGCAAGAAACGGTGAAGCTGTGGATTTGGAGTTTTGTGCCGAAAGTGTGAAACACTGAAACTACATAATATTAGCTTGTGAAGTGAACTTTTCCTTCCTGGATTATGATAATAATAATAATAATAATAATAATAATAATAATAAAGTTCATGCATGGCTAAACTTTTACATTGCACATTTAAAAAATAAAGTGTCAGAATGTAATTTTATGTGTTTTCGAAATAATCAGCTGATCTGAGTCTTTATCATTATGTCACAGTGAATTTCTATAAAACAAAATGAGGTTCTACATTGATGAGAGTTTCTGCTCACAGCTCGTCTACAATACTGAGAAACAGAGCGGATAATGGAAAAGCTCACTACCTGTGCTAGAACCGTATTACACACTAACCGGCTAGAGCGCCACTTGCTGGCGGAAAAGCGCCTATAGTTACTTGATTGTGCTATCAGTTGGTACGAGGGTCCTGAATAATACTGGCTCTTTAAAACTTAATGAGTTGAAATGTTTTAGCACAAGTATCTGTCTTAATCAGATCGCAAGTTGGTAACAAGTATCTTACCTCTTTTGACAGTAGGGGCCTGGGTGATATAGTTGCTTTGGTGACAAAGCATTGGTACATGTGGTTGTATTTTTGTTGTTGGAAGAGAAGTCTGTGGGTCTGCGACAGAATAGCTGAAGATGGTAGAGCTGTAGTTCTGCCTACGGCTCTCCCGACGGTTGCTGTCTATTGCTGCTTGAAGTTCACCAGGAGAGCTCAGTCCCTGCTTTTCACATTCATATGGATAGAGGTACTTCATATACCTGGATCAAACAGCACACAATTTCCTTTGAACAATGAGGCATGTTTCAATATGAGTTTGTAGTGTCAAAATACTATCTGAGTGTTAAAATGTACTTGTAATTTAAAAGAGGATTTTCCCACTCCCCTTACTGAATCGGTTGTGGAGGAAATAGAAGAATGGGTTAGGGTAGTGAGGTAGTCAGCTCTATTTTCAACAAACCAGCACAGAATCACACACCACCACGCATTCCAAGTCAGTGTAAAGTGAAAACAATTTCTAAGGTAGTGGACAACCCATGAAATTCAGTTACAGTTCTAAATATATTTGATATATTAGATATATTTGCCTGGATCAGGCAACAGTCACACATAAAAAAAATTTATTTTTGGCAGACCAACACTTCTTATAGAAAATGTAGAATGAGGAGAAGATAAAAACAGATCTCGAGCTACAATCTTTGCTTCACTTGGAGTCATCCCTAAGCTGTGCTAACCTTAGCTTTGGATGGTGAATGTCATTCTGTATCTTTTCCTTTTGTATGGCTTGCAACATTTGATCATTTTCAGCATTAAAGTCTGTTTTACTCTTAGCCAAATCTCATTATTTCTCAAGGTAATGACACTGAGGGGTTTTGGTCGGTACGGATAAACAGTTCTGGCTGTTGCACAGAAGGGAAACTGGCTGCACTGCAACAATACCCATGACTATGAGAATTAACAAGCTTCAGCAGCCAAAATGTGAAATACTTTACATGCAACTGTTACCAGGGTTCTTCACCAGTCAACGTTTTATGGGACAGTAGCAACTACTGAAGCATGCCTTTTGGCAAACTCTACTGTAGTTTGCCTAAAGGCAAGTGGTTAAGTGGAAGAAAGTTCTTTGGTCTAATTAAACCATAATTTAGCTTTTTGGCCATCAGACAAGACGATGCTTTTGGAGGACATCAAAAGCCTCCCATCACCACAAACACATCATCTCACTGTGACGTTTGATGGTGGCAGCATCATGCTATAGGGATGCTTCTTAGCAGAAGGCTCTGGAAGGCTTGTAAAAGTAGAAGGTAAAATGAATGCAGCCAAACGTAGGAATATTCTGGAAGACAATTTGTTTCTATCTGCAAGAGAACTAAGTTGTCAGAGAATTATTTTCTGGCAAGACAATGACCCAAAGCATCCAGCTACACCTACACAGAAATTGCTTGTAGACTATAAAGTGGGGGCACATGTCAGCTTAACCAATGAATAGCGTCAGTGAGCTGCTACTCCGTCGGGCTGCCTTCAGGGACAGTCGGAAATTACAGTTTTCCTAGCAAATCTTTGCCGATCTCATAAGTATTATATTTGAAAATGACCATTTCCAGTGGGGTGGCAGTAGGGGTGGCAAGGGCTCTGTTAGGGGTGGCAAATACCACCCCTGCCACCCTTCTGGCTCCGCCACTGACTTGAAAAGTTCACCATGCAACCTGAAAGAGCTGGAATAGTTTTGCAAAGAAGAGGTAAAACTGCACCATGCAGATGTTAAACCTGATTGAGACCCGGCCAGAAACACTGTTGTGACTGCAGCCAGAGGTGCATCTACTACATATTGACTTGAAGAGAGTTAACATTTATCCAGTTTATTGTTTGTTATTTATTGTTTGTTACAGATCTGTATTTAACACTCTGTATTTTGTAGAAATTTGTTTTCACTTTAACATTGATTGAATTATTGTAGTTTCTTTTGTTAAAAATAAAAACGTTTGTTTGTCATGATTGATTTGTTTAAGCAATAAGAGTAAAAGATCCAAGGGGGTGAATACTTTCTACAGATGCTGTAAAATAGAAATGGAATGATCTGTGCTGATTCTAAATTCATTTAGACTTAAACACAAAGAAAAAAGCACTGAGGAATGTCTGACAGATTCCAGTTGCCATTAGCTGTTATATTACAACCCAAAATACAGAATTATGCAAAATTGTAGTATTTGAAAGGAATGTTCTTTCTTTGTATTGACTGTAAATAAAAAGGATGTCTCCATATGAGTAACACATCTAGTCTTAAAAATATTTTTGTTGAAGCTTATCTAAAACTCTTTTTTTTTTTTTATTAACAGTCTTACTCACTGTGTCCGGAGAGTAAATGCTGCACTAGTAATAGAGGTTGGGAGATGGAGGCCTTTGGTAATCTCACGCCATATCTTTTTATTGATGACTTCCACTAAGCCACCTTTTTCTGTGACAAGCTTGTAAAGCATGTAGAGATCCAGCACCTGCTTTGCCATGATAGGAATTCGATTCACTGGAGTCCCTGCAGAAAGTAAACACAATGTCCAGGATCAATTCTATTACCTTGGTTCCTCCCATCAATAGGCTTCTGCATCTTCTTATAAGGCCAATTTATCTTAAACCAGTCAAATATCTGACAGTTGTGTTAAATGAAAAGGATAGAGCTTTTAAAAGTTTTTAGCATTTTATCAGTGTTTGTCTTCTTATGTTATCACATTGTCTACTATTCATATTTGATGCACAAAAAAAAAATCAAATGAGAGACAAACTTTGTGTTATTGGGGCTGTTGGAAATGTATTAAAGAATTTACAAATTAGAGTGAAAAAAGTTAAAGAATCTTTAACTTTACAGATACAAAAGACTATTTGTCAAATAAAGATGGTCTAATATATTAAATTTGCAGTTTAGTGCCACACATAAAGAGAAGAACAAGGTTTTTGTAACAATTCTATAGTAGCTGAGCCTGAGATAATTAACCTGCATTTACTGACAGAATTCCATTGTGCCCATTGGATTTACCATAATAGCAATCAATAGAGGCAGGGAAATAGTGCAAACGGCAGCATGGCCCTTTCCAGGGAGGAGATGAAAGCACTGAGGAATTGTCTATGGTGGTACAATTGCATCATTTACACCCAGTAATTGTAGCTTTGTTTTATTGTGATGGGAAGTTAAAGAATAAGATTTTATTAACCAAGGCTGAAGTCCTCCTGTGCTTTCAATGCAAATCCACAAAAGTTACAAAGTTGCACACATCATTATTCACTTAAGAATAAAAAACTTAGCACAATTACAGCAAAACAAATAATTTAAATTTCAGAACAGACAATCTGTCTCATAGATCAAAGTGTTATAACATTGGTATTGATGCCTCACAGCAATAATGTTCTAAGCCACTGCACTGCACTTACCCAGTAGCAGCACAGTTCTGCTTTTCCATAGTGTCCTTCTGCCTGTACAGGTTTAGATTTCTTCCAGAACCGTAAGATGTTCAAAGATCTTGGTTCTATGTTGCTACACAATTTAGGTGACACTATTTTAATCTTTGTAATAGGATGCAAATACTTCAAATTCATACTGGTCAGCAGATGGACAATGTTTCAACTAACTCCTTGTATTTTAGGAAAATATTTTACTTAAATCTGACCATACTTCACACAATCAGGAAACATACAATGCCTTTCTGACAGTAGCCGAATTGTCGTCACTAACAAATAGTAAACAATTAACTCTGGCTTGGAAACATTGAACTGCAAAATGTTTGAAAAGAATGAAATAACATTAAAATCATTTGGTTAATCTGAACAAGAATGTTGTGAGTTTTTTTCTTTTTTGCAACTATTTGATTGTTTTTTTAACAGGACAACAAACAAACAAACAAACATGAGAAAGAACACGGGAAAAATATGACATCCCTGTTACAAAAATGAAACAAAACAAAAAACTCAGTCACCAAAAACTGAAAAATAAAATGACAATAAAATACAAAACAAAACTTACAAAGACTAACTGAAATCTAACATGAAGACAAAAATGGAACTGGAACTTTCATCTCTTTTCAGAGCAGAAATTCTTCCATAGGAGTCGGCTCTTGATTAACACTTGTGAAATAACTAGTAAGTTTTACCTTTGTCCACAAAATATTGTTAGATGTCTATTTCGTTTTATTAGGTGCTGTTTTGTTGAATAAATGTTTTCTTGCAGGTCAGCAGCTTTATTGGGAAAAGAGCAGTCTCTGTAGTCTCCCCAGAAATTCTTCCATATTAAAGAAGCACAAAACCTCACCGTCAGTGGATCAACCCATAAACAAGTGAGAACAAGGCTGGTATAGTAAAGTCTAATTGTCAGTTTGTTATTGTTGTCATTTTGATGGAAAAGTGAACAATTTGATTGCATGCTGTGATGCTGTGCATAATCTCATGTTAACAGGAACACAAAATGCATCCTTATGACTTTTTCTTTTTGTGTCAGGCATTAAAGAGGTGATCAGAGGTCTTAAGGTCAGTGTTACCTTGAACTTGCATCCATCTCATGAATGCATATATGCTGACTTTAAAGAAATATTTTCAAATTAACTCAGTTGGCCTATAGATGAGATGCTTAGATTTTGGGTGTCGTGGTTATAGTTACACAATCCATCATTCTGTTCTCTTTCTGTTTCACAACATTAAATCCAGAGAGGTTGAGGGAGACACTGCAGAGAAAACCATGGACATCTACACTGTTAAGCAGAGCCTTACAAAAAAATCCCATGAAAATCCCATGTGATCACATGTGATTCCCATGTTCCACATGTGATAAAGTATTTTGTTCATGTGATTCATAGTTTATTCAACATGTGATCACATATTTCTCACATGTCCCTTAGTTTATGTGCCTCTGGCATAGGGCTTATGCCAGTTGGGGCTGTTGGAAATGTATTAACACACTTATATTTATGTGTTAATAGAAATATTTGATAATAATGTCAAGTATATAGTTAACTAAAAAATAAGCAACTGGTGTGAAATATAAGTGCTTTATGAAATAAAGGGTTTACGTCTGAGCTACTATATTTAAAATATATAAATATATATATTTTATATATATATCTGTATATATATATATATATCTGTATATATATATATATATATATATATATATATATATATATATATATATATATATATATATATATATATATATATAAAATGAGAGTGCTAGTTGAGCGCTTTCTTTCTCTTTTTTTATGGATAATGTGGACTTGAGGAGTTGGCATTTTTTTCCTGAACAAAAGGTAAGAAATGTTTTACTTGTTCTGAATTTACACAGAAATATAAATCTGGAAAGAAATGCGTACTGATAGTGATGTACTGGTGAAATTTTTCTTAGCACTGAAGTCATGCTAAGCTAGCTAAACGTTAGCTAAAGGACTAATGTCTCAGCCAGATCTAGAGAAACTCATCCATGCGTTTATCTTCAGTCGTATTGATTATTGCAACAGCGTCTTCACAGGTCTGTCCAACAAATCAATCAAACAGCTGCAGCTGATCCAGAATGCTGCTGCTGGAGTTCTGACTAAAACCAGGAAGATAGAGCACATAACACCAGTTTTAAAGTCTCTCCACTGGCTCCCTGTAGCTCAAAGAATAGACTTTAAAATACTGTTAGTTTATAAATCACTGAATGGTTTAGCACCACAATACATTAAAGATTTGCTGCTGTTGTATCAACCTTCCAGAACTCTCAGGTCTTCTGGTTGTGGTTCTGCTCTGCATCCCCAGAACCAGAACCAAACGAGGAGAAGCAGCATTCAGCATCTATGCACCACAAATCTGGAACAAACTTCCAGAAAACTGTAAAACAGCTGAAACACTGACTTCCTTTAAATCTCAACTAAAAACCCACTTGTTTAGAGTTGGATTTGAAACGTAATCAATTACAAATTTATTGACGGAACTTGACTTAATGTTGTGTTTTGATTGTTGATTCTATGTTGCATTGTGTTTTTGCGTTTGATTTGATGTAAAGCACTTTGAAATGCCTTGATGCTGAAATGTGCTATACTAATAAAGTTTGATTTGATTTGATTTAGCTGAATGCTGGCCGATTTTACAGTTTGAAAGCTTTATCTCGAGTCCTACAGCTTCAAAAACAGATAAGTGTGGATGCTTCACTACTTAAACTTTACCTCAGCTATTTTTTAATGGAGGGGCCAACAGACGGCAGCTGTTTTCTCAGTCAAAATTAAAGTTGAGGACCGTTATAATAAAACGGCCATTTCTCCACCCTCCCTCCATGTCTGCAGCGCTTGCAGATGTGAGCTAATATTATGATGACGTTCTTCCAGTTGAAAAATATAAATTAACCTGTTACTGTTTTTAACATTGCGTGATTTTTCTTTAAACGCCGAGAGAATCATAGTTTTATCAACTGAATTGTTTTTTGAGCCTGAAAAAGGACAGTCACCAAACAACGTCACTTTATGCTTCTTTATTTAGCAGATCAGATTCTCACCCCATGTCATTCTGGTCAATTACATACTAATGTAAAAGTAGGACTCTGCTGTGTGTACGTGCGTGGGTGTGTGTGTGTTTGTGTGCATGCGTGTGTGTACATGAAATGTAGTGTCAAGAAATCTGATATGTGTGTATGAGATCTGTCCAGGCTCATGCAGAAAAACCGAGCATAAAAAGGCCTGAAGAGATTGTTGCAGCTTTGTAGGTTGATTAATGCTGTTTATCAAATGTGTATTCCCTTATTTACTTGATATGTAGTCCCTCTATTGATAGAGAGAAAGAAAAAGTTATAATGATGAACTAAAATCAAATAATCTATGGTTATTGGATTGCAATAGAGGTAGAAAAAAAGGAGAAGAACTTGGGTGTGCGAGCAGCTGCATTTCCTGTGCATTTCCTGTCAGTGGTTACTGCTGAGGATTCTCAGAGAGTTCTAAATATTCCTTAAGACACGGCAAATTTCTAAAAATCGTTCAGACTATTACTTAGCATGAGAGTTTAATTATAAATTTTATGATAAATTCTAGTTATCATAACATTATGAATGATTGATAAAATCAGAGAAGTAAAATAACGCCTGAAATGTGAATGCAAGCGATGGATGGAACAGGATGCGGTTAGAAGCGTAGCTGCACGCTGCCGAACGCCCTCATTCCTTAGCAACATGCTGATTCTCAAGTTTCTAAAATAGGAACGAAATGTCATAAGTCAAGAAAATGTCAACAGGATGCTGGAAATTTTAGTTTAGTTTAAGAGTAACGATAAACAAAGTTATCTTTAAAATGAATCCCTTAAGTAGAAATTTATACTCAACAGTAAACTTAAAGGTTGAAAGGTGAAATGTTAGTTGCTTGTAGTAAACATTTACTCTTATATTAAAACTGTAACTTGGATGTCAAGTAATTAGAATCATTGATTATTCTTAGTTTCTTTTTAGAAGACTTGTAGTAAGCTCACCTTAAGATACAACTGATGAATTATGGATATTATAACATTATAAGTTTTACTCTGAGCATGAAATAGAAAGGTGCAGCTGCCTGATAAAGATCAGAGCAAGGAAGGGCGTGGGCCGCTCTTTGGTTGCAGTCGCAGGTCAACCGCCCACGTGGAAAAAGAGACACGTGGAGAGTTGGGGCCTGGTTGGGCCACCATGGGTTGCGTGCGCAGATGTTCTTTGTCTTAGAGAGAGAGAAAAGAAAGGTATAAAGCCACGAGACTGAAGGAACACGAGGTTCTTCGTCTCCGGAGCTGAGGCTCAACACAAGAGCGGCAAGAAGACCAGCAGAGGATTACGCCGATGGAACCAAGGAAAGCGAGACTTACCTCACTCTGGACTAACAGGACGGAGATCCACCTATCCACTACCTTGGTTCCTCATTGGATTTCCCTACTCTGCACTTAACCCAGCGATCTCAAAATACATCGCACAGACTTGGGGAATTGAACAAAAGTCACAGGATCGACTGAGAGCTGTTCGGTTGGATATAACAGACAGTTCATTTTGTTTCATTTCCAAAAAGGATTAATTTTTCACAAGTGGAAGGATTCTAACCAAGGACTTCTGTTGCCGAGATCCAATTCCATGGATGGGTATGAGTTTGCTGCACCTCAAAGCCTTATTTGATAGAAAGATGACAGTGTAGGGAGGTTATTAGGAAATAGTTAAATTGATCTAAATTTTATTGATTTTCTTTGTATGGTAATCTCAAGTGAATTCTGTATGCCTGTCATTTACCCTGCTAAAGCTTGCTTAATAAATGCATATAATATAAAATTCTAATCAGGTTGTGGACCTTGAAATTAATTGAGTCATTTGAATCAAAGTTCTTCTATTTATAGTAAAACCAGTATACGTGATTCTAGTAATGTGGTGGCTTCAGACTTTCCTTTGGTGAGTTTAAAATAATGGCCTTGGGACTTGATTTTTTTTAATCCTAGTCACTAAAAATTATCCAGCCGTTAACAAGTGCACGTTGCAATTTTAAAAAGAAAACTGCCGTTAACAGAAGTGGTTATTGAAACTATGCAGTTGTGAGGGCTACTCGGCTGACCGTTTCTTAACTGAAGAAGGCCATAACTTCTGGACGAAGGTAGTGAGAGCTGGACGAATTTCTTTCGCCACCAGTTTAAACAGATTATCTCAAAGATCTTGTTCAGGGTAAGACCCCGGTCTTAAGAGATTTTCCGGACCTGTTAGACAGAGAACTGGTCAGTAGTCAGCCGAGGAGTTGAGAGGAAAGGGCGCGGCTGGCTATTGCGTAGTAACAAACAGTAGTCAAGATCATAAGAGCTTTGTTTTATTAATTTTTACATTTCTTTGGAGGCCAGTGGTCCAGTGAAGCTCAGATGAGGAATTAATGGAGCAACACATCAGAACAGCCAGAGACCTCATCACCTTCAGCACTTGAGAAGGAAAACTCCCCACCTGAGCATCACCACCCACTGCAACTTCACCTGTGGTTACTGGCACATATAAGAAGACCCCTATACAAGCCACCAGTGCCAACGTGTGTGTGTGTGTGTGTGTGTGTGTGTTCTAACCATCCATGAAGACATTAAGGAGACTCAGAGGGTTCACAGTTGAATGCTACAGTCTCTCCTGAAACAACGTGAAGGACCAGTCACTGAGGTTTTACCTGAGGTTTTGTTTTCCCTCTCTGGAAAAATGCTTCTTAGAGTTTTTCAGACAACAGTGGACAAAAAACAAATTACTCCTGTTTTTTTTTTTTTGTTTTTTTTTTGTACCGTTGTAACCATTAAACAATCAGTTCAACCTTATCAGTGGAGACACATTGTTGATGTCAACATTATATAATAGCTTACAATTAAGGATTGGCAAAGATCAATGTGATTTTCACAGAAGGCGGAGCGTTGTTGTTAGCAGCTGCTGAAAGTAACTAAAAAGTTACTTTTAATGTAACTTAATTACTTTCCAAGTCAAGTAGTCAGTAATCTAACTAAGTTACTTTTTCAAGGAGTAATCAGTAATCCGATTAAAATTACTTTTTCATAGTAACTATGCCATCACTGACCGCCACCCACTGGAGTGACAAAAAAATCTGAACTATATCCTATTATATCCTAACTTTCTCTGTTTCAAAAAATCTAAATTAGCCTGATATTCTCTGCTTCCTGAGTCCTTTTGCAGTAAATCAACAATATCAAATTTCATTTTCATATTACTAAGGTTCTTGTTTCCCCTGATTGTCTTCCTATGTATTTAAACCCACCCATGTTCCTTGTTCTTTGTCGGCTCCTTGTCTTGGCGTCTTGCCGTGTCTCCTGTCAAGTCTGCCATCAGTTATTTGATTGTTACCAGTTGCTATCAGTTTTGAGCCTTAGCTTTTCATTCATTCTGTGCTCCCTGGACTTTTGGATTTGCATTCAAAATGTCATTAAATTCAATATTTCATTCAACGACCTGGGTCCACTGTGTCTCCCTCATCATCTCCACCGCAAATCATGAAAAATAACTTATAAAGCTTCTCTAAACCCAAATTCAAGCTGGAGTTGAACAATAATGTTGAGTCATTGTAGGATGCTAGATTCAGGTCCAATGTAGGTCAACCAACCAGCACCCCTCCTCAGTGGCCCCTCCTGACCCCACTAGGGACGAGGCTGTAGAGAAAATGGATGGCGGGATGTAGGTCAACCATTAGCAGCGATCTGCAGAAACCCCATGATTGGCCATGAATATAGTCCTTGTCCAGACACAACCATGTAGGGCAGTGGTCCCCAACCTAGTGGAGCGGAGCGACCTTGGCGCTCAAGACGTAATCAACAGCTTCCGGTTTAGTATTTTCAAAATAAAAGCTCCTCTAGACTCAATACATAGAACGGACATATTTAATTATTTTTTACGCAGCCCGGTAGCTACCAATTGGTCCACGGACCGGCACTGGTCCGCGGCCCAGTGCCGGGACCAGTGCCGGCACTGTTGATTACTAAACCGGAATCAACAGCTTCCGGTTTAGTATTTTCAAAGTAAAAGCTCCTCTAGACTCAATACATAGAACGGACATATTTAATTATTTTTTTTCAAGGTGGTTTTCTTTATGAAGGGAAAAGGTCCAGAGAAGAGACAGGAGGATGGATTTATCCCGGTAGGTGATTCCCACATTCAAAGTTCTGCATGATATGGTGACCGGCTGCTAAGGAGGCAATGAAGCTTCAAGCTGCTTCACCACTAGAGACCAAACACCCTGTGGATTAGCAACACTTGGGGTGTCACTGTCTCTCATCACTCCCAGGTGGGACCGTCTCGTTGCAGAGAAACAAGCTCAGAGCTCCCATTAGTCGTTATCGTGAGTTAAAATTTTCACCAAAATACAATGTTCGTTTTTGTGGCGCATCTGTATCTTATTTTGAAGGGATATGTAGACGTTACCGTAGAGACCAGAGTCAGAGAGCATTAAGGTAGTGGTTGAGACGAGATGAGAGGAGCAGAGCTTGTGAGTTTGAGGTCTGGTTCACACGGCACGATTGAAGGACAATTTTCCAAACCTCGGTGACCACAGAGCCGATAAAAGTCCAACAGGTTCGGTCGGTTCGTGTGTCCAGCCACACGGCAGGAGCAACACACCACACAAGAACCGATTCCACTCACGAACATCCCGACTCCAGAAGAAAATCCAGTAAACCCTCAACATACCATACATGAATTTAGAATAATTAAACTGTAGCGATAGTTTGTGGACTCATTTTAAGCGATAAAAGACGAAACAAAAAGAACAGGAGTTTGATAAAAGACGGCGGGAGAAGCCGCTCTATTTGCTGCACTATGATTTGGAGGTGAGTTATGTGGATTTATCCCGGTAGGTGATTCCCACATTCCCAATGTTAACTGAATGTTTATTCAGTTAAAATGTTTAACTGAATAAACATAACCACATAAAATAAACATATATAAAAATGACCTTTACATAGCCTATAGTAAAAAACATTTCCACATATCACCTGCGATGTCCACCGGACTCAGTAGCGCCATATCAACAGTTTGGGATTCCTCTCCGTGCTTACGTCACCGCGCTTTCTGATTGGCTGCCTGTCACATTCAACAGGTTGCTTCTCGCTCCCAGTCAGGGAAAACCCCATAGGCTGCGATAAAAGGGCCAAGACAATGTTCAATATGGCCGATTTTAGATCGGACATATACAACACACCACCAAGTAACACAGCAGACACTGCAGGACGTTGTAGGATTGTCGTAAAGGGAAAATCGGGGCAAAAAAAAAAAAAAAAAAGGCTTTAGCGGGAACACCAACATGCTTCTGCATGTTGCTTCTACCGCACTATCTAACCGTTACCGCCCCCCGGGCCGCAGCAAAATTACCAAGTCTTGACCGGTCAATCAATCAATCAAGTTAAATTTTATTTGTAAGCACATTTCAGCATCAATGCATTTCAAAGTGCTTTACATCAAATCAAACACAGAAAGTCAATGCAACATAGAATCAACAATCAAAACACGACAATGAGTCAAGTTCCATCGGTAGATTTGTAATTGATTACGTTTCAAATACAATCCTATACAAGTTGCTTTTTAGTGGAGTTTACATCCATAAAAGGTTTACCTGTTACACTCTTACTGTGTTATATGGAACAAAATACCTCTTGCTATTTTTATTCCCACTCAGGCTCACAATCATACAGTTTAAAACCAGGTAAACAGACTTTCAAAGGGCTTCCGGCACCAGGCTCCGTACACCTCTTTCATGGAATTTCGAGCAGGGACTCCACCATCCCTCATGGATTTTTTGTGCAGTTCTACGGTCCGCAGTAATAAAAAGGTTGGGGACCACTGTTGTATATAATATGACTTGTCATTACTTCCAAGTTTGGGTTCATGTGTAAATGGGTGAAACAGCACCCCCTTCTGGTGGTTGGCAGTGTTAAGTATAGTGAACAGACATCTCTTTGCCTGATCATGAGAAATGGGGGCCAGGTAGGTTCACTGAGTTTAGCTCTAGTAAAATGTTATGTTAGCTTGGTGCTAACATGAAATGCTATTCCTCGTAAGGTGCTGTACCCACTGTGATGAACCTGATTCCTGATCAGTCCATATTCTGTTCCAGACAGATAAACATTGTTTCATCTCATCCTGCCTCCTGGTCCTTATTCACACAACGCTGAACTGACTTGAACTGAGCTAGAACCTGAGCACGATTATTGAGGTTACACTAGCTTTAGCAATCTGAGGACAACGATACTCTTGCATAAAAATAATATATCTTACCTTACATATGAATGCTTGTTTTTCTATGAATCTGTCCAATAAAACATCTGAAAATACAATTTAAAAGATGAGATTGTTACCTGTTAGATAGTGGGTGCTGCAAACTCTGGCATTGTTAGTTTTCCCAAGGTGTGAATCACACCACCTGTTTTTAGCCATAAATTGTTGATCCATCTTTCCACTCTTTTTTCTGTAAGTTTTTTATAATTTACTCCCTTTTGACCTACTACCCTGACGAAACATGAACACAAACATAACGTTTATCTTTCTCTCTATTCGAACGGTTGGACCAACCGTACAGGAGCCAGACTTTAGGCATTTTTGATGTCCCAGCCTTTGTTCAATCCAGTCCGACTATTATACAAACTCACTTATTTCAAACCTTAATCCTCGTCTCGCATCGTAATCTTATTCCCTGTAGTCCCTCAGGTTCTCATCCTCATTCCCAGTCTTAGTTTTCTCTTTATGCTCATCCATCGTTCAAAGACCCTGCATTCTTGCAACCTTGAGGCTATAATCTATATATGACATCATTCAACTTTTTAGATCACATTTAACCAGTCTTCAAGGTATTCTTTTGACCTTACGCCAACAGCTTTGTCGTTCATCTTTAGCATTCTCTTCATATAATTATCCATATCTCGTCTCCGTCTTCGTAGCTTCCCTCACTGCCTGATGAGCACTGCGCAATTGACTGGTGGTGGTTGGTCAACCTCATGCAAGTGCATGCTCTTATCCAGAAAATGTTATGCTTATTTTTCCCCATTGTCCTTCCCACCCTTATTTTTAAGTTTCATTCTAGAATGTCCTCATATCTCGCTCGCATCCTCTAACGTCACCCCGTGAGTCTAATCCTAGCTCCAGCATCTCATCTCCAGTAGCAGGCAGTTATCTTCTCACGTCCTAGTCCATCCCCCCTTTATCCTATTCTCGCTATCTCAGTAACACACAGCTGGCCTCTTTCCAACAGCTAAAACATCATTTCATAGCATCACCTCAGCTGGTCTACTCTACAAGCATTCTACACCTAACAATGTCCCCAGCTGGCTTTCATCCACCGGCTTCACATCATTTTCCCCCATCATCAGTAACATCATCCTGTATAGACTCCTTAAGTCCCAGCACGTAAGCCCCGAGTTAGCATAGGTTCTCCGGCCTTTTCTTACTTTCCCAGTTTTTAATTCCCAGCTTCTGCCCCGGCCTCAGTTTTCATTTTTGGGGGATATTATTTCTAATCGGCAATACTATTTCATGGCATCACCACATTACCCCAGCTGGCCTTCATCTACCAGCATCTCGCCAATACACGCCTAACGGCATCCCCAGCTGACGTTCATCCATCAGCTTCCCAATTTATCCCTATCACAGTAACATCACCTTTTACAATCTCCTTAAGTCCTAGGCTGTAAGCCCTGAGTTAGTGTAGCTCCCCCACATTACTCTCTGATTCCGACACTAATTCCTCGGCCTTGGCCTCAGCCTCCTTTGTTGGGGGATGACATTCCTAACCTACATCGGGAATGCTCATCCAAGCGTATTGCAATCCACAGCTCGATGTCCTCAGCCGGGGCCCGAGCGGCAAAGAATTTTAATTCATGTATGCCAATAAACCTTTTTAATCGCTGTCTTTCTCTGTCCGAGTCTCTTCAGATTGAACTTTTAGATGAGCCTCTGCTGCACCACCTGAATAGAATAATTAGGTCATTAAGGCTCTGGAAAACTGATCTACACAAGGAGGAGGTAATTAAGCCATTTGATTCCAGTGTTTTGTATCTATGGCACATCTAAAAACTGGGTGTCAAACTCCAGTCTTTAGAACACATGGATGCCCCTGATCTAGGGCATCCATGTGTTTTCTTTTGCTGGGTTAGGGTTCTTTACTGGCTTGCTGTAATTATTGGCTGTCAGTGTGTGAGTGTTAATCACCTCCTAGAAAGATATTAATAAGTGAACTTAAAATGTATACGTATGTTAATCCAGACAAAATAAATATTTGGTAAATCAATTAACTTTTAAGTGTAAAAAAATAATAGTTTCATAAAAATTTTCGGCTTATCCTTGACAATTCTATTCTTTTTTATTTAAACTAAAAGTGACTTATTTGAAAAAAAAAAAAAAACTGCTGATGGTACTTTAATCAATTAATGACCCTATCTGAGTGCAACGCTAAATCATTAGAGAATTTATCAAAACACAAAGGAAGCCATTACAACCATTGTCTCTCCTATTTTTTCTAGAATCTTTAAAAAGAGGGGTGTCTGTCTTTGCTTTCAGGTTTGAAGCACTTCCATTATTCCACATAGGCTTATGTTTGAAATGATGTGGACCGAATTAAAATTGGTTATGGACAGAAGACAGACCATATCTTCTGACCAATTTTAAAGTGGCCAGTCTTCCCCAACCACTTCAAAATTGTGACAGTATAATTGTTAATTATAAAAATGTCAATGCAATATGAGTGCTTTAATTGCATATAGTCAACATAATTTACAAAGATTAAGGCTTAGAAACAGCCTACATGTAATTAATCTATATCATCTATCTATTTTTCTTTCTCTCTCTCTCTTTCTATATATATGTTAATTTAATAATTTAAATACTATTTAAACTTTTTGAACATGGTCTATTTTCATGGTTTCAGTTTCAAAACAGAACTAAAACAAGTAGGATGCCGGCCCTCCAGGACTGACTTTGGGCACCACTGCCCTAACTGAATGTGATGGATCCTCGTCACATTGAACCTAAAGTTAGCTTGATAATCTTTGGAGGTCATTTTTTCATTTACTTAATTGAGATTTTTTTTGGGTCAGTGCGGTTAAATCCCCCCCCAACATACAACATAAAGTCCTGTCTGTGGATTTAGGGATCAATCAGAATGGGGAGAAAACTTGAAAGAAAGAACAAAATTGATTTCAGAGGCACAAGAAATCAGGCCGTTCCTCCCGATCTGAACTCGAGTGGTGTTCCGGTATTTGGACTTCTGTGCTCGTCATGGATTGTCCATAACGAACACCATGTTCAAACATAAGGGTGTCCATATGTGCACTTGCCACCAGGACACCCTAGGTCGCAGTTTGATGATCGACTTTGTCATCGTTTCATCGGATCTGCGGTCGCATATCTTGGACACTCGGGTGAAGAGAGGTGCGGAGCTGTCCACTGACCACTACCTGGTGGTGAGTTGGCTCTGCTGGTGGGGGAGGATGCCGGTCAGACCTGGCAGGCCCAAATGTGTTGTAGGGGTCTGCTGGGAATGTCTGGTGGAATCCCCTGTGAGACGGAGCTTTAACTCCCATCTCCGGCAGAACTTTGAACACGACCCGGGGAAGGTGGGGGACATGGAGTCTGAGTGGACCGTGTTCCGTGCCTCTATTGTCAAGGTGGTTCATCTGAGCTGTGGCCAAGGATGCCTCCTGGACGCCTCCCTGGTGAGGTGTTCTGGGCACGTCCCACCAGGAGGAGGCCCCTGGGAAGACCCAGGACACACTGGAGGGACTATGTCTCTCGGCTGGCCTGGGAACACCTTGGGATTCCTCAGGAGCTGGAAGAAGTGACTGGGGAGAGGGAAGTCTGGGCCTCCCTTCTGAAGCTGCTACCCCCGCGACCCGACCCCGGATAAGCGGAAGAAGATGGATGGATGGATGAAGAAATATGGTTATATTTTATTATTGTTCTCAAAAATTTAACTAACAAAACAGGATAATACTGTTGGGATCCAGGTTTGTTTGAGTTTGGCTTTGGATTTTATTTTATTTTTGGTGTTCTTTTGGTTTCTCTATTTAGTTTGCCCCGTTTTCCACTTTTGGTCTTCCTTAGTGATTCTTGTTTCTAGTCATTTTCTGTTGTAGTTCTTTAGTCCAAGTTATTCTTTAGTGCTAGAATTATTTACTATTCCCCTGTGACACTCTCTCTCTCCTGTCTCACCCTCAGTTATCTCCTGCTCTAACCATTTAAACCTGTTATCAATTTACTCATCATCCACTGCTTCCACACCCTACCTCCCAGTATTTAAGTGCCTCGCTTTCTGTCACTAGTCACCAGTTTGTCTTGTTTCCTCACCTAGTCTTTCTATTTGTGATTCCCTTATGTTTTCAGTTTTTGGATTTGTTTGCATTTCTTTTGAGCTTCTTTCAATGTACCTTCTTGTAAGTTGGATTTTGGCTTTTGTTTAATTTATTACTCACTTAAATACTACGATTAGGCTTGCTGCTTTTGGCTCCAATATTACCACACATCATGACAAATACCTTTTTTTAAAATTCTTTTTTATTGATTTTCATAATTTTATGTAAATATCAACAAAGGTGAACAGAAATAACCCACCCCAAATCAACAAGGAGCACTGCAGTGTCCACATAAAAACATACATACAGCCTACATACACAGGCAGACATTCCAGGCATGGTGTCGGACAGCCAAATGAAGGATATATTGAATGTAAAAAAATAAATAAATAAAATTAAAAAAAAAGAGGAAAAAAGAAAAAAAGGGTGGAGAGGACAGTCCTCATCTCCAGTTGAAATCTCGGTCTGTAAGAAGGATTGCAGTGGGTTCCAGATCCTCCAGAACTTGTCTGACTTTTGATGAAGATTGCGAGTCAGTGTTTCAACTGATACAATAGCATAGATTTGTGATATCCATATATCAACCGTAGGGACCTGTGGTGCTGACCATCTCAGGAGTATAAATTTTTTGGCCAGAAATAAGAGGATTACAAGTAATTGTTTAGTATTTGCATCAAGTAGATACTTAAATATTTTCCGCCTGCAGTCTGCGTTTAGTCAGCAGAATCGCTAGATAAACAAAAAAATATGTCCGAGAGGAGATGAAGACTGTTTGATAGGGGAGCCATTCTAACTAGACTTAAGTCAGGTAATATTGGCAGATCCAACAGCTAGTGAAAAATTAAACCGAGAAACATGCAATTCAGCATTTTTTTATGTTTAATTCTAAACATAAAACAGGACTGTCAATAACAAAACTATTTTCCACTCTTCCTAGAAAGTAATGTTTCTTACCATTGATCAATAATTTCTCAGCTTTGCACTATGTGTTAATCACATGTGTGGAATTGGCCTCCTCTCCTTTTTCTGCTGGCGGTTTGGTGCAGAACAACAGTTTGGACCTCAATATGCAGAGCCTAGCAAGAAGAGGTTGCTCACAGCAGCAGTCGCTTCTCACCCTACGGAGCATCAGACAGTCTCAATATTCATAGTATAATTCATACATGTACAAAACATTTATAAATTCACAGAATGATTCAAAAATGCATAGAACAAGATTCACAAATGCACAGGATTCACATGTGTATAGAACAAGATTGACATGTTTTTCTGATGCAGACACAAGTATGTCTTAATTTACAAACTGCTTCTAGTCCTTGGACTTCATTGCATTTGTGTGGGAATTTTTAAATTGCTCTTACTTGGCGAAACCCACAATATATGTTTTAACAGGGAGTGATTTGAAACCAGTCAGAAATCCTTTTTATTTTAATCAATCATAAAAACGCAGCCACTGGAGTGAAGGAGATATAACTTATCTATTAACCCATTCCAACACTACTGTAGCTATGTTGAAGTGCAGACAATTTGGACTGAGGAGCGACAAGTGAAATATTTAACTTGGCTTAGTTAGCTACTTATCCCCATGTTATAAGAGGTTTTTTAATTATTAATTGGTTTAATTGTGCAACTATCAACACAAGATAGAGAGATAAGTGATTTATGCTACCGCTTCTGTTTGCACACAATTTGTTGTGATTAAAGTAAAGGATGTAGTTTAAGGATTTTTTTTTTTTTTTTTGACTTTCGAGACCTTTATTTCACAGTAGACTGGTCTTTTTCAAGCTGTGGTCCCCGGATCACTGGTGGTCCGCAGGCGCCCCTAGTGGTCTGTAAGGTACTGCATGTAAACGAACTTGAACAACAGTTCTGAACACCGTGATGTGAGGTCAAAATGCAACGCTACAACTAGCTTACCAAAGGACTGTGTTAAAAATAACAATGGAAAACTGGCTTAAAACCAAGCCACGCAAAATAAAAGCTGAAGATACCAGTGGAAAGAAAACAACTCCAGGACTACTTGTATGTCGTTCACTAGGAAAGGATTCCTTGAATCCACTTATGAAGTGAGCGGTAGGACTCGTCTCAGTTAGTGAAAACTGTTCTTTGTTTCTTGTTAATTTGCTCGGCTATAATTATCTGCTTACACATCTACAGATGTTTTTATTAAAATGATTAAATTAATTACAATTGATAGAAGTGGGTGGATTATTTTTCTATTTAAAGGTGCAAAAAATTATTATTTTTTTCTGTTAATGCAAACATGTCTATTTTTCTTTAATTGTGCTTTGAAAAAACAATTAGCCCTAATTATTGTTAATGCACATAGCAGTAAAGAATTAATTTTATTTCTATGTGTTTGACATCATTGGAAAGCTTAGACACTCTCAGAATCTGTGAATAACTCAAAATATCCAACTAGACATGTTCATGGCTTTGTGGTGGCCACACATTTCCCAAACAGCACCACTCTTCTCAATAAGATGAACAAAAAAACCCCAATAATATGCGAGTTAAGAGACTAATATTTTCATTTCAGGTTGCATTATATATAAAGACATTATTGCAGGGGCAATTTCAAGTTAGGTGGTCATTGACTGTTAACTGGGTTAAGTGGTCCTCGGCTTGAAAAAGTTTGAGAAACACTGCAAAAGACTGACGAGAACAAAGGCTGTATAAGAGGGGGACTTGAACCCACGACAGTAAACATTGAAGACTTGAAGCTTCCATACACGAGTTGTGTGCCACCAACGCAGCTGTTGAAGTAATTTGGGTTTTTTTTCTTGGAAAGCTCCAATTCTGACTCCCTGGAGCTAAATATGATGACCTGTATATCTATGGCAGACCTCACTTTAAGTAGACAAAGCATTTATATATTGTGATGCCACAAGAAATAAAATAAAAACAAATCATGTGAGCACTTCAAGCTTCTCCACAGCATGAAGCACCGGTCCACTAAGGCGTGGGAAGTCAAACTTTATCAGCACAGTCACAGTTAGCATGTTGAGATGTAAACGCAAACACCACACATAACGCTTTGTTCACGAAGAAATATTCTCACTGCATGCTCAACATGCACCTCTAAATGAGCATGTGTGAACACTGAGCGCAACTCGATGTAAACATTTGTGGTTCACATTGAGCTGCGTGAGCAGAGCAAACGTTGTGGATTTAAATTTAACTCACCTTGATGAATTCCCCAGAGACACATTCATCCTCAAATTGGGTTGATATAAATATCCATACAGGTCAACCAGTGTCCAGTTTGAGTGAAAGGAGGCACGCAGTCTGCAATGAGGTGAACTTCAGACATCAAGCAGCGACAGGGTGACGGTACAACAGCTCCCATGGTTGCCGAGAGGCAAGCTTAGCATACTCACCAAAGGAAACAAAATGCATAAAAGCTCAACTGGCACCAGAGTGATCTTGGTTGAATGACTGACGACCCATCATAGTCTGACGTCTCACAAGCTTCGCCCCCTCAGAACAGGAAGTGACTTTTTATTTTTTATTTAGAAAGCTCCATCTCAAGTATCTGGGAGCCATGGTCTAAACCACAGGTGTCAAAGTCCAGTTCTCAAGAGCCGTTTTTAGATGTGCCACAGCTACAAAACACTGGAATGAAATGGCTTAATTATTTCCTCGTTGTGTTGATCAGTTCTCCAGAGCCTTGATTCTATTCAGGTGGTGCAGCAGAGGCTCATCTAAAAGTTGCAGGACTGTGGCCCTCAAGGACTGGAGTTTGAGACCCCCGGTCTAAACCCATCAGGAAGTCAGCCATTTTGGATCAAATCCATGATTGTCTTTTTTTATATTTTTTTATAGCACACTCATTCTACAACTTTTGAGATCCAGGCTTCAAACTCAGTCAGCACAGTCTTGAGGCATTGAAGGTCAAAAGTTCTAAGATTTTTTCTACATTAAAGCATGTGGCCAAGCCTCAAATCTGAAACCCACCATGAAACATCAAGGTGGAATAACTTCCACATATGAGCTCTCAGCTGCATCACACTTCATTTGTATCATCACAGACGAGAGCTCATCACATTCAAATGGGCAATTAGTGACATCACCTTAGCCTCAAGCCCTTTCAACAGAAAGTCACCTGTCTTCCCACTTTTTTTCTTCATTTTACTCATCTGGTACATGCAGATTTCAACCTGTGTATAATGAAATAGAACATAATGGTAAATCCTTCTCAACTGCTGGCGGCAGCGTGTGGGCAAGGCTAAATGGCGAATTATAATCCCTCTCCCTTTGCATATAGTTGTCTCTAAATCATACATGTGTCATCTGATTTGAACCAAACTCATTAGGATTGACCTTTGTTAACCTATGAAGAGCCCAATTGCATTAAATTGCAATTCAACTCCACTGCTCCCCTGGATTATTCCTACAACTATATCTTCTAATACATCAGCCGATCTGCACCAGACCTTTTGCTCATCCACAGGAAGCATTGCAGAATTCATTGGTCTATATCACTTTGTAGATTGGTGCGTGAACTGTGCGAGAGCATGGATTGTGGCATGTGGGCCACGTGCCACAGTCTGCACATCTTTACTACTGCTGTTCATCTCAGAGATTCTATTCTTTACCTTAATTTTTACAGTTTTACACTCTATTATGATTCCGAAAAAAATAAAATAATAATAATGCAAGGCATCATTTGTTGCCAGTCACGTGGTTTTCAGCAAGACAACACAAGCGTTGAAGCGGGGCTTCATCGGACACGCCCCCTTTTTATTAGGTACAGGCTCAGTCAGAGCCGCTGAAGTGAGGAGCTAACTGTTAGCTGTGGCTCTGCAGTTCAAACAAAAAGCCCTCCAGTAAGTAAATACTTAAAGGAAAAGATATGCAACATCTTTAATTTACTTTCACTGCTCAATAGGAAGAAACACATTAACAATAAAAATAAGACTGCAGTTTGTTATTTCATCACTTTGGAAGAATCATGATAAACTGCTTCGCTATGCCTTAAATCAAAACTAGCTAAACTGCTACGTTGGCTTCATAGAATTGGCTCTTTTTTCTGTCGAAGGTAGCTAATATTTCAATTATATTTAGCTCTCTAACTCTTACTTTAATGAGAAGAGTTTGAAACTGGAGGGAGCGGATGAGCATTACCATTAGCTGACAGTATGGGAGCTGTTGAGGAAAAATTATTACTTTTTGGTGCTTAATACAGTTAATCATACGCCATGTGTAAAAGGTATATTGAACATTCTTATTTTGAACAAATTTCTTAATTTCGAACAGTTTGTGTTAAGGATTTAAAACTAAACTATTCAATCGGTAAGTATTCAGAAACAGGAACCAAATGCAGATCAAAAGGGGATCTCTCTGTGAGGCTCCTGCTGTGTTATCAGAGGTCAGGAGGCCATAAATTAGCATCTACTGCAGGACAGAAGCCTGTTTGGTTCACAGAGCATCAAAAGTCTTCCAACCAACATCTGGGATGGTATAAAACTAAATACAACATAGAATGTTGAAACCATTAACATTTAATTTCTAAGACATTTTTCTAAGTATTAATAGCAGGTTTTTAATGAAGATTGTATTATCTAAGTTTAGAACTACTAATCTAGTAAATGATGAATGTATTTGAAAATTGTACTATCTGTGACAATATCTGAATCAAATGGAAATTGTTTGAATGTTATGTTTCATAGATTAAGAAAAGCAATTGTACCTCATTTTGTTTTGTTGATTGTATGTGGCAAGGAAGGATTTAAGTCTTTTGAGAATGCTGGATGCAGCAGAGCAAAACTGAGTGTGTGAAGGTAACCTTTCCTTGAACCAAATTACTGGATTTAGCTTTGTTCTGAGATAACGGGAGACACTCCGAATTTCACAGGTATCTGTGAAGTCTTGTTTTATGTTTTTATTTGCCCAGGTGGCTCTAGAGCCCAGAAAACCAGGATGCAGCTGCTTGCTCCATTGTCTTACCGGAGACAAAAATGGCCTTTGATCTTGGCGTGAAATTAAGGGAAGTTTAAGGTAGCTTCTGGTTGGTCAAACAGAGGTACGCCTTAATTGAATATATTAACAAGGAAAGAAACACCTCCACTATAAAAGTTCGTGCACAAAAATAATAATTCAGATAGCTGCCCTATTTTGCCTTTTCGGCATCAGCTTTCTCCAAAGACATGTCTTTGCCTCTTTCTCTATCTTTTCTTTCTCTATCTTTTTTGTCTCAGGTGAAGAATGTATATCTCTGTAACTCTGCGGTTTTCTTGTTAATTCATATGCTGCTTTGTATGGGATTAAACTCTGTAATTCTGTGACGTCATCACGCATTGTTGTTTTCCTTGTCGCCGCACGCCGCCCGCTGAGAGGACCTGGGATCTAGAGGAAGAGTGAGCCAAGCTTTTTCCAAATTGAGCTAATTTAAAATACTCTTCCTTAACAGAGCCGAGAGCAGAGGAGCTATTGCAGAGCAGCTGACAGTAAAAAAAATAAAAATAAAACAAGCCTTTATTTGTTATCATCTTCAATGTAGAGCCTTTAAAATCACAAAAGAAAATCTGAGCACTTTTCTAGAAAACGCTGGTGCTGAGCCTTAAGTTTAAGTTATGATACTCCCGGATATTCAATTTCTACATATTTATAGGTTCTCTACCATCCAGGACATAGAAAAACAAAAACAAAATCTAAAAGTTTAAAGCAACTGAAGTTCTAATTTAAATAACACATAACTTGTCTTGAGAACCACTGCAATAAATCAATATTCATGAGGAATTTTAAGTGGAGCCACTTGTTAAAAACTTGTTTTTATTTACTGCTTTAAGAGATTAAATCTGTGACACTGAACCAAACTCGTATCTAAACATTCGAATCTTAGTTTGATTTCTGTGGGTCTGAACAGGTTGAAAAAAACACATTTATTTATTGCTACTTACTAGTTATTTTTGGTCCTAAGGCCTGAACACAAAAAATATTATTTAAACCACATTTTACGTTACATTTAACTTTAACTTTGCCGACCTCCCCAATATTGCTCTTAAGAAATGTTCTTCTTTATGGTCCCCCAAATAATGAGATGGAATTTACGCCATATATATATAAAATAGCCACAAATAAATCCACAATATTTGTGAAATAGCTTACCTCGTTTTTGCATGAAATTGAAAAGGTCATCAAGAAAGTCTTTGCGCTTTTCATCTTCATCAAGGTCATACAACTGAAAAACAGAGAAATCACAGGAAAAAAAAGTTTTTCATCAAAGAAAAATACCTTGATTCAGTGACATTAAAGACCAGGGGCCTCATGCATATTAAGTGCGCAGTTTTCACACCAAGACTTGGCGCACTGACAAATGTAGAAAAGTGCGGCGCACAAGAAAACCTGGATATATAAAGTCGTGCGCATGCACGTGGCTGCGCATCTTTCCTTTATAAATCCCAATTTGTGGGAAATTGAGTGCAGCTGCTGGCTAGCCCTGTCACTACCCATAAATACATATGTAAATTAGTATAAATACACGGAAATTTATCGCCCCAGCACGTGGGGCGATAACCATGGCAATGTCCTTGTTTGTGGCAATATAAGTATTCCATCCATCCATCCATCTTCTTCCGCTTATCCGGGGTCGGGTCGCGGGGGTAGCAGCTTCAGAAGGGAGGCCCAGACTTTCCTCTCCCCAGCCACTTCTTCCAGCTCCTCTGGAGGAATCCCAAGGCGTTCCCAGGCCAGCAGAGAGACATAGTCCCTCCAGCGTGTCCTGGGTCTTCCCCAGGGTCTCCTCCCAGTGGGTCGTGCCCGGAACACCTCACCAGGGAGTCATCCAGGAGGCATCCTGACCAGATGCCCGAGCCACCTCAACTGGCTCCTCTCGATGTGAAGGAACAGCGGCTCTACTCTGAGTCCCTCCTGGATGACTGAGCTTCTCACCCTATCTCTGAGGGAGAGCCCAGACACCCTACGGAAAAAAACCATTTCGGCTGCTTGTATCCGCGATCTGTTCTTTCGGTCATGACCCAAAGCTCATGACCATCACTGGCTCCCTGTCGCTCAAAGAATAGACTTTAAAATACTGTTAGTTTATAAATCACTGAATGGTTTAGCACCACAATACATTAAAGATTTGCTGCTGTTGTATCAACCTTCCAGAACTCTCAGGTCTTCTGGTTCTGGTTCTGCTCTGCGTCCCCAGAACCAGAACCAAACTGGGAGAAGTGGCATTTAGCATCTATGCACCACAAATCTGGAACAAACTTCCAGAAAACTGTAAAACAGCTGAAACACTGACTTCCTTTAAATCTCAACTAAAAACCCACTTGTTTAGAGTTGTATTTGAAACGTAATAAATTGCAAATTTATTGACGGAATCTGACTTGATGTCGTGTTTTTATTGTTGATTCTATGTTGCATTGTGTTTTTGTGTTTGATTTGATGTAAAGCACTTTGAAATGCCTTGCTGCTGAAATGTGCAATACAAATAAAGTTTGATTGATTGATTTTGATTTGACCATAATAACTTAGCTTAAATAAGTTATTACCTATTTTTCTGACTTTTTAGCCATGTATACTGTATACATGGCTATACATCTATACATGTATACTGAATGGAGTAAGTAAATTATAGAGAACGAAGTATTTAGGCTTACATTAGCATTTTGGCTAATTTCAGCTCATACACTCATTTTAACATACTCAATGGTGCATGTCCAGCTTACTTAACATACTTGTGACTTTCCACCAGCTAATGACTACTATTTAGCTAAGCTTAGCATTGATGCTAATTTTTAGCATCAGAACCCTGGGTCCAAACCGACGGCCACACTTTGGCAGGCCCCAGTTAAATTTCTTCAGGAATTTTCTTGTTTACTTTATGTTCATGAAAACCATAACACTAGCACATTGCATACAATGTCTCATGGGAAAGAATAGATTCCAACGTTTGTCATGCATCAACACCAAACAGTCAAATATTCGTAAAACATTTTCATATTCACAGATGTAAATGTAAAGCAGTGCATAAATGTTACAGAAGAGGGTACTATTGTTTTCTGTAATTGCTGGTATTACCACAATTCCGAGATGTTTGTCCTGCCGGGGACACCGTAGTGCAGGGATTTTGTGAGCTGCTGAATTCCTTACAGTGTGTTTACTGCCTGTAAGGTAAGCAGCAGCTCCGCTAGCCCGGTGTAAAATATACATTGCGTTGGTATGCCGATCTTTTTTTCTGTTTGCTCAGTGTGCCAGTTGGCTGCAGATTGCATCTTGTTTTGATGAGGTTTGATTGTTTTGTAAAGGGAAAATGGTTAAATCCTGACAGTCTGTTTACTGCCTGTAAAGTGGATGAAATAAAGGCGCGAAAGTCTCCCCTCCACGAAGAGCCCTCTGTCCGATTCCTCTCCTGCACCGAACACACCCCACTTTCACGAAAAGAAACACAACGCAGAGCCCATAGGGTGTCCTCCACCAGCTGCAGGTCTGAAGAGGGAGAGCCTGGGTTACATAAATGAAATGCTCCTTTAATTTCTAGTGTTGGAAGGCTGTCATTTTTGATGCGCTGCTTGAGCTGAAATGGAACCGTCCGCTCGCTTGCTGTTCGTCCAGGAGGCTCCAGCAGCACAGGATGGAACATCAGAGTGGCATTGCGGCTATGATAGAGACAAGGAGCCGCTATGGAAACGTGACGATAAAGGCAAAAGCAATAAAAATATCATTACATATTTCACAAAGGTTTTTGTTTATATATATTTTTTAAATGTAACTAAATTTGTAATTCTTAATATTTTCGGAAGTAACTGTAACTGGATTACATATTTTCTCATTGTAACTGTAACGAATTACAGTTACTCTTTTTTTGTAATTAAATTACGTAACGTCGTTACATGTAATTCGTTACTACCCAACACTGCGTGTATATAGTATATTGTCGCACTTTTGGTTTCCAGGGTAACGGAGGCGTTGGTGTAGGTGAAGATACACGACAAAAAAAATAGAAAAAACCTCTTGCATGAACTTTACTTCTTTCAGCAACAGATGAATTACAACGACAGCCGAGTTGTTCTCATGTAAGAACCGTGTCGCTTCTGGTCTCTAGCTCTGGCACAGACAGCGCTTAGCAATATCCGGGCAGTGAGCAGTGAGAACCATAACAACAACAGAACATAAACATTGAGTCTCGTGATATTCTTTTTCTCTCGAACTGCGTTGCATTTAATGACCTAACTAGGCTTGGAAAACTAAAAAAAAAACTACGAAACCAAGCTTAAGGTCTAATAAAGTTGAACCTTCTTTACACTATCCCCCCTTTTAGGAATACTGAGTCCCTTCAGTACAAGTTATACAGCCAAAATTGAGAAAGAAGTGGTAGTTATAAGAACGTAACTACTGAAATGTATATGCCATAAGGGCAAGAAAACATAAACCAAGTTATTTAAATTCTGCAATTCTAACATTCAACTAACTCACTAACTAAACTAGTGCCTAAATCTCTGCGGTCTTTTGACTAGACGACCACTAGATGTTTTAACAGTCTTTTCTGAAGAATTTGAATCCCCCTGTCTTTCATCTGGCCAGCATCCTGGATCCTTGGGCTGGAGGTCTTCATCCTGATCATCTGTCAGTGGTAGTAGAGGAACCAGGGGAACATCCTCTTCTGCTGGTTGAAATTCTTGGTCTTGGCAATTCTTAAGCAGTCTGCTTCTTTGACGTAAAACCCAGACTGGTATCACGTCACTGTCATACGGCTTGAGCTGATCGTGGTGCATCACTGTCCTGCGCTTGGGACCTTGTATTTCATACAGCACAGGACAACGCTCCGCCTCCTCTGAAAATCATATTGATCTTTGCCAATTCTTAATTGTAAGCTATTTTATAATGGTAACATCAACAATGTGTCTCCACTGATAAGGTTGAACTGAAGAGGAGATTGTACAAAAAAAAAAAGAAAACGTGAGTAATTTGTGTGGTCCACTGTTGACCCAGCCTCCAGGTTTTGTGTTACGGCCCTGCGTTTGGTGTCAAAGCTCAGCGCACAGAGCTCCTCCTGCAGCTCCACAGCTCAGATGGCTGCACAGATTTGTGACACTTATCGTAATATTAATAATTAGAATGGCATTAAATTGCCATTATAATTATTGGCAACTACGGACACGTTCATTCGTGGCTGTTTTCACCTTTATTACGCTGTTCATATTAGTCTCAATGTTTGGAATTTTGTGGAGCGCAACGCGAAACTCGACGTCATACAGAGGTAATATATTAACTTGACATTAACAAAGACACAGCGGGACGGATCATCCGGGAAATGATGGACAGGGAGAGACTGAGTAAAACTACCTTAATGACGGACAAATTCTTGGATTTATTATGAGTCTCTGATTATTTCCAAGCCCAAATGAGTAACTTCACGTTCAAAAACGAGCCCAAAAAGGCGCAACCCGCCACTCATTAAATCTGCAAGCGACTTTAAAAAAATTAAGCCCAAAGCTGTTTATAATAATCGGACTTGGCTACAGAAACTCAAAATAGTTCCAGTTTTTCCACCAACAAAATGCGCTTCTCCCTCCATTGTTTACATTTCTGTCGCATAGAGACGTCGGTCACTCGACAAGACGAGTAGAGGAAATACGATGAAATAACAAAAGAAGATAGTAACGCAGTAACGCAAAAATGATTTGGATAAGTAACTGTAGTCTGACTACTGGATTTGAAATAGCAACGCGTTAGATTACTAGTTACTGAAAAAAGTGGTCCGACGTCAGTAACGCGTTACAAATTAACGCGTTTACTGACATCACATATTACTACAAACAAAATATACTTAGAAGTTATTATAGAAATACCTTAACATCTTCAGTATGTCTATTCAACAGAGCTTTTCTAATGAAGAAAAATTTGACAATGTTCTCTATCCATCCTCAATGTACAGTATTTATTTTTATCCTTCTTCATTTCTATCTTTATCTTTCTCCCTCCCTCTTTCAATTTGTATCTTTCTCTGTAATTTTCAGGTTTATTTCCTTACCAAGTTAAGACAGTCAGATTATTTTCCCTCTGACGGCCAAACCTGGTCAAAACTTTTATTCGGTGATGACTGGATGTAGCTGCGTGTCAGGGCAGGGCAGGACAACCTTGAGTTAATTTGTACAGTCGGCCCTTCGCCTTATGATTAGGACAGTTCCTCTTGCTGCTGCTAGCTGTAAGCTAAAATTAGTTCCGCTTTTTTACCTTTACTGCAGAGCAGTCACATTACTTTTCTGTGACATTAGTCATTTTCTTTCTCTTTGAATCATTCTGTTGCTTTTTTCCACTGACAGAAACCCGTTTCAAAGAATCACTGACTTTTTTAACATTGTTTAAAATACTAACCACAGCCGGATGGAGGATAATTCAGCCTGTGTTTGGATGTACTAGCCACTAAAATCTAAAGTCCGGTCTTGGGTAACTATGGCAACCAGTGACAGATTAAAATCCCACTGACGCTTTCTGCAGTCCACTGTGTTCTGAATATCAAACGAAACTGTGACATCTCAATGTGACATCACAGTATAACTCTGAAAGCAGAATTCTGACATCACCAGCGATTATATAAGCTCCTCACAACCATCTACTTTCATCACAACCGTTTAGCAGCCATTGATGATACGTTTCTCTAGACAATTTATTAGCAGTTCACAGCAAGATTTTCATCTTTGTTACATTGCAGTCCAACCAACATAGAGTAGAAGAGGTTGAATTCGACAAGATTGTCGAAAAGGAATTACAGCCACCCAACCCACCCAAGCGCAAGAAAAAGAAGATGTCCTTTGCAGTCTGGTGGGAGCTGTACGCACCTGAGGAGCAAAAAATGTCTGCTGAAAATATCAAACAGCAGGACGCTTCACTGGTGGTCAAAAATGAATCAATTGCAAAATCACAGGAGACAGTGGATCATATAGGGGACAGACCAACACCCGAGAATGACTCCAATGTGAACCAGGTACCATTTCAAACCTGGTCAGAGGAACACGTCCTGGTTGAGCAAGAGATTTCTGCAAGAAATATTGAAATGCAGAACGATTCACTGATCAGTGAAGAAGTGTCCATCGCTAGAGTGGAGGAGACAACCGATATAGAAGGAACAGCCAACAAAGACCAGGCGCAAGAAGAAGAAGATACCGTTTCACATCTGTTTGGAGAAACATGCCCCTGCTGATCTAAGTACTGGAACGAAAGATGCTTCACCAGTTACCGAAAAAGCATCGAGCTCCGTACTGCAGGAGACAGAGAAGGAACAGTCTTTTAAGCCTTGTGCTGAACATGTTAATACGCAGCATACTTCTCTGCCTGACGAATGTAATCAGGAAGATTATTTGAAAAATGAGATTTACACAGAAGAACCTGTGACTTGTACAACACAGCTGGTCACCAAAAAGAAATTCATCTTGAGATCAGAGAAGAAAGTAGATCAAAAAGGGAAGAAACATTCATCAAAGAACAAGCGCATCAAAAAGACGCCGCTATTATGGAAATCTTTCCCCGAATCAGACGCTTGTGTAGATCTAATGTTTTTGACACAAAATAGTGACGTCAATAACAATCCTCTGCTGGAAAATCCAAGTTATCAGGCAGATTTGCCCAGCGGAGGAAAGAAGACGTTTTGGAAAGTGTTCCCTGAATCAGAATCTCACATTGAACTAAATTTCTTCGCTGAACATATCGAAGAGCAAGATGATTCAGTTCCGGCAAAATACGGTCAACAGGTAGCTTCCTTGGAAAAGCAGTGTTATTCCAAGCACACTTTGATTTCCACAACAAATCAAGCAAAGTGTACATGTCAGGCCAAATCCAAAGAACCTGAATTAGGAAATGTCGAACTGCAGAAATACTTGATGAGACAACTTGATGAAATGTTCGACATAAATCGTAAACTAACTGCTAAACTCAAATACCAGAACGATCTGTTGAAGAAAGTTCTCTCGGAGCAAAGACAAAACAGGAACTCAACGGGGTGGGGCCACGAGTGGGTTCAGTGATTGGTGGGAATTGGAAAAGGAGTTTCTGTTATTATTAATTGGACATTTTAGATAATATAAAAAAGCCAAGACATCAGTACTCATATTCATCCATTGTAAGATCTTTATTTCTAACTCTAAACAGAAAATTAGACAACCACATTTATTAATTAGAGGGAGATTTAGAAAAAGAAAATGTAAAAACGTGGAACAAAGAGCCTTTTGAAGTTTAAACCTATACAAAATTGGGAAAAATTTGGAAAACTATTTATCTTTCTGGGAAAGATATATCTATCTAAATTTATGTCCCTTTCTCTAAAGATATCTATCTATTTCTGTATATAGATTTAGAAATAGATATAAACCTGACTTTCAAAATGTATATATGTAGATATATCTATATAGATATAGATCTATATAGGTATATAGATCTATATCTATATATAAAGATATAGATATATCTATTTAGATATTCAGATATCTAAATCTATAAATCCATATATGTATGTATATGTATGCATACATATATGGATGTATAGATTTAGAACACTTCACTGTCCTAAATATATATGCATATATATGTACATGTATATATAATATGTGTTTCTGTTTATGTGTATATATATAGGTAGATATCCGCATATCAATCTATATATCTACCTCTATACATAGATATAAATCTATATGTAGATTTCTATATATAGATAGATATTGATATATAGATGTAGATATGTAGACATGTACATAGATATCTATCTATATATATTTCTCTCATATATTGACATACTGATATCTACCTATATATACACACACGCACACACACACACACACACACACACACATATATATATATATATATATATATATATATATATATATATATATATATATATATATATATATATATATATATATATATATATATATATCGCAGTTTTCAGTTCAGCGAAGTCATCCAGCGAAGACTCAGCGTTCCCTTACCTGTTTAAATTGCTCCTCGTAGGTCCACTCTTGCTGGGAATGGGAGCGCGCGGACGGAGACTCTGTGCGTGAAACTTGATCAGTGGTAAGGAAGCTCACCGTGGCGCCCTTTGGAGACAGACAAGCTTCGTGGAGTTGGAAAGAGTTTGACATGTCTTTGTGACTTTCCTCTTCATCAGTGATCCCCTGCTCATCTGTGACCCACACCTCCTCACCACTGCAAGATTTTAAATCCCCGTCCTTGTCCTCCGGGTGAAGACGCGTCATCCCGGTGGAGGAACCAGCTCCAGCTGCGACAGTGTTGCCCAGAGCGCCGTGGTAGTGGCTAAAAGCCACAGCTTGCTGGTGGATCTGGGACTGTACCATACTGCGGAAAGTTCTGTTTGTTCCCTCCTGCTGGAGCTTCTCCTCTACGGCAAAACGAGCTGCCTGTTGGCGCTGTAGATTTTCCATTACCGCCTCCAGACTGGTCCCGCCGCCCCCGGTGACGGCATGGTGGAAGCCGCTGGGTTCAGATGCCGCCTGAAGTGGAAGGCTGCGGGGGGGCGAGCAGGAGCCAGGCTGTCAAGAGACCATAAGTTAACCTTTTTACCCCTTGATTACTTGCATTTTCAGCTAAAATCTTTTGCTGCGATGAGTCTAATTGACTTACCATAGGTTTGCTTGCCATCTTTTTACAGGAGTTATTCAAAGTTGACTTTCAGTCCAAGAATACAAGATTTAAATATTTGATTGACTAAAGATAAGTGTTGAATGTGGAAGACCTGAGCTGAATTTGGCAACAAGTGGTGCTTGTTCACCACAGTGAATGCAAAGACCAGCCCTACCAACGTATTAACACCTCTGATCCTGAGACACCTCTTTCATCAATATGATTAGGCTACACCTCTGAGATGCCGGGCAATGGCTAAATCATGTTCCTGACACTAGGAAACTTCATTTGAGGATATTGCATCTGAGTTATGAAGCATTTTTATCAGTTTTTCCGCTGTCAAATTTTCACAATAGAATTTGCATGTTTTACACAGGATGACTTGTGTAAATATTGATAAATGTCTACTAACACGCAGGGCAACACAGAGACAGACAGGACACACAACCATTCACACACATACACTCACACTTAGGGAGAATTTAGAGAAACCAATTTACATGACAGTCATGTTTTTGGAATGGGAGGAAGCTGGAGAACCCGGAGAGAACCCACCATGCTCAGGGAGAACCTGCAATTTAGAAAACATAATGTTTCTTTAAATACAATCATCATTCAATCTATGAATATTTCCTTTATAATGTAATTGTTGGGCCATTTACCTGTTTTTAACATATATATGACAGAACTGATACTAGCTTGCATAAGATTTTTAAAAAATAGTCATGATGCTTTAGTAAAACTTGCATTAACTTTGCACAAACAACTAAGAAAAAATAATCTAATTGAAACTCGTGTAATTAAAGCTTAATCGTTTTATTGATTTGACTTGTTATTCTTGTGTAAAAACTGGGTTGTTTGTTTCATAATATATCTAAAGACAAGATTTGTTGTGAATCAGTGCAATGCAAATAAACTGAACTGAATTTAATGCATGGAAAATTGAATATCTGGTCTTTAAAGTGGAGTTGTTAAGTTCCATTTAACGTATATCAGCTGAGAAAAATCCACCTGTATGCGCAGATGTCATACTGAGGATGCAGAGGATGTAAGTTGTTAGCGGTTTTAATCTGAATTCAACATATATCACATACCACACATTGTTATGTGTGGTATGTGATATATGTTGTCTTGTCTCTGAGAGAGTGGTGCAAATAACCCAAACTGATCAGAACTAGGTAGTGCTTCGCTAAGTTCTTTTTTATGTTAAATTGCTTCAAAATGTGTAACCCTTGCTTTCAGAGAAAAAAAAAACATTTCACTAATAATGTTCTATTTATCCTCAGAAACACAGGGCAAGGAAATGCTTCGTCTTTTTTTACCCCTAGTGGGTCGTGGCAGATGGACTCTCGAACTGAGCCAGACACTGGTTCTGCTGGAGTTTTCTATAAAAGGAAGATTTTCCTCTCCACTATTGCTGCTGGTGTGCACGCTTGGTATGAAGTAGTTGTTGTAAAGTCATTGAAATCTATAGGTTTCCTTAGATAGCCACGTTCTAAATATATTTGAATAATAAACTGAGCTTAATAGTAATCAATTAATTGCAACCAAGTAATTGATTACTAGAATTAATTGAAATTTATGTATAACTGAATTGAAATGATTTTTTTGTAAAGCGTCTCAAGGCAACATTTGTTGTGAATTAGGACTATATAATTCAACTGAATTGAATTGATTTATTTTTTGCCCAGTTAGAATGATCTGGCAGATTAGATCATGTTAATAAATGTAGTCCAATTTATATAAATTAATACATTTTGTTTGCCCAAAACGTTATTTCTGCAAATAGCAAATTAAATCCTGCAAATTACTCTCAAACCTTTATGTAAATATAACAGTTAGGGTTGAAGTACAGCAGTTGTTTTCCTTTTACATGTTGTAGGGAAGAAAAGAGAAACTGTAAGTGAAACGATGCTAATTTAGTGGTAAATGCAGTAAGTTTGCTGTCATTCAATTTGACCTGAAAGCACTGGAGAAGACAATAAGCCAGCTCCATCTAGTGGTCATGCAGAATTGTGCTATCCAATGAGATTTTGCCCTCAAATTTTTAATAAAGGGGACAAAATCATTTTAAAAAGACTTTCTAGAGTTCAGGCTGAATATTGCTAATGAGAGTAAAACAGAAAGCCCATGGCAACTGATTATAAACTACTACATTGTACAGGTGCATACAGATGGATGGTCAGTTGCGTGTTCAGACGGAGCAGCAAAGAGAGATGGAAAGGGTTAGTGTTGCAGAGAACTATTCTGCTTAAACATTGGTTTCTGTACTTAAACAGCAACCAGTGAATTAAAACACATAAATATTTAAGCAATGTTTTAATATTGCTTTTTCTTCTTTTTCATTTTTACATGGTTGCAAACAACTAGTAAACTGTAGTTTAAAAGATTGTTGGGTAATAATATAATACCTAGTTACAACTATACATATACAGTTGATCTAAGTAGTTTTGTTTGTATTGACACAAACACAGTAATGGACAATTTGGTTCCCCTTCTCCTGAAGAGAAACGGTAACAACAGCCTACTAAACTATGCTGAGCCAAAAGGAACAACTAATGACAAGCTTCCTAGAAATATAGTGGAGTTGACAGAATTTGTCTTTGAAATGCAGTAGAGTGACGTTCACAAGCTTTAAAAGTAAAGTAAAAATACTCAAACATGTACTTTAGTCTAGTAAATGTACTCTGTTACAGATCACCACTGCACAAACATAACTTTATGCCTTATGCCTTTATACCTTGTTCTACACATATGTTTAACAACAGAAATATCATAAGTAGAAATAAAACTTAGTATTTTTATTTATCTCTTTTTATAAAACAAACGTTTTGATCTCTTAGACATATATGGGAAGAGACTATTAAGACAATTTCTGTACTAAATTAGAGATGTTTTTTTGGAAATCACTGTTAACAGCTACAGTATATCAATCCTCACTTTGACCTTCTTGCATATCTAAAAGAGTAGTTATCCACAAACCTGATTCCAATAGCATGTCAATGATCACCTACAGGTCAGACCTGTTGGATAAACACAAATAATTATACCAACATAGTGTGAAAGAGGATATTTACACTTAATTTAATATCTGCAATTTCCTGCAATCACCTAAATGTAAAGAAACTCATTTCAAATTAATAAATGCCATCCATGCAAGATACTACTTTTAGACTGAGGTTTTTTATTTTAGAATAAATGGACTCATCACTACCTTGTGTACAAATCTATGAACTGCTTAGTTCCCTTGGCCAACAGAAAATTTAATCGGTTGTTAATTACTTTTAAATGTATCTATTTTAATTTTACTCTATTTAAAAAAAATACTTGATTTTAGTTAAATGTATAGCCTGATAAATACTGATCTTTTTTTTTTTCATACCAAGGGTTAGAAAAGAAATTGGATATCATTTAATATGAAGCGCCATCAGATTGGAATAATTTACCTCCCTCATATACATGTATGACCTCTTTTCATATTTTTAACTTGTCTTTATTTACTTATTTTCAAACATCTTGCACCTGCTTTTAATAAGACCAAAGTCTCATTTATTCTAGCCCTACTCCTCTGACATGGATATTCACATGTACATACTCTGTACTCTGTACACATGTGAATATCCATTTGCATGTGAATATGCATTTTCTTATTTGGCATGAGTGTATGTGGCATGAAGTTGTCATAAATTTATATGTATGTGTGTTTTGTCTTATTTTAGTTATTTTCTCTGACTCTGTTTTTGTTTTCCTTGATTTACTTATTTGGAACTCTATTATTGTTCTTTTTTATTTGTTTTTTTTAAGTACCTCCTCAAAAATGAGACAACACATCTCAAGGGGCTATTCTTGAAGTAAATAATCAATGTTCATCCTATATTTATAAACTAAATTAGTGTACACATTTTCTTTTGACGTCACCACTCACACATGGAAATGGAAATGAAATGTTTGCTTAAATCGTGTGTTGTCTACTTTGACATTTTGTGTGGTTTATTTGTTTAAAAGTTGACTAAATAATTATTTCAATTAATACAGTAATATTATTGGTAAAGCGCTACTTTTGCCCAGGCATAGATTTTTTTTAAAAACCCATCTTGCCTGGTTCTTGTCTTTTTGCTAAACAAAGACACACATTTTAAGTAAATAATTTTGCCCCTACTATGTTTCCGTAGTGTTTTTATGTTAATCCGGAAGTAGATCCAGCGGCCCGGCGACGAAAAAATGGCGGAGTCAAAGGAGGAGGTTGACGTCTTGGTCCAAAGAGTTGTCAAAGACATCAGTATCGCATTCAAAAGACACCCCAACATGTAAGTAGTTGAGTTTAAACACAGCGGACGGCTGTGTTTGGGACCTAGTGAACCTTGATTTAAACAGCATCCGGAATCAGATGTTTTACCTGAGGCTCGGAGAATTGCATAGAATGTATAGAAACTTTTGTGTTTTGCAAGCCTGTTTGGCTAATTTTTCTTCATACAGTAGCATTGGCTTTTGAAACATTCGTATTTATACAAACAACGTTTAGATATAGAGATGGACATCGCTAATTTAGTCTTATTCTCTTTGTAAACAGAGTACCGGAGGATTCGCCGCAAATTCGATCATGTCTGTACTATGTCATCCCAAAAACACAACATTTTGATCTATTCTCAGTGATTCAATTTAATTCATTAACTCAAAAAACGGATTTCTTTACAACCAGCGAATGCACACTTTAACACATGGTGATGCACGCCATAGCAGCAGTGAAGCATTTTGTTGTTGTTGCTGTCAAACTATGCCAGCTCTTCCCCAGTCCCTCTGATTGTTCTTCTCTCCGTGTTTTTCAGAGACGAGATCGGCCTAATCCAGTGTCCAGAGGCCCGCTACAACCGCAGTCCCATTGTGTTGGTGGAGAACAAGCTTGGTGTTGAGAGCTGGTGTGTCAAGTTTCTGTTACCGTATGTCCACAATAAGCTGCTCCTCTACCGCCAGAGAAAACACTGGCTAGACAGAGAAGGTATTGATTTTGAATAATATGACTTATTATGATCTTTGCGTCAAACACGCTGATTGAAAATAACTGATTCAGGGTGGTGTCACCAAATTCATACTAAGGGGAGTGTATGATTGCCGTTATGTGTGGAGAAAGGACCGAAGGGGCTGATGCTGGATTTCTTCTGTACTTTATTCTACTCACACATATACTTATAGTGTGTGATTTTCTGTAAGAAATAATAAATAAATTTTTTTTTTAATACATAGACATCTATGCATAATCTTATCTTTCAACTGTTGCCAGTTTATAAACAAAAATAAATAAGGTTGCCAAATCAAATATTGTAATCTTACATATTTCTCTTGCATGTCAATTTACCGTCAGTATTAACGTAACACTTCCTGTAACGAGCAGGGTACAGCATGCTTATTGCATTCTGCAACCCACCACAAAACAGTAACACACTAGCTACTTCCTGGCGATATCTCTCATAATACTGTAAACTACTAAGCCAGTTGTTCCTACAATATTTACACTTACAGAAACACTGAGGAACAATAATTAAATGCACTTAAACCTTAACTGAAAACTGTAAACTACAGACTTTGGAGCCTTTTCTATCCACCTTATTCCTAGGCCCATGAGGCTTTCGTGATTTTTAGGCACGACTTCCACCACTAATCGGAACCGCCATTTGTTTACATGTTACCAACTCGCTAACCGGCTTTCCACTGAGTTTTAGGCTATAAAATATGTAGGAATTCCAGTTGTTACAGCTTACATGTGGCAATATTGTTTTAGCGCTACCTACAGCTAATGCGGGGAGGGATGGCGACTTGAAGAAATGGCCGCAAATAACCCACACTACCTCTCCTTGGGCTTCCACCTTATCGTGGTGGAGGGGTTTGAGTGCCCCAATGATCCTGGGAGCTCTGCTGTCTGGGGCTTTATGCCCCTGGATTGGGTCACCCGGGGCAGACAGGTCCTAGGTGAGGTACCAGACAAAGTGCAGCCCGAAGACCCCAATGGTGAGAAACAACTTTAGACTTGGTGTTCCGTCGCCCGGACGCGGGTCACAGGGGCCCCACTCTGGAGCCAGGCCTGGAGGGGGGCCACGATGGCGAGCGCCTGGTGGCCGGGTTTTTACCCATGGAGCTCGGCCAGCCCCCTCTCCTATGGGCCCACCACCCGTGAGAGGGGCCAAAGGGGTCGGGTGCATTGTGTGATGGGTGGCTGCCGAGGGAGGGGACCTTGGCGGTCCAATCCTCGGTTGCAGAAGCTGGCTCTTGGGACGTGGAATGTCACCTCTCTGGTGGGGAAGGAGCAGGAGCTAGTGTGTGAGGCTGAGAGGTTCCGGCTAGAAATAGTCGGTCTCACGTTGACGCATGGCTCTGGTTCTGGAACCAGTCTCCTTGAGAGGGGCTGGACATACTTCCACTCTGGAGTTGCCCAAGCTGAGAGGCGTCGGACAGGAGTGGGCATACTTGTTGCTCCCCATCTCGGTGCCTGTACGTTGGGGTTTACCCCGGTGAACAAGAGGGTAGCCTCCCTCCGCCTACGGGTGGGGGGACAGGACCTGACTGTCGTTTGTGCTTACGGGCAGAACAACAGTTCAGATTACCCACCCTTTTTGGAGTCCCTAGAGGGGGTACAGGAGAGTGCTCCACCTGGGGACTCCCTTGTTCTGCTGGGGGACTTCAATGCTCACGTGATCATTGACAGTGAGGCCTGGAGGGGCGGGGTTGGGAGGAACGGCCCCCCCGATCTGAACTCGAGTGGTGTTCTGTTGTTGGACTTCTGTGCTCATCATGGATTGTCCATAACGAACACCATGTGCAAACATAAGGGTGTCCATATGTGCACTTGGCACCAGGACACCCTAGGCCGCAGTTCGATGATCGACTTTGTCATCGTTTCGTCGGCCATATGTCTTGGACACTCGGGTGAAGAGAGGTGCGGAGCTGTCCACTGACCACTACCTGGTGGTGAGTTGGCTCCGCTGGTGGGGGAGGATGCCAGTCAGACCTGGCAGGCCCAAACTGCCGGTCAGACCTGCCCGTCTCACAGGGGATTCCATCTGGTGGTATCCAGAGCTGTGGCCGTAAGGTTGTCAGTGCCTGTCGTGGCGGCAACCCTCAAACCCGTTGGTTGACACCTTTGGTGAGGGATGCCGTCAGGCTAAAGAAGGAGTCCTATCGAGCCTTTTTGGCCAGTGGGACTCCGGAAGCAGCTGATGGGTACCTGCGGGCGAAGCGGCATGCAGCTCGGGTGGAGGCAAAAAACTCAGACGTGGGAGGAGTTTGGAGAGGCCATGGAGAAAGACTTCCGTACGGCTTCAAGGGAATTCTGGTCCACCATCCGGCATCTCAGGGGGGGAATCAGTACCCCCACTGTCTATAGTGGGGATGGTGTGCTGCTGACCTCAACTCGAGATGTTGTGGGCCGGTGGGCAGAATACTTCGAAGACCTCCTCAATCCCACCGACATGCCTTCTATTGTGGAAGCTGAGCCTGGGGACTCTGGGTTGGGCTCTCCAATCTCTGGCTCGAGGTAGCTGAGGTGGTCAAAAAGCTCCTCGGTGGCAGGGCCCCGGGGGTGGATGAGATCTGCCCGGAGTTCCTTAAGGCTCTGGATGTTGTAGGGTTGTGTTGGCTAACGTAACTCTGCAATGTCGCATTGACATCGGGGGCAGTTCCCCTGGATTGGCAGACTGGGGTGGTGGTCCCCCTGTTCAAAAAGGGGGACCGGAGGGTGTGCTCCAATTACAGAGGGGTCACACTCTTAAGCCTACCCAGCTAGGTCTATTCGGGGGTTCTGGAGAGGAGGGTCCATCGGATTGTCAAACCTCGAATTCAGGAAGACCAGTGTGGTTTTCGTCCTGGTCGTGGAACACTGGACCAGCTCTACACCCTTAGCAGGGTCCTGGAGGGTGCATGGGAGTTCGCCCAACTAGTCTACATGTGGTTTGTGGACTTGGAGAAGGCGTTCGACCGTGTCCCTCGGGGAGCCCAGTAGGGGGTTCTCCGGGAGTATGGGGTACCGGGCTCTTTGATACAGGCTGTCAGGTCCCTGTATGACTGGTGTCAGAGTCTGGTCCGCATTGCTGGCAGTAAGTCGGGCTCGTTTCCGGTGAGAGTTGGACTCTGCCAGGGTTGCCCTTTGTCACCGATTCTGTTCATTACTTTTATGGACAGAATTTCTAGGCGCAGCCAAGGTGCTGAGGGGATCCGTTTTGGTGGCCTTAGGATTGCATGAGCTTTGGATCATGACCGAAAGAACGAGATCACGGATACAAGCGGCCAAAATGGTTTTTTTCCGTAGGGTGTCTGGGCTCTCCCTTAGAGATAGAGTGAGAAGCTCAGTCATTCGGGAGGGACTCAGAGTAGAGCCGCTGCTCCTTCACATCGAAAGGAGTCAGTTGAGGTGGCTCGGGCATCTGGTCAGGATACCTCCTGGACGCCTCCCTGGTGAGGTGTTCTGGGCACGTCCCACCGGGAGGAGGCCCCGGGGAAGACCCAGGACACGCTGGAGGGACTATGTCTCTCTGCTGGCCTGGGAACGTCTTGGGATTCCTCCAGAGGAGCTGGAAGAAGTGGCTGGGGAGAGGGAAGTCTGGGCCTCCCTTCTGAAGCTGCTACCCCCGCGACCCGACCCCGGATTAGCGGAAGAAGATGGATGGATGGATAACCCACACTAGCATAGTTAGCTACTTCACTGACTCAGTTACTTCGGATGGCTTTTTATCCACACAATGAAATGAGCACACATAAAGCATTTTGGGTTCTCTGTTCAAGTTTAGAATTTGTAGAATTTCCTTATCTGTCGGTAGGCGATGAAAACTTTCGGTTTTGTTTTAGGAGCCCGTTCAAGACACACCTGTTTCTGCCACAAATTAAACTTGGTCTGATTATTAAAGTACAACCATAAACAGCACAACAGTTCCCCGAACTCCGCATGGGCAGACACTTTTTAGTTTTATCTTTATAACAGGTTAATGCATGATTCAGTTCGGTTCTAGTCCCGTGGGGAGATTCTCCATATTACGGTCTGTAGCTGCGTTCATTTCTCCGCTGATTTGCAGCGACACTCGGCAACGGAGAACCTACAGGTTCTGGTTGTGATGGACTAAATGTACCCAGATATTTTATTTTGTCTTATAAAAAATGTTTCTGGCTCAAACATAATGATAAAGACTCAAATCATGAGCTTTATTATTTTTTAAATACAAACAAAAGATAAAATTCACCTCATAATATTATTTAGTTCTGGTGTTTTACACTGTCGGCGCAGAACGGCAGCTCAGATCTCTGACCAGCTTCTCTGCTTTTCTCTTCTTCATTACTATTCTTCAGAGAAACGAGCTGCTAGCAGTGCTGCTAATTCACGGTCATTCCGTAACAACACGTAATGATCGTGTTCCTGTCGCTCCCCGTCATTAAACTCACGATTACTATCCTCTGTACTGAGCAGCTCTCTGACAGCAGACGGTGTGTCCGTGAACAAGTTCAACTAAATATTGTATTACAACCGAAAAAAGAGATGTAACTTCTATCACAAATATAGATTAGCAAAAAACCCTACAAATTATAAAGAAATACTGCTACTTCCGGTGGGCGCTGGAAGTAAGACCCATAATCGTTTCCACAGGAAGCCTCCCAGGAATAAGGTGGATACAAGGCCTATGGTCTTTGGTAGCCAGCATGCAAGGAAAAATAATAGCTAGCTTTCTGCTTCTTCATCCTTTTACAGTATTTCTTTCAAATTTGCCTGTATGAAGTTTTTGCATACTAGCCATTACATCACACTTTAAGGCTAGTGTAGTTTGTATTCAACAATCAGTTCAGCTTTAAATGACTTTCCAGACTATCTTACTACTTAGGTTTTTTTAATACATGTCCTGATTGTTGGCACAGCACTGAGGCAAATGTTGTGTGTGTTTTTGTGTCCAACAGCTCTAGTGGATATTACTTGCACTCTTTTGCTGCTCAATCCGGACTTCACCACTGCCTGGAATGTCAGGTAAAAGAAATATTGCATCTTAATGATTACCGTATATAGTTGTCTTTACAGTTTAAAAAAATCAAAATAAATCTTGAGAAACACTACTAGAACATCTAAAAAAATTAATATTGTGTAAAATTGCACTATTTCAGGCCAGTTATCTCAGAAAGTGAAATTTATTTATTATATAGAGTCATCAACGTTTGTTTCTTGTAATGTTGATTATGGTGTACAGGAAATGAATACCAAAATTCTGAGTCTCAGAAAGTTAGAATACTGTGAAAAAGATAATTAATGGCAACTTTTGGTGTCATACCCTAAGCAGCTATTTAACTAAAAACACCTGCAGAAGTTTTCTGAGCCTTTAAATGGACTCTGGGACAGTAGGACACACAATTATGGAGAAGACGGCTGGCTGGATAGATGTCCAGACTGAGGACAGTCATTGACGCCTGTCACAAGCAGAGGAAGCCTCAAAAGGTCATTGCTGAAAAAGCTGCTTGAGTGTGGTAGGAAAAGCACCACAAATGCACCAGCAACAGGGATAAACTCTGCCTTCTGGGATTGCTAAGTGAAATCCATTCCAGAGGAACCATACTTTAGATCTTTAGACATGAGGTACAGACGTTGTAATCCCCGAGTCAATCCACTCCTGAACTTGAGAAGATGTCTAAGGTGTCTTATCTGGGCTGAGGAGAAATGAAACTGGACACTTGTGCACTGGCCCAGAGTCCTGTTTTCAAATGCAAGTAATTTCTGCATTTCATTTCGAAATCATTGTCCCAGGGTCTGGAGGAAGTGTTGAGAGGCACAGAATCCACATTACTTGAAGTCCAGAGTGAAGGTTCCAGTCAGTGATTTGGGTTGCCATGTCATCTGCTGGTGTTGGTCCACTGTGTTTTCCGAAGTCCTCAGTCAGTCCAGATTTCTACCAGGAAGGCCTAGAGCACTTCATGCTTTCCTCTGCTGACAAGCTGGATGGAGATGCTGATTTTATTTTATTTTCTAGCAGGACTTGGAAAATGGCCACATCCTTAGGTGTGTGTGTGTGTGTGTGTGTGTGTGTGGTTATTGATCCTGTCTTTCTCTGTGTTGCCCTGCGATGCTGCGATGGACTAGCGAGATTTTGTTCCAATTGGAAACTAGTTGTTTTTAAATCATTTCTGACAAAACTACTGTTTCATTTATAAATTTATTGCAAATCTTGATGTGTGTTGTTACAGGAAAGAGCTGCTAGAGTGTGGTGCTCTCAATCCAGAAAGAGATCTTTACCTGAGCAAGCTGGCCCTCACCAAATTCCCCAAAAGCCCTGAGACATGGATACATAGGTAAAGTTTTAAGACTCAGATTTCCCTTTTTAAAGAACAGAACAAATGTTCTCTATTATTCCAAATATTGTTGTTGTGCTCACATTTTGGGTGTTGCGACAGGAAATGCCTCGGGGGTGAAACACGTCAAAATGCATCAACACAACAAATCTAATATAACATTTAAAAAACAAGCACTTAACAGAGTTTGGCTAAATGGTTTACTGCAGAAAAAGACATCTGGAGCAGCCAGACAGCAGGTAAAGCAGCAAACAACTATCAACACTCACCTGGAAGAGCGCAACGGTCAGAAAGCTAAACAATTAACCTGACAATAATGGAAGTCAACGAGTTAGTGGTGGAAGACGCTGGTTCTGCTCTTTGTTTGACCGCCGCTATGCAATATATTTCACAGACGGAGCGCCATTTAACCGCAACCCGGCAGGGAACTCTCACACCAAACAGCTGCCTAAAGCTGCAGCATGTAACTTAAGTAAACAAACTAACAAAAAATAAATAAGATTTTACATATGTATTAAAACTTTCACTGTCCTAACATACGATAGATAATCTCTGAAAAAAATCTATCTCCTCTTCCCTGTGTTGTGCAGAATTACTCCGCTCAGTCAGAACCAGTATTAATCAGCTAGACAAGCTCTCAGAAGTTTTGGTTTAGTAACTCAGGATTGTTTATTTTGGTCCAACTTGCTTTTGACTTTGAATAAATGTTTTCTTTTTTACTTGTCATTATTTGATAAAGACAGTGTTGTGAGATTTATTTGATAACACAGCCTATATAAAAAGCTTTAGGGTATAGAAAGCCGTACTGTTAAATATTGTTTTACTGATTGCAGGTTTTTCAGTTGTACTTTTGTCTGAGTAGCTTATTTATTGTTCTTGCAAGCATTTTGCATGTTTTTTGACTAAATTAGGTGAATTTATGGCCAGATCTTTTTTCCATTTTGCCAGATCACATAGTAGTATTTATACCTTAAGCGAAATATTTTCAGCCAATCCAGATGATCGGTAATGATCAGTGATCGGCAGTGATCAGCCCTACTGGGTGCTTGGAATCAGCAGCTTTAGAACCTGATCAGAGCATATGTTACACGTCTCAGCTGGGTTGAAACGATTGTAACAAATGATGTTTATCGATGTCTCTGCTTCTCCTTTCTTCTGAATGGAAAGCCCGTAAACATGAACGGCTTTAGTGAATGAAAGAACGACCGCCGTCTTCTTCCACAAACTCTGTCTGAGGAGCGAAGGGGCGGGGCTTCTCACTCTAGGCCTCCTAGTTAAACGCCGTCTACATTTTGGTTTCTTCTTTTTTTTGATTTGACATAGTATTTTGGTCAATTTCAGTCTAAAAAACATATATATGATGCATTGCAATACTAATAATTTATGTGGTGGCTTGTAGACTTAAGCAGATTTTCTTGACTATATATAAACAAGTGATGATTACTTTTTTTGAACATTCTTTATTTAAGATTATTATGAATCCAACACACATATATATTTATACATGCACTTACATAAAGAAAAACAAAAAACAAACAAACAAAAAAAGGGGGTGGGGGGTCTCAGCAAACATTTAAGTCCATTTTGGTAATTGACATTTCCATACACTCAGAAAAATGTCCATTTTTACATGATATTTTGCTGTTATCTTCTCCATTATGTACACATTCTTCAATCTTTCTTGCCATTGTTGAAGGGTGGGAGGCAAACGCTTGAGCCAAGACAAAGTTATCATTTTTCTTGCTACTAGTAGCAGAATCTGTAGTAACTGGACTTCCTTTTTCCCAATATAGCCTCCTGGGGTACAAGTGATGAGTAAAATCTGTATTTTATGGTGTATCACACATATCTACTACATAGTGGTAATGTGCAATATATATTGTACACAGTAAAAAGCAATAGAAATTTGGACTACAATAGAGATCTAGTGTCTAGATCTATATCTTGACAAAGATCTATCTATCCGTCTGTCCCTCAGTCACTCATCTTGCCTGTTGGGGGTTGACTAGGACTAATCATGGTGATTTCTCCACCAAAAACTCTTTGTGCTTTAAATCAAGTGAGACCAATTTGTTATCTGTCTTCTGACATGAATTGATTAGGTCAAGGGAGTGATAGGTGGAGCTTTCCAAGAAAAAAAAAGACTTGCTGTTCTGAGGGGGTGGGACATAGATGACATCAGAAAATTATGACATAGTCTCATAGGCGTTTGCTCAGATACAACATCCAACCTAAATCACTCATACCAAGTTTGGTACTACTTAGCCATTGGGAGTGAAAGTTCTAGCTTTCAGTCCCAATGCTTTGGAGAGTATGCCTAGATCACTGCTTGGCCAAATGCTCAAAAACTTATGATTTTGGTAAATTTTAATCCCCCATCCCTTAACTGCATATTGACCAAAAATGAAGGTGATAGCTCAAAATCCCTAGGAAGAGTTTGTTAAAGTTCAAGGAGTGTAAATGTATATTCCTACATTTTAGAAATGTATTACCTAAAAATAATACGTCTTGCGATTAATATAGGCCTATTGCTGCTCAGCCCTAATTATCTCCATGTCATACTTGGAAAAAGCGGCCATTAACACAAGATAACTTTTTTTTAACATCAAAGTGTTTATGAGGGAAATTCAGAATGGCATTATCTTCACAAAGAAGAAACTGATGCAGTCAGTTATTTTGTGAGAATAGTTCACATTTTTTTATTCCGAAAAATAAAAAAATGAATCCCTTAACCCTCAATCTCTAAATCACCACAAATGGCTGTAAAGGTAAACCCTTTAACTACTGTTTTTGAACAATTTGGAGTTCATGCCAAAACTTGGTTCTTTTAAGATGATAAGCTAAATTTTCTATTTTTGCAGTCAAAAATACTTTAACTGTACGTAGTTTGTAGCTATTGTAATATAAAAGAAATTGAAAAGTTTTGCTTCACTCAGATTTTTCATTTTTATTTCTTGTAAATGCACATTGAGTGTTGAATGTATGGACTGGAAAATACAATAAATCTGTAGAATGAGGTATTCTGCTCATGGATTTCAAGACTGATCAAAATAGCACAAAAACAAATGTCATTTTTGACATGTTTATTTTTGAGGATGTACAGGTGTCTCCATTTGGAGTCTCCAAATGTCACACTTGGACAACATCGAATATATAAACTTCAAGTGACTGTAACTCCTCAGTGCTTCAGCATACAGTCATCAATGAGGCTTTAATGAGAGATAATGACCAGAGGAATCCTCTGGTAGACACAACATTACTGATGGTGGAATTACCTAGAATTCTATAAATAATATAGCATATCTAGGGGTCAGTGGAGGTTAGCGTACAGTCAGACCTCCTCCCTCTGCTCAGCCCCAGAAAATACAATGGATGTTCAGGGTGTTAAGGGAATGATTTTTTGTGTACCACTTCACCTTCAAAAATGTACCTTGTCAGCTTTACTCACCAATGTGATTTCTGACATGATTGCTGTGTTGAGGTCTTGTACAGTCCTGCAACCCACATTATATTGCTGTACTACCAATTCATGACCGAGCTGACCTGTGGTTAAAAGATGTGCACCGTTGGTATCACCTTCTCATAGTCATCTGAAATTAAGAGAGTTAGGTTTGAACTATATAGTGGCACCACAAATACTGTCACCATTCTTAGTGGGAGTGAAAAATCCACATAAGAGCTACAGAATTTCAAATAAAGAAAAAAATCATGCACGTTAATAACAAAAAAAGACAGCTAAAAACATTTATTATGCAAATACTGATATGTTATATCATGTCTCCGCTGATAAAATTATACACCTGATTCTTGAACATTCTGTGTTTCCCTGCAGACGTTGGGTGTTGCAGCACATCCTGCGTCAGTTTTCTGCTGTGGCCCACAAGACTCAGCAGCAGGTTGACGCAGAGCAACCTGATACAGAGAGGAGCCAGTTCTTGAGTAGTCATCTGGACAGATTAATACACCAGGAGATGAAGGTGTGCTCTGATGCTGCTTGTCGCTATCCTAGTAATTATAACGCCTGGTCCCACCGCATCTGGGTACTGCAGCACATGGCCAAAGGCAACATAAAGGTTTGACTAACACATTATTAAAAAAATATTACCTCACATTGCACTTTTATTTGCTTAATGTTACTTGTTTATGTCTTCAAAGCAAGTGTCTTATTGCATTGAATGTACGTATGTGTCAACATACAGCTCATCTTACATATTACTTGTCATATTACTTTATACAGTTTTATCACTCAATAGCCACTGAAAGATTTTTTTGTGTCAGGGTTTAAAGATTGCAGCAAATTTACTAAAATGATTTCTTGGATTAAAGCTGGTTATTCCAAATAGTAGATTATCCAGCCCACAAGCACAATATATCAAATACATTCTATATAGGGGTCACTATGTCCTCCAGCAGCCTATGTCTATAGCAGCATAACTACAGGGTTACCTCAAGCCAGTCTAACTGTAGGCTTTATCAAAAAGGAAAGTTTTAAGCATAGTATTAAATGGTGTCTGCCTCAAGGACTAAAACTGGGAGCTGGTTCCACCAGAAAAAACTGAAAACTGAAGGATCTGCCTCCAATTCTACTTTTAGAGCCTCCAGGAACCAGCAGGAAACCTGCAGTCTGAGAATTAGGACTGTATTAGGAGCAAATTTCATTCTGGACCTAACAGAGAGCCTAAGAAGATCATTTAAAATAGCAGAAATATGATCTCTCTTTTTAATTAGAATCACAAGTCTTACTGCAGCATTTTCTTTTAAGTGAATTTTATAAACTTCTTGATTGCAAAGAATTATGATAGTCCAGCTTTGAAGTAACAGATCCATTGGGTGGTTTTTCAGCATAACTCCTGGACAGAATATTTCTAATATTGACAATATTATAGAGAGAAAAGGAATTAAATCATAAAAACTTGTTTAATTTAGGATTTAACTGACATATCCTGGTCAAAATTAATACCAAGGTTCCTTATTTGTCACTGAGGGCCAATTTAATACCATCCAGATAAAGTGATTGTGTAAAGCAGTGGTCCCCAACCACCAGTCCGTGGACCAATTGGTACCGGGCCGCGCAAGAAATAATTAAATATGTCCGTTCTATGTATTGAGTCTGGTGGAGCTTTTAATTTGAAAATACTAAAATGGAAGCTGTCAGCTACGTCTTGCGCGTCAACATGCAGCAGAATGAGTAAGAAATAACGTCATCGGTCTTGATCCTTACAACACGCTGCCCCCCCCCAAACACACACACAGTCACACCCACACACACCCCGGTCCGCAGAAATTTACGAAGGGTTGAAAGGTCCGCTCTACTGAAAAGGTTGGGGACCACTGGTGTAAAGAGTTTCTTTTTCAAAGAAAGACAAAGCTGAAAATTTGAAGTCACCAAGGTTTTCAATACATGTTTATAGTCATCAATCAATCAAATTTTATTTGTATAGCTCATTTCAGCATCAATGTATTTACATCATATCAAACACAGAAACATAATAGAATCAACAATCAAAACACGACAAGGAGTCAGATTCCATCAGTAGATTTATAATTGATTATGTTTCAAGTAAAATCCCAAACAGGTTGCTTTTTAGTGGAGTTTACATCCATAAAACGTTTACCTGTTACACTCCTACTGTTTTATATATATATATATATATATAGTCCACCAAACTGATTAGATTTATGGCTAAAAATAGCAGAATATTATTAGCATAACAGTGAACATTTGCTGCTGATCTTAAACCTTCAGTCTCCTGTTGTTAATCTGCGTTTATTGGATTATTTTCTCACAGGTTTTCCGTGATGAACTGTCATCTGTGCATCCATGGGTCTCCATGCACGTATCTGATCACAGTGGGTTTCACTACCGGCAGTTCCTTCTCAAGGAGTTACTGAACACTGAACTGAGCCAGTCTTTGTCTTCTGATTCTGCTAGCACAGTCTTTTGTCCATCCCAGCACCAGAGCAATACAGTCCATAGCACCTGTCCTCAGGCTAATGGTGAGCTGTCATTGGCTGATGCAGCCTGTGGGGATAAGATCACTACAGTATTTAAACTTTTTTACCAGGAGACTGAACTGTGCTCTGACCTGATTCAGTCTTTTCCTGGACATGAAACACTCTGGAGTCACAGGTGAGCTTTCATAATTTGAATATATGCTTTCTGATTTGAATACCCATTACTACAGGAAAAAATATATCTGCAGTACATATTGGTGCAAGACATTTATGGAGATGCAATTTTATAAAGAAATTTTTGGTATTTGGTTCTGGATTTTAATTTTGCTCTATGGGGCAGCTTATGCACTTTTGAAAATAAATAACTTTTTGTTTTTGATGAGTGTTGAAACCATGGTTTCCTGAAACTAGGTCTTAATTTACATGTTGAAAGAGTTTTGACAACCATCTATTCACTCATTCAGACCAGATGTTGAATATTTGTCTATAACCAAGCTGCTTTTCATATTCAAGACATAAAACTCATCATCCGATGCAGCAGATGTGATGGGATCATGTATTTAATATATTCTGTAGATATACAGTCACTCGCCACTTTATTAGGTACACCCTGCTAGTACCGGGTTGGACCCCTTTTTGCTTTCATAACTGCCTTAATCCTTCATGGCAGAGACTCAACCAGGTACTGGAAACAGAGAGTTTGGTCCATATTGACGTGATGGTATCACACAATTTGTCGGCAGATTTGTCGGCTGCACATCATGATGCAAATCTCCCATTCCACCGCATCCCAAAGGTTCTCTACTGGATTGAGATCTGGTGACTCTGGAGGCCATTTGAGTTCAGTGAACTCATTGTTGTGTTCAAGAAACCAGTCTGAGATGATTTGCACTTGATTACATGGAACGTTATCCTGCTGGAAACAGCCATCAGTAGATGGTACACTGTGGTCATAAAGCAATGGACAAGGTCCGCAACAATACTCAGGTAGACTGTGGTGTTGACGCGATGCTCAATTGGTACTAATGAGCACCACAGTCACCAGCCTGAACTGTTGATACAAGGCAGCATGGATTCATCCTTTCATGTTGTTGACGGCAAATTCTGACCCTACCATCCGAATGTCACAGCAGATATCGAGACGCATCAGACCAGGCAATGTTTTTCCAATCTTCTATTGTCCGATTTTGGTGAGCCTGTGCGAATTGTAGCCTCAGTTTCCTGTTCTTAGCTGACAGGGGTCAGAGATGCTCTTCTGCATACCAACTGCAAGACAAGTTGTTATTTGCCACTGACCTGACCTGAACATAGTGCACAAATGTAGCTATAGCTAAAAAGAATGCCGTTCTGACATTTGCGCCCACAGAACAGCCGCTCACTGGATATTTTCTCATTTTTGGACCATTCTCTGTAAACCCTAAGTGAAAATCCCTGTAGATCAGCAGTTTCTGAAAAACACAGACCAGCCCGCCTGGCACCAATAACCATGTCATTTAAACCTCCTTTCTTCCCCATTCTGATGCTCGCGTTGAACTGCAGCAGATCGTCTTGGCCACGTCTACATGCCTAAATGCATTGAGTTGCTGCCATGTGATTGGCTGATTCGACATTTGTAATAATGAGCAGGCGTACCTAATAAAGTGGCCTGTGAGTGTAAAATCAGTAATAAATTGCAGCAATAATGATTTTCTCTCTTCTAGGCGGCATGTGTACTACTTATGGCACCACTGGAGGCAGGATCAAGATCTCTGCACTGATGGCAGAGAGAATGAGTTGAAGCCTACTGGTCTCAATGAGCCAGGTGGGTCAGGGAGGAGTGTGGACAGACATAAACATGTTAGTGTTCCGATGGAGGTGGATAGGTTGTCCTTGCCTGACCATGACAGCAAGCGTCTAAGGAGAGGAATCCTTCTGCCCAACCTTCTGACCCTACAAAATGAACACATCTTTGTTAACAGCATACTGAACAGTTGCTGTAATGCTGAGCAGAACAACTATGCTGTGGCATACAAAAAGTGGTTAGATACTGTCATTAGTGCACAGTCTTTAGACATATAAGGTCTAGGCCCATACATTCAACACTAAAGTGGCCTTTAGATACTGATTTAGGAATAACTTACTTACCTGTAGTTCTAATTCAAATGAGGTGTAAAATTTCAGAACTAGCTGCCATGAGGAGGCAGAAAGCAAGATCAGTTTGAGGGTATTCTTCACAAGTCCTGTTTGAGTGTGAGCTGAGTTACATAGACCGTGTTTGTGTCTGACAGCAAATTGTATTTTTTTCTTTGTCTGCCCAGGATTTAGATCAAATTTCTGTTTTTCTTCATATGTGTAAGCAAAAATTATGTGAAGTTTGTGTAGCAGAATAGAATCAGATGAGAAAGTGGACGAAGAATTGGTTTTATTAACAGTCGTTAGACATGATAGTGTGAAGTTTTAAAATAGCCAAATGGAACGAAAAAGTAAAATAATGAAATGAATTGTTAATAACTTTTCGCAGTTTTAATTTTTTTTTTCATGTTAAATAGCAGACTATCACCTGGAATTTTTCAACTCTTCACACTGTATAAATCTGATATAAAATATTGCATACATGTTTTTGACCTGGAACATTTTACCAATGTATGTACAATATATTCTTTGGTTTGTTTTTTAATAGTGGTAAACATAATGGTAAAGTCATGTTAAAGAGCTTACAATAAAAGTTTACCCACTTGTAATTTTAGTTTGTTTGAGTGGATGTTTTTGAGCCAACTTAAGGTAATAGTCCATAACTGTGACGTGGAAGAAACATGATATATGTTTTTCAAAATGTTAAATCTGAAAGCTTTGCATATTTAGGCTTGTTCTTTTCTGTAATCCCCCTTTTCTAGAATGAAGAACTGTGCAGACATCAGATTGCCAAACAGTGTTTTCAGTTGGAGCTATCAACAGCTACAATATATGTAATTTTCCTTTACCATAATGAATAACTTTTGAACTGAATTAAGCCCAAAGCAGCCATGTCCTTGGAAGGTTAGAGTTTAAATTATATCTACTCTATTAAGAAATGTAATAGAAAATTAGACATATACTTTAAAGAATTTTTGTTTCCATTCACGTTCTTTTGAAAATATATTTTATTTAAAAAAATGTATTTTATATCATGCCTAATTGAAGACCTTAATGGAACAGTGTATAATATTACAGCAATTAAAAATTTAGAATTGATAAAAAAAATATTTTTGCATGTTTCTACTGGTATTTTGGATGATTTAACTACTTGGAAGTAGGGATGCACAATGCATTGGCATCAATACTCCTGGCCAGTGTAAGTCACTTTTTAACACGTCAGTTAAGTAAAATGGGGCCAAAACGGCCGGAGTAAATTTACATCTTGTTGCTGTTTAACGTTTAATAGTGAGACATTTGAAGTGTTTAACTGAAGCAAAGAAGGCAGTCATTTTCATCCAGTGTCAAAGGCTGGTCTTCCTCTGGATGCTCCTCTGCCATCCACCTGAGGGTAGCGAAATACCTGAGATTCAACAGCCCCCTCCACTACCTCCCCCCAATTAACTTAATTGGTTCTCTGGTCGTGAAGACCATCTGGGTTTTGAGAAATTATTGAACATAAGTATATAAAAAATATAATAAGAAAACTCAAGCATCCATATGTGAAAATACAAATACACAACATGATACAAATAACTAAATATGTATATTACATTATTTGACACAACCTCAATGAAACATTGCCTACTGTCTCTAAAAAATACGAGCCATTAGCGCCGCAAAAAGTCTTCGGAGAGAAAAAAAAAAGTTGGTTTCAAGTAAATTGTCGTTAATCTTGGTCAAGTAAATTATTTGGTTCAAAGCATTGCACATTATTTGGGCTGGCTCTTTTAAATTACATTGGGTCCAATCCACCTTAATAAATTAAATTGAGCCAACACATTTGCTTTAAATTGGAATGACCATAATAAAATAAGTTGAGCCAACTCATTTTATTTAAATTAGAATAACTTTAATTAAATTGACTTAACACATTTGCTTTAAATAGGAGTAACAGAAATACATGGTGCTGAAATAAAGCACCATGTAATAAAACGAAAAATGACAATAAAAGATGAAACTAAAGTGAACTAAAACATAATGATAAAGATGCAAAAGTAAAACCAAACCCAAAAACCCAGAGTCCTGACGCAGGTATACCCTCCTGCTCTCACAATGAGCAGATGGGCGGCAGCCACCAATGACCATGCAAAGATAAAGCAGGATATAGATGAATGGATAAATGAGTGTTGGCTTTTTTAAAATAAATTACAAGTTAAATAGGGAGAGATTTTAATTGTCTCTTGTTCTTCCTGCAAATGATTTGTGAAAACATTAATTTGGTCTATGTGTTATGTACATATAGCAATCAAAAATAATATAATAATACGAAGGAAACAATATAAACGAGCAGTAGGCTACCTGAAGCATGGAGATGCAATCCGCAGTTTTGATCCGCGAATCATAAAGAGGTTGGAAGACAGAGAGCAGACTCCCCCCCCCCCCCTCTCTCTCTCTCTCTCTCTCTCTCTCTCTCTCTCTCTCTCTCACATAGCAGTCGCTGCGTTGATGATGAACCGCGTGTTGGTGGTGGAATAAACCGCTACACACTGCTAACATTCCTCCTGACAGCTGGTGAGTTTGTTCAACATTCTACTGAAATTCTTTCACTGTCTAATAGACCTAAAATCTGTGAATTTCCCAACAAGCTGTGCTCTTTGAGAAAGGTTTGTTTCGCCGCCCACATTGCTGATTATCGGAACAGTTACAGAAAAATCTTCCCTGGCTTTCCGAAGAGAGACTATCCTCAGATCCAAATTGACTGCAAAGCTAGGACATCCTATTCACGACGACGAGCTGGTTTCTCTTAATATCCAACAACAAGCCTTCTTGGAGGAATCGGCCTCAAGCTTTGTTATTGCCAGGCGCAGCTTCCGTGGTCCTGCCTAGTTTAGTTTTTATAGATGCTGTTTCTGATAACCAGACCAATGTCTCTATCTGTCCTGATAAATACATAGATACATATAGATATAGATAGATAGATATAAATAGATAGATCATCTAATATTGGCGCTGAAAGACTGTGTGATGCAGTGATTTCAAACCAGCTGAGGTTATGGGTTATCATTAATGCCAAGAAATATGTTTACATGTCTATGTTTATGTATTGCAATGTGTCTATTAGCTGCATTGTGGGTAAACGATGCCCAGTGGCAAGTGGTGGAAAAACAATCTTGGTGGGGCTGATGTGACAATTGATTTTTCTTATTTGTTTAAAATTAGGATACAAAAGAAAAATGAATAAGCAAGCTGGTGTGTATCAAAGGTGTGAGGAATGAATGCTAAGATGTGACTCTTTCAAAGCATTTCATCACCAATGGGAGAGCTAGCAGACTAGTGAGAGCCACTAGTCTGTAGTCGTTCAGGCAGGTGATCTGTGATTTTTTTTTTAGGAATGGGAACATTGGTGGAGGATTTCAGGCAGGATGGGACTCTGGCCTGAGACAGGGACAGATGCAAGATCTTAGTAATTGTTACAACCCCCCCCCCCCAGACCAGTAAGGGTAAATACTGGCACTGGCTGTAACACAAAATAAAGTATCCTAAACAGTTGGTATCTGTAGCAAAAATATAGTTTAATTGATAGTTCAAAATAAAATCTCAGTCACAATAAACAACAAGCACAGGGAAGCTTTAAGCTTCAGGGTCTCCAAGGCCAAAACAACAAACAAAACACCCCCTTTTAATTCTAAAATAAAAAACACTTTCTAGAAGGGAACGGAAAACAAAGTACAAAACCTGAACTCCCTGGCTAACCACAAAAGAGGAGAAAACAGTTAAACAAAATGGCAGAGAACCAACCAGCTTCAACTGTGAAGAGAAACAAAACTTTAAACACTTGAAGCTTCACAGATTGCTCACAGCAAAATTGTCCAGTCAGTCCACAGTCAGTTCACGGTCGGTCCACGGTCGGTCCACGGTCGGTCCACGGTCGGTCCACGGTCGGTTCACGGTCGGTCCACGGTCGGTCCACGGTCGGTCCACGGTCGGTCCACGGTCAGTCCACGGTCAGTTCACGGTCAGTTCACGGTCGGTCCACGGTCGGTCCACGGTCGGTTCACGGTCGGTCCACGGTCGGTCCACGGTCGGTCCACGGTCGGTCCACGGTCGGTCCACGGTCGGTTCACGGTCAGTCCACGGTCGGTCCACGGTCGGTCCACGGTCGGTCCACGGTCGGTCCACGGTCGGTCCACGGTCGGTCCACGGTCGGTCCACGGTCAGTCCACGGTCAGTTCACGGTCAGTCCACGGTCGGTTCACGGTCGGTCCACGGTCGGTCCACGGTCGGTCCACGGTCGGTTCACGGTCAGTTCACGGTCGGTCCACGGTCGGTCCACGGTCAGTTCACGGTCAGTCCACGGTCAGTTCACGGTCAGTTCACGGTCAGTTCACGGTCAGTTCACGGTCAGTTCAATCAGTCCACAGTCAGTCCACAGTCAGTATCACATCAGAATAAAGGCTCAAGGAAAAAGGGAAAAGGGATCTGACATCTCTGGTTTAAAGCTCTTTATGGGGTGGCTGACGAGCTCCAACACATTGCACCTGTGGCAGCCAGGTGGAACTGAAACACAAAGAAAAAGCTCTCTCATGAAGAGCGCCCCTAGAGGTCAGTGACCGTAACAGTAACACAGAAATAAACAAAATCCCAAAACCCCAGAGTCCTGACAGTCTGATTTCCCTCCAGGTAGTCTGGACAAAATCTTATCTATAGGAAACGGTTTATTCATTAGTTGTGAACTCACATTTTTGCTAAGCCCTTCTTTGGCATAGAACTGCCACTTTATAATTAAATTGCATTAAAAAAACTATTTTTGGGTCGTGCCCCCAGTTTTATTGCACCTTCTTTGATTTGACACAATGTCACTTGATCTTGCTTCTAAATAAGTAAAAAAAGAAATAGAAATGCCAGAATTTAAGAGTTGTTGCCTGTAGTGGCCTTTATTTGAAATGGTCACACAGAAGAGTGGCTAATGAGAGAGGTGGACAAGGCAAAAGTCAGCAGGCCAGAACTCAAACCTGAGTGGCCGCTCCGAGGACTAAGGCCTCCTTATGTGGGTTGTTCTCTACCGCTGTGCCACCACAACACCCCTGGCACTTCTATTTCTAAATCATAACAAAATCTTTAAATATGAAGATGCACCAGGGTGGCTCAAGTCAAACAATAAAATGTCATCCAGTAAATGTGATTTTTCCATTTTTTGACTAAAAAAGGAAGTTGGCATTTAATCATGTGATCTAAAATCAGTCCAAACAAAACACCCATGGTCAGGCTATGGTGTGTTCAGAAATATTCAATCTCCCCTCAATCTACAAATCATCAACTTGTGTTTAACTAGATGTTTCTCTTTTCTGGACAAGTTAGTCAGAGTCATTTGTTATGCTGGTGGGGATGTTTGTTGATTATTTCAGAATTCACAGGTAGAAAACTTGTAAGTAAGAGGTGCAGCAGAACATGCAAAGACTAACTTGGGTGTGTTATAAAATCAATGTCTTTATTATGTTGTATCTGAAAATGTTCTCTCTTTTCTATTCTCTTTTCAGTTTTCTTTCAGATGTCTTTGGGTTTTTTGGTGAGTTTTTTTTTCTCACCGTTAAGTCCACCAGATACCAAAAATCCACCAGAAATTAAAACTTGACGAGGGAACAATGGAAGACATGGACACCGGACTTTGTCATCAGAACATGTGCCAAAATGGCCAATACTGTAACCTGGGCAACCAAGAGAAATGCATTAGATGCTTTGAAACCTCAACTACAGAAGGTAATGGAGGACGACTCAGGGTTCCTGATCAGTGCAGACCACAGAAGGTAGACGTGGACCTCAAAACTCCTCAACCACAGATGACTTATCCTGTCACCAGATCAGCAGGAAGATCTTATTGTAGGCAAGGAGAGAGTAAAGCCCAGATGAAAGATGAGTGGGAGAGGCAAACATTGTGGCAACGGGGAGAGGCAGAGAGATCCCCCTATCCACAGCAGACAAATAGTGGTCGGGGGTTAATGTCAGTAAATGAGGAACAATCAGTGTTAAAAGACCCGGTGAGGACCCATGTCCCCCAAGAACAATATAGAAAGAAAGAAAACAGAGAAAGTGCTATGGCTGAACAGCAACATCCTTGTTCACCTAATGACACCGCCTCTCAATTTCTGTCTCTGACATGCAAACCCATGCAAGACAGTCAAGATCCTGAAAGACCAAATGAAACAGATGAGATGCTGAATGCTGACTACACCGGCAACGTCTATTCCGAACCAGTTAGCTACACTGTAGGCCAAGCTATTTGTGCAGCCTGTGAAAACTCAGAAAATGTATATACTGACTTGTATGAGATCTATTCATTCTCTGACCAAGTTTATGAAGAAATCTGTGATGTTCCAGCTTCACTTTTTCCTGTTTTTTCAAATGAAAAACAATCTCTAAATCAGAGAAAAACCAGCATTCAGCATTTGCAAAGTAAAGAGAGAGATAGGCATCACCATCTGAAAGAGGCTGTTGGCTCAAGATTGCGTCACTATGCCCAGCGCTCTGATGGTGAGTCAGACAGTCCAGAAAAGGATGCAGAGTTTGCCCAGTACCAAAGCACTGCTAGCTGTGACCTGGATGAGGACAATGAACAATCTGTAGCTGAGCCCAACCGAAGCCCTCAAAATCTTGGAAGCAAAGCAAAAGCTAAAAAAACGCCCCTGAAAGATCATTCTGAACCTACAAGTCAAATCAGTTCAAACAAAAACTGCAAAGCTGCAAGCCGGGACGACTCAGTCACACACCGGGTTCTGAATTGTTCTGATGAGACTTTATCAATGAAGAATAGTCAGGAGAAGGCAGATGCTATCTCTTTGGTCATTAAGGACATTAGGGAGGCTATTGAAGAGGTGAAGACAAGAACTATAAGATCCCCTTATACACCGGATGAACCAAAGGAACCAGTTTGGGTGATGAGACAGGATTTGAGTTCAAATACAGAGTATGATTTCCAGCCATTTCATGGAGATGATGTAAGTACAAAGCTTTGATTTACACTGCACATGATTATTTGAATTATGTTAACAGTTAACTTTAAGTCTAGGGTTCTTACACAGGTTAAATCAAGTGACTATCATTTAAGATGAGTGAGAAACAATTGTAGGAAGAAAGAGGATTGCTTTACACATTTGTTTCTCTTGGTGAATTCCCACCTAACACAAAACATCCATCTGGTTTTCATTGTAAGCAATGTTCCAGGATTCAGCATGTCAGTGTTCTGACAGGGAGTATCAGAACACTGACATGCATCCTCCCACAGATTAATAGATTTAATGCATTATATTCACACAACGATGTAGTGAAAGACAGGGCGCCATCACTCATTACCAGTTTTCAGTTGTAATCTTAACAACTAAAAAGTTCATTTAAAAAAATCTCTCAAGTAAGAGTCAAAACATAATTGGTATTAAAAAAAGGCAACTCAAATAAAAAGGTCAACACCTTTGAAAAAAATATCATTACAAACAAACAGATCCAGTCACAATATATAAGGTATACTGTATAAACTGTCTCTTGACCTCCAAATGGCATAGTAACCTGAGCAGAACATGAAAGTAAATGAAATGAGCTCATACATGTACATAAGAAGGAAGTAATAATAATAATAATAATAATAATAATAATAATAATAATAATAATAAAGGTTTAAAGAATAGATTGTGATTGATCCACTTTAAGAAACTGTTTCGATTTAAACATTCTGTGAAAAACAGAACTGATTTCATTTCCTGTCCAGTATTCTCACAAAGTATGACTGAGATCTGAAAAAGAAACAAAAAACAAAACAGCATGTGTCCACATGAAAGATGGACTACGGTCAGAATTAATACATGTGACAAAAAGACTCTGTCTTTATCAAGACGAATGAGTCACAGAGTCCAGAGTTATCACTTATGAGCTCGAGACTCACATGTTGACAATCAGGTGTTCTCTGCAAGATCCTCTCTGCATTTGGAAAGCAGATACAAAGCAAAGGTTAGAATGATGCACTTCATGAACATCATGTAAACTCAGCATTCACTTAAATGTTTGTCTCATCCTTGTAGACTTGCACACATGCATCCTCTCAATCGGTCATCCCAGTAGCTAAACACTGACAGGGTTGTATAAGCTTCTTAAAAATATAATCAAATATATCTGGCATCGTTTGCTATTGAGAAATGAACCACTGCTTACCTATAATCTGCCTTGGCAAGACTGTCAGAGTCATTGGGTCCAGACGTTAAGACCATGGTGTGGGGCTCAGGAGACTGGAACTTTAACCAGGCTGTATTGTCATTTCTGATTGAAATTTCTGAAGTTCTTAAACAACCGTTGTTGTTTGAAGACAAAATGTCTTCAGGAAAAATTTTGGGTTTCAAATCTCCTGGAAGGACAGCAACTTGCTGAAACTTCAGAGAAAGATCTCTGAGATCTTTCCTTCAGAGAAAGATCTCTGAGATCTTTCCTTCAGAGAAAGATCTCTGAGATCTTTCCTTCAGAGAAAGATCTCTGAGATCTTTCCTTCAGAGAAAGATCTCTGAGATCTTTCCTTCAGAGAAAGATCTCTGAGATCTTTCCTTCAGAGAAAGATCTCTGAGATCTTTCCTTCAGAGAAAGATCTCAGAGATCTTTCTCTGAAGGAAAGATCTCTGAGATCTTTCCTTCAGAGAAAGATCTCTGAGATCTTTCCTTGACAAGAGAGAGGACTAGATCTGGTCTAGGAGTTGCTCTCCTTCCAGGAGATTCCTGCTAATTTGAAACCCAAAATTTTTCCTGTCTCTCCTTAGTTTTTAAAGACATTTTCCACACACAATTTGTGTATGCAGTTAATAATAATGTCGTTGCATTACGCACTACATATCCTAAATATCATGTTCGTAGGGAGTTGTTTAAGTCCCCATGTCCCCACCAACTTTGGACTGAAGGGGACAGTCTCTACCAATCTTTCTTGAACAATGTTTTTCTTTATTTGTCTGAATCTATATGCGGACTGCGGACAGTAATTCGGCAGCAGCTGTGCCGAGTTACAGCCAGTTAATGCTTTTTAAAATTCCTTTGTAAAACGTAAATAGCAAGTCCTCTAGGTCAGTAGTCTCCAACCTTTTTGTCACCGCGGATCAATCAAGACTTGGCAATTTTACTGCGATCTGGGTGGGAGAGAGGGGTCGTCATGCGGCACAATTTTAAATTTTGACGATCTTAGAGCGTTGTGACTTCTAAGCGTGTCGCTTGTGATAACAGTAATTGATCCTCCTGTATGAAGTGAAAATTGTCTCAAAATATCTGTGTGTGTGTAATACTGTAACTCGTGTAAGCATCTTTGTGTGTAACTTTGGAAAGTTGTGTCTCTGAAACATGATTTGTAAGTCTTATAAATAAATTAAACGTTCTCTTACGCCTACAAATGTTGAAAAAGTACACACAAGTCACCTGGTACACGCACAAAACTGCATTTACACACAGATCCGGGTTTGAGACTCGTTTCATGCGTCTGAAGCTCCCAGATTTGTGTGTAGATGGTGCGTTTACATGCTAGTCGAAAGCTGGGTCATCTGAGTTTTACTCTGAGTCTAGTGTTTTTATCCTCTAAATGTTTCTCACTGTGCTTGTGCCGAAGTGGTATATCTCAGCAATTCCTTAATATCCCAAATTATTCATTCACATATTGTGCATTTTTGAGCGGTACAGGAGACTAAGTGGTCTGATAAACGACCACTGGGTGGCGGGATGGTTCACTGGCCGGAAAAATAGGCAGGCAATTCAAGAAGCAAGATGGAGCAACCTGGTGGTCTGCCCTCAGAAGTAAGTAGAAGCTAATGTAGATAAGAATTTCACATTACGTTTTATATGTCTGGTATGTTGATACTCTGCCCTCCTCATATGTTTTTGTTAGAGGGAGCTAATGTTTATGTGAGCTATGCTACTTTAGCTGTTCGAAGCTAAATCCGTGTATTTTTAGTCTCTCACTCACCACAGTGTAAGTCTATCTTCACAGTCTTAACTTTAACCCAGGTTGATCTAGTTTTATCATGCCAAAGTTGGCAGTTATGGATGTGGGTCACTGTCACTGAACCGTATTTTGTTGCTTCAGCTGTGTTACGACCCCTGGCCTCTTGAGGTTGTGCAGGCTGCTTTTTGTTATGCAGGTTCAGCTGTAAGGGGACACCTTCCTGACTGGCTCCAGTTCAGGAGGGTCGGTGTCCTCCAACCTTTAGATGTCTCTTCTTTAACGCACCCAAGTCAAATCATGAGGTCAGAGGTCATTAGCAGGACTCTGGAGAACTTGACTATCCTAAGCAGTCATTTAATTCAGGCATGTTGGACCAGGACGTATCTAAATGTTGCAGGACACCAGACATCAATGGCTGGATCTGAGGATCCCGTTAGAGGATCAGTGTGTTGAGATCTGAAAGGTTCTGATCCTCCAGTAAGTAAAATAACACCAGACCCAATCCATCAGACAGCCGTTTTGTCCTGTGTAGAAATAAATATAAAATGTTATTTATACACATAGAAGTCAATAAATTAGAAATTAGTTTTACAGACACAACTATCCAAAGTTACACACAAAGATGCTTACACGAGTTACAAATCCAGTATTACTCAGGCACAGATACTTTTACACACACACAGATATTTTGAGACTATTTTCCCTCCGTACTCCTACCTGTAGTGTTTGGTGTGTCACGACTGATCTGGTCCAGTCGGTAGAACTTTGGGACCGCTCTGATCTAAAATCAGCCTGTGGGGTTTCCCCTGACTGGGAGTGAGAACGTAACCTGTTGAGTGTGACAAGTAGCCAATCAGAAAGTGTGGTGACGTAAGCACAGAGGGGAATCCCAAACAGCTGACATCAAGCAACTGAGAGTCTGGTTTAGTGCACAGTGCAGCAAATAGAGCAGCTCCACTCACCTTTTCTATTTGTTACGACTTTTATCGAGGAACATGATTCCACAAACTATCACTACTGTTTCTACATCATCATCCGTGTTTAATTATTCTAAATTCATGTATGGTATGTTGAGGGTTTACTGGATTTTCTTCTGGAGTCGGGATCTTTTCTTGAATCGGTTCTTGTGTGGTGTGTTGCTCCTGCCGTGTGGCTGGACACACGAACCGACCGAACCTGTTGGACTTTTATCGGCTCTGTGGTCACCGAGGTTTGGAAAATTGTCCTTCAATCGTGCCGTGTGAACCAGACCTCAAACTCACAAGCTCTGCTCCTCTCATCTCGTCTCAACCACTACCTTAATGCTCTCTGACTCTGGTCTCTACGGTAACGTCTACATATCCCTTCAAAATAAGATACAGATGCGCCACAAAAACGAACATTGTATTTTGGTGAAAATTTTAACTCACGATAACGACTAATGGGAGCTCTGAGCTTGTTTCTCTGCAACGAGACGGTCCCACCTGGGAGTGATGAGAGACAGTGACACCCCAAGTGTTGCTAATCCACAGGATGTTTGGTCTCTAGTGGTGAAGCAGCTTGAAGCTTCATTGCCTCCTTAGCAGCCGGTCACCATATCATGCAGAACTTTGAATGTGGGAATCACCTACCGGGATAAATCCATCCTCCTGTCTCTTCTCTGGGCCTTTTCCCTTCATAAAGAAACTTTACAAAGAATCTGATCTGTTTCTGACTCATTTTGCTGCTTGTGGCTCAATGTTGGCGTGCAAAACGTAGCCAAGAGAATCCGGTTAAAGGATTTTCTAAATAAAAGATCCTCCAGACTCAAATAATACATAAAACAAAACGTTTAATTATTTCTTCTGTGGCCCGGTACCTTAGCTTTCATCATGTGCGCCTGCTGCACAGTTCGGAGTATTTCGGTTCAATTAACACAAAATTAAGATGAACCACACACATTTTCTGACAAATAATCAGGAGAGCAGGTGTTTAAATTCAGAGTCCCTTGCTAATGATCACAGAAATGTGCAACGCGATATTTTACGCACAAGTCAACATGTATAAAAATGAACTTTGCGTCAAAGTTTGCATAAATATACGCACACTTTTTCAGTGGCGTGAAAATGTGCGGCACAGAAATGTAACATTTTCTGTGAACAATGTCAAACTACAAAGCATCAAAACTCCCCTAAATTCACTGACATCTGACTACATTCAGTTATTTAGACCAAGAAGTTTCAAACCTGATGCTTTTTAAAATTTATTTCAATATGTAATTTTTTTAAACGTAAACAATGAAACTGAACCACATTTGTCCTCAGACAATAACCAAACGCCCAAAAAAATAAAAAAGAAAGAAAATAAAAATAAAAGGATGTGAAAACCCCACTTCAAGGTAAATAGTTTTCCTCAGTTTTTGTCTCTTAAAGATGTAACGCATCGTCTGTGTGCCGAAGCTCATGAAATGCATCTATGGGGTCATTTCATTCTGACTGAAAAAGAAAACAGGGTTGGATCAGCAGATTAACTCCAGACAGGTCATGTTTGATTATTTTTAAGGTGATCAGGTGTGGAGACAATCACACGTATATCAGTAGCTGCATAAAGGTGAGCCGCGTAAATGTGGAGCTTCGGCTCTGAAGGAGAACATCACCATGGGAAGGAATCAGAGGGAGCCATTGATCAGAGATCATATTGATCATGTAGATGATGGTTTATTAGTGTTTAGATTAATCCAGACTGATTATCCTGGATCTCTGAGCAAAACTTTAAAAAGGAGCCGTGGTACCGGTACCGGTCCATCTGCAGTCATCCTTCAGTCGAGCCAGGCCTGCTTTGAGAATGTGCCTTTAGGGACAGAAAGCATCTCTATTCTGTAAATGTAAACTTATAAGTATGATTCTACTATTAAGAATAAATGTCCACATTCCTCACTCAAAGACTCTCTGACATGTTTTCTGTTTTTAAATTCCGGCTAAATGCGCTACTGTTCAAACAGGCATTCTTTATTTATTTATTTATTTGTTTGTTTTTTTTATCATTATTTCTGAGTGGCGATCCTTTGGTCCTGGAAGCACCTTTTAAATAAAATATATTGTTATTATTATAATAAATATTTGTACTGCTACAAACAAGGAAGTTGCCATGGTTATTGCTTCAGGTGGAGCAGACCTCTGTGTTTTAATACTAATTTGCATATGTATTTATGGGTAGTGACAGGGCTAACCAGCAGCTGCGCCTTTTTTCCTGCAAACTGGGATTTATAAAGGAAAGATGCACAGCCACGCGCCTGCGTACGGCTTTATACATCCAAAATTTTTTGTGCGCCGCACTTTTCTAAATCTTTCTGTATGTGACGTTTTCATGGTAAACTGTGCATTCTTTTATGCATGAGGCCCCTGGTCTTTAATAAACTTTCCCTCTAACAGCAGTTTCTCGTCAGCTCTCTCTCATTAGAAAACACAGTATGAAAACGTTAGCTACGCTAAGAAAATTACAATTAGTGGTTACTTCTGGCCAATTTAGCTATAAAGGAAATATTTCTCGGTTGTTTAGAAGCGAGTTTCTGGCTGCAAAGTCAAGTAATTCTGCTCATAAAAATTGCATTAATATTTTCTTTCATTCTTACCTGTGAAAGGTAATGCCAATGAATCCAGTTTAAATTGTAAAACGGTTGAAACAAGTCCACACAACATATGACTTAGGGAACTCCGATCTCTTGACTGCCACATACAAAATGGCGCCGACATAACGTAGGATTCAGAGTTCAATGAGGCGTCTACGTATTCATGTCTGTGGTTCCTCTTACTTGGCTAAACCAAAACAGCAGCAGAAGCCTTAGCACTGAGGGATATTTTTGTTCAGATCGACGGACTATTGACGTGAGATCTCGGGGGATAACTTCTCATAAGTACCGCCTATTTTTTGTGAATAGAATATTACTAAACTGTATTTATGTCCACTGGAAAATTGCCAGCTAATACTAGCTGTAATACTTGGTGCGTTACAAACATGAGTGAAGTTGACCCCCCACTTTCTCCAAATCAATCAAAATAGGTGTCAATCAACTTGACTCCATTTGTGCTTGTTTGTGCAGCAAAAATGTTTGTTTGTGCTGCTATCACTCTAAAGCAGGGCTCACCAACACCTCCACGGTGTGTCAGTGTGTCAGTCGCTCCGCGGGCGACCGAGCGCCTGAGGGGACCTTGTCAGTCGCCCGTGGAGCAAGTTCTAAAATTAGCCATTGTCATCAGGGAGCACTGCCAAAGAAATGATTGCATTTCATATTTTTACATTGAATGAATAACATTTGTTTATACTTAGATTTTTGTTAAAAATTAAATACAAAAAATGTTTAAAATAAATTTCTTTATGCATTAAACTCTTTTCTATGGTTAAAGTTCAGAACTGCGCAGACCCCTGCAGGATTTTATTGGAGGGCAGCAGTGCCTGCAGGCTGCTTCCACTCTGCCTTCCTTAAGATTTTCCTTGAAGTAAAAAAGAAAAGACTAATTTCTGAAATTTTTATTATCAAACCCTCTTTACAATTAACAAAATTGTTGGAAAAAAAAAATCTTGTACGTCTGAGTTTGTGGGGGTCAAAGGGCATGACAAAGCTTAAATCTTATTGGTCAGTTTGCTTTTGTTTATTTGGCAGCTTGGTGCTTTTTCTGTAAGCTAAAAATGAATGAGCAGAGTTTGTACCTCCCGTAGTTCTAAGAGTGGCCAAAGCTGCACAAATAAAACTTTTTGCTGCACAAACCAGCACAAACAGAGTTGAGTTGATTGACACCCATTTTGTCTGATTTGAAGAAGGTGTGTGTGTGTGGGGGGTGGGGTGGGGGGGGAGGTGTGTGTGTGTGTGGGGGGGGGGGAGGTGTGTGGGGGGGGAGATGTGGGGGGGGGGGAGTGTGTGGGGGGGCAACTTCACTCAGGTGTAATACCTGGTTCAGCCCCTCTATGAAGGCTAACCAAGATTTTGTAAATCTGAAAAAGTTTAAATTATTTTCTAACAGTGATAAAGATTATGCGACACAAGGTAGCAAATACTATTATTTATATGTAATTCCTAAACTCTGTCAAAAGTAAGATAGCTCCTGTTTTCTTCCTCACATCATGTGAGGAAGAAGAGGGAGAGACGGATTCACTGCATGGATGAATCTCAGCTGCTGAATCTCTTAAGCTACAACTCCTCAGCTGGAAAACACAAATAAAATCCATATACATGCATATAAATATGTGTAGTTTAATACATTATTCAGTATTAATCATTATTTAAACATCTTTGTTTCTCAATGATTGTATTATTTTGTGTTTTTTTTATATAAATATGTATTGATATTACTAAATAAAATATTAAGAAATTACAATTGGTTGTGTGCTTTGTAAAATGCTCATCAAACATCAGTATAAAAATATTCCATTTGAAATCTATTCTGTTTTCCCATTATGAATATTTAAATATGCTGAACTATGTATCAATCCAATTAAAAAAAAATTTAAAATAACTTTCTTGTAAATGTAGCTATGGTAGTTTGAATAAGGTTTACAGCAAAAGAAAATTGTGACAATCTGTTTAGTATTTAGCGAGTTATGCTCGATTAAATGCGCTGACACTTACTGCGCCTGTCAGACACGTAACGCTGAGTAGAGCTGTCGACCGCTCCAAGATGGCCGCCCTAAATCTCGTCAGCAGGAGCAGCCATGAAGAGTCTATTCTTTACATGTGTCTATGGGGGAACGGTATATGGTGGGGAAACGTGAATCACCTGTTCACCTGTAACACCTGTTCCACTCTCTGCAGCAAAGATCCTGAAAGGAACATGAGGTCTCACACGTATAGGCAGGCACAGCAGATTCCAACACTAAATGTGCCACTTCAACAAAAAATCTGCTCTTAATTTTGATATTCTTAAACATAGCAGGCCTATTTTTTTTAAAACTCACTCTAAATTGAAAAAAGTAATGACCTTCATAGAAAATGTATTTTTTTAGAACTATTTTAATCCACAGACACTGGCCATGAAATTAAATGATCATGAAAAAGTTTATTTCAATCAGTAATTCTACTGAAAAAGTGAAACTTGTATGTTATATTAATTCATCACACACAGAAAAAGCATTCATATTTCTGGAAAATTTAATAACTCTCCATGGATCGTCTTCCAGGTTGAAGCTGGGACTCTGGCTTTGTTTTGTCTCTTTTCCCAATCAGTGTACCGTAGTTCTTTCCCTTCGCTGCCTCTGCTGTGTTATGGTGGTACTGCAGGAGATTTCACCCTGAATTTGTTGTTTCTTCTCGGTCCCATCTAATATTCATTTGGGTCACTTTTTTTGTAAATCTTCTCACAGAAGAATGCACTGCAAATCACCATGTTAGTTGAAATACTGCCAGTGGTGAAACATTCCCTTCTCAGCTGGATGAATCTCACCCAAGGCTTAAATAAGGTTTTTCTGTTGCTTTTTTCCTTCTCACCATGTCCAGACCATGTCAACTGGTCTGTGTGAACATCCACACATCCACACATAAACAAGTTTTAAACAAACCCTCCTTGAGCTCAGCAATCAGGCCGCAGCCGTTGAGCTCAGTTTTAAATGTGCATTTATCTCAAAATACTGCTTGATATGCAGTATTTTTATCCATAGTGGCTATGAAAGTTGGAATTTTAAAAAAGAATTTTATCTTTGTGAAATAATAAACTTTTAACAAAGATAGAAAGACACTCTGTTTTGTAGTATGTGGGTTAATATTAGTCACATATTAGTGACGAGTTATTTTAGCTGAATAAATGCACTATTGCCAGGATGGATCAGAATGTATGGTGCTGGAAACATTTTATAACCTTTTTAATTTTGCATCAAAATTAAAAATAATTACAATTGTGATATTGCAATTATTTTAACAATGGCGACTCCATTTTAATATTTTGTGCAGCTCTAGTCTCAGTATTAGTTTGTTTGTCTTATGTTTGTTTACTCCAGCAAAGTCCTTTTACCTCCCTTACTTCTACCTCTGTACACCTAATAATTTATTCATTATGGAACAAAAAAGAGAAGCGTATTGGATAACTCACACTAAATATTTAATTTGGGATCAATTACCAGCATGGAATGACTTGTTAATCTTTTTCCCTTTTCTAACAATATAGTTGCAAGTTTCTTGTATTCTTTGTTGTTTGAATGCTGGTTTACTTATGTGTTGCAGTTACTTGCTTCATAAATTTTGGGGGGAATTAAGGTTTATGTTTGATATTTTGCAGAGGAAAAAAACAAGATGACGTACCGCTCTGACATGATCTTCCCATGACCAACCTGAATGCGTCACCTGAGCTTACTCTTTGTGACTTTGCTCATGCATTTCACCTACTCTGCCCTTCATGTGCAAGTTCTTCTGTGACTCTTTAAGATTGAGCTACCTTCAGGCAATAACCAAAAACTATGGAAAATTTTTGGCTGTATCAGGTAGAGAAGCACGAGGAAGAACAAGCCAAGCAGAAGGAACAGACTGACCAGTGTGCTCAAAGTGAGGTGAGGATTTTTTAGGTTTTCCTGTTATGTGGTGATTCTTTATATTTGGAGAAATCCTACTGTGTGGAGTGGGACATTCTGAAATTAAATTAAATTAAATTAAATTAAATTAAATTACATAGCACCAATTTACAACAGATGTTGTCTGAAGGCACTGTACTAAATTCAATCACACATACATTCCAATTGATCCCAGTTGACAGACAGTGCAGTATGCTCCATTAATTATTAAAAGTAGATTTAAAGGTTTATTTCTAAGGAAACCCAGAAGATTGCATCGAGTCACAAGAGCACATAGCACAGGTTGAGTTGTCATTGACTTTATCCCTCATACAGAGCATGCAGTTGAAGTCAATCAGATTCATTTCAGCAAAATCTACTGAAATATATTGTGATTAAGGTCTAATTACATACAATGAAGTTAAATCCAACTACAGTCATATTCAGATGATACAATGTAGATGGTAAAAAATGATACAAAAAATGTATTATTTGATTTTTTTAAAATCTCAGGTATGTATTGAAATGTATTCTTTTTAAACATTGACAAGCCAGTCAATGCAAAACTGTCCTGCATTATCAGTAGTTGATGTATGATGATAACAATATGTTAGTGACAACAAACTATAATAAATGAAAACTTAGAAAAAATTGCAGGTCTCCTCTCAACAGTGGTTGAGTTTATGCACAGGTAAGGTTGATACATGAAGCCCAGCTGTAAATTCAAACTGGAATACTATTCATTTCAACTACCAGCCAATCACCTCATCATGTTCCTCCTTCGTGGTCTGTTGGCGTCGGTCTTCTCCTCCTCTCCTCCAATCATTAGGCTTTGCTTCCTTCATAAGGTCCGGTTTTCTACTTGCTCCACGGTCGAACTTTAACCCACCTCCATCTTCTTCATCTTCAACTCTCGACTTCTTCAGTATCCCTTCAGTCCTTCAGCATCCACCAGTGTCCGGAGGAAGACAACTTTAATTCTTATCCACAGCAGCTCATCCTCTCTGATGGCGGTTACCAGCACCATGTCCTCTGTTGGAGTTCCAGCTCCAAGGATTACTTGCTAAATAAACTTTCTAACTATTTTCTCTGTGTGTGAGTCCTTCCCTTGTAAAAGTTGAAAGATGAAGATAAGATCCATAAATGTGTTTTGGAGAAACCAATTTAGCCAGTCACTTAATTAAGAGAAAAAAATATTCACAAAACAATTCAATTTCACATCATCAACACACAAAGGTAAAGTTTAGTGGACAATCTGAGTGTGGTCAGGATTTGTGTAAAAATCCCTTTATTCTGATATGCTAAAAGAAAATTCAGTGCAGACCCTCACAGGTTTTAGCTAAACGTCAACCTTTATGTAACAAAAAATATTGTATTATTTATTTCTCTTAACTTTATGTATGATTAAGAAAAGAGGATGAAAACACATGGGGCTTAAAAAAATGTTGCCCACATTTTGCCAAGAAAAATATTTTCTCATTTATTATGGAACTTTTTCTCAAACTTTAGGTTCCACAAATAATGTACTCTTGTCACCATTTTTGTTGATCCATCACTGTGATATAATATGATATAATCTCTCTAGGATTCAACTTTTCCTTCTCCTCTAACATCTAACATAAGACAACTTTCTTGTTCTGTCTCTGCAGTCCCCTGGCTCCGGCTCTTCTTCCCCTCCAGGAGCCGGCTCATCCAGCAAGCTTCTGTCACAGGATGAAGGCTCTCGAGGTTCTCTGTCTCATAAACAGGTTGATTCTATATATAACAATTTTTGTACAATTTTCACTTTTTATTCATTTGACAAAGTAACAGTAGAAACATTACCCTTGTTTTAATTGTTTTATTCACAGTCCAGGAAAAGACTTACTTCCTTCCCCACATATGTAGAAGGTGAGTATGATTGATTTCATCTCAGGAGACATGGGACAAGGTTTTAAACAAGTGAAATGAAACATATCGATGAGGTGAAAAAAATTAAAGCTGTGTGTATTAGTGTAGATAAGTTATTAATTCAACTCATTTTAAGTTATGGTGTTTTTACAGCCGAGTCGTTTAAAACAAACTGCCCCCCTTTGGTCTAGTTCATTTGTGTAGATGTGAACACAGCAGTTTCACCATAAGGTGCCTGAAGCCATTCAAAGGAGTTAGTGTCTGTATGGTTCCAGTGATCTCTAGAATGATTCATTTATAGTGTGAATGTCATCCAACCTTGATACAAAACAGCTGTACGCTGCAAGCTTAAGCTAAGCGCTGTCTCGCATTTTAAGATGCGCTGGAGTCAACAAATGAATAAACAATGGCCATGTGTTTCTTCGTTAAGTATAAAACCACATGCAACTTTCAAGACATCTTCTCAAAATCATTTGGTATACTGTACAGGTCATTTTACCAGAATGGTACTGGGAAACACACAATTGATATGATAATATCCAAGAGAATCGATTTCTGTATTTCTATTTGGTTCTCCCATTCTGGACTCTAATGACCACTAAACAGACTGAGCATTCTTACCTGATTTTGGTTGGCTTGAAGTTTTCCTGTCAAAAGGAAAACTTCAAGCCACTAGAAATAATTTTGAGTCAGAAAACTTGAATGACTGTTTGTTGACAAAATAAACAGACTGATGGTGTTTCAGTTAGATCCAAGTTATGCAGCATTGCTGCTTTATAGTCGACTCCGTTTTGCTGTGATTTGGTATATTAGACAGTGAATTCTTTAGCGTCTTTCACACAAACATCATCTGAATCACTGAAGCTCTTGGTCTAATTAAAAAACATTTTGCAGATAATAGGAGGTAAATGGATGATATTCATCCTTTGTTTACTTTTTCAAAACGATTTTGCAGAAAAGTTTAGTTTTCCTTTTGGGGGGCTTAAACAATATTAAGCTGCAGAATGGCACAGTGTTATAATCTTGAGGAAGGATCTTTCTGGATGGAGTTTGCATGTTTTCTCCAGGTACTCCAGCTCCTTTGCCTAACTGTTAGGTTAATTGGTCTTAAGATTGCCCTTAGGTATGTGTTTGGTGTGCATGGTAACTTTTAACTAACTTTAATCCTTATGGGGAAATGTTGCACATTGACTAGTGATGTGGTGAGACTAATAAACAGACTGAATCTCTGTCTATAGTGCCTGGCCCCTGTGTTCCAGAGGACCTAATTGATGGGATCATCTTTGCAGCTAACTGTCTTGGATCCACACAGATGTTATCAGAGAAGACACCATCGAAGAACATTCGCATGATCCAAGCACAGGAAGCAGTTAACCGCATCAAGGTAAACACTTATCAGGAATCCCACAGAATGAACATGAGTTATCCTTTAGGTAATGAGAATCACATGTTGACCTAAATGTCTATATGTCTCTGGCTGACAGTTTTGTTGTTCTGTCAGTCAACCTCCCACCCCTGACCCGTAGATCAAGACCTCCAAACAAATAAAATGTTCTAGGGGACTGGGGCAGAGGTGGGGGTGAAAGTAAGCCTGTACAGTCCAGTACTGTGTTCTGGTAAATATTGTTTTGGGCCAATTTAGCTACATAGGAAATATTTCTCAGTTTCGAAGCGAGTTTCTGGCTGCAGTCAAGTGATTCTGCTCTTTCATCCTTACCCTGTGAAAGGTAATGCCAGTGAATCCAGTTTGTATTGTAAAACCAAACGGTTGAAACAAGTCCACACAGCCCATGACTTAGGGAGCTCCGATTGCTCTGCTGCCACATACAAGATGGCGGTCACGTAAAGTAGGACTTAGAGTTCAATGAGGCGTCTACGTATTCCTGTCTATGGAGTTAACCCAGGGGTGGGCACTCCTGGTCCTGGAGGGCCGGTCTCCTGCAACTTTTAGATGTTTCTCTACTTCAACACACCTCAGTCAAATAATGAGGTCATTAGCAGGACTCTGGAGAACCTGACTGTACTTGGGAGGTGATTCAGTTATTGGATTCAGGTGTGTTGGATCAGGGAGACTCTTAAGAGTTGCAGGACACCGGACCTCCAGGACCAGGACTGCCCATCCCTGAGTTAACCCCTCTGAGCTTTTTTGATCTTTAAAGCAGTCTGCAGCCAAGTCGTTATATAGAGGTTAAGCAGAAGTAGCTTATTTAATTACATGCTTCATAACCAGTAAACCTTCTCTCCTCTGGTCTGTTTAACAGCTACAGTCTCAGATCAACTCAGCCCTCCAGCTCTGTAAGCAGAAGAAATAGCAACATTATAAAACCTTCCTGTCTTGAGTGAGTCACAGCCACTAATAAGCTTTGTTAAAAGAAAATCCAATAATACAGACCAGAGCACGGACGGTGGTATACAACATATTTCCCTAGATTTATTCCAAATTAGTTATTTTTCATGAGTAAATATGCAGCAATGCTAGGTGTTTAATTTGTGTAAATAGTTAGAGACAGAAACTGATGTTAAATTTCACTATTCAGTAACATTTTTAAAAGTATGTTGAGTGGAGTGTCTTATAGTGTGTTCCTGAAAATAAAAAAGTGAAAACTAATTCACTTGAAATTTGCTTCATCCACATGATATTCTTAGAATAAAGGGCTGCTGTCAGTAACAGCAGGACGAATGGAAAACATGGTTCTAAAAGAAAAACAAAAGAACATTTTATTGTCCATTTCAATTCATTTGAGTTTTTTATAGTTATGTCACTGTGTTGTAGAAATCACTACTTGTTTGTTTCTGACCTCAGGCTGAACCTCAGCCCATCACAGAGGTGGATCTCTTCATCTCCACTCAGAGAATCAAGGTGCTCAATGCCGACTCCCAGGTAAACATTCAGACAGACGCACAACGCAATGTGGCATCCTCACTGTTTTAACAGTCTTATACACTGCCTGTTGCACATTTTGATATTTGCTGAACTGTCTTTAACTTGAATTAGCATTTATTTCTGTCCGAACTTGTATTATTTTTCACCAAGATCCTGTATGATGGTAGTCAGGCTGCTCCACAAATTCTTCTCCAGTACATCCTAAAGATGGAATTAATGTCTTGACTGGGTTATCTCATGCTCCTTGAACCACTTCTAGTAACTATAACCCTGATAGTTACTAGAATTCCCCTGCAGTCAGGGAGGAAGAAATTTCTTAGTAGACTAACCAAGAGGAATAGACTAGGAAGGGACTACACCAGGGATGGTCAGTCCTGGTCCTGGAGGGTCGGTGTCCTGCAGCTCTTAGAGTCTCTCTGGTCCAACAACCTGAATCCAATAACTGAATCTCCTCCCAAGTGCAGTCAGGTTCTCCAGAGTTCTGCTAATGACCTCATTATTTGACTTGGGTCAAAAAGTTGCAGGACACCGGCCCTCCAGGACCAGGAGTCCCCACCCCTGGACTACACTGACTCTGTTTATATCGGATACTAACGTTCATCCAGGGTGATTATATTGTGTCCTTGCAGTGCGTGAATTCATACCTCAAAATATTTTCTGCAGAGTTATTCTCAGACCCCGCTCTTAATGTCAGAATTAATACATGAGTTTCTCTGAGTTTACAAAACACGTTTTGTGACTGTAAATCTCAGACAATTTTAAAATAGTCCTACTCTTTCTAAAGAAGTGTTTCCCCAGGCACATGCTTTGGATGTTTCCCTGCTTTAATGCACCTGATTCAACTGACTGAAGTTCGCCACACACCTGTTAGTCACCCATCAATTGAAATCAGCTGGACTGAATCAAGGAAACACCTAAAACATGCAGGGCAGTGTGTCTTGAGGGCCAGGGTTGGGAAACGCTGCTTTTTTAAAAATTTTAATCGATCAGTGACTTGAGGAACTGCAATGAGCTTATTTGGGCCTTTTGGGGTTCATGTTACCTAAACTATAATGAAATATCCTAACAGTCGCATAAGAAAGTGAGCTATGTACCCTTGTTTGATGCTATTATTCACCATCACACACTGCTAATGCCGGGGTGTGTAAAACACCTGACAGATGCCAGGGAACTGTAAGGTCAGTGGAGGATAAAGTCTTTAGCCAAGTTCTGTGCAGTCAAATATTTTTATTCTCACTGTCTGTTGAGCTACATTCTAATACAGTTAAATAGAGCCACAACAGTGTTAAGAAAAATAATGCAGTGCAAGTGACATATCACAATAGTGATTTTACAAAAACATCAGTAAATTGTGGCTGATGCCATCAGCATGTGGAGTGTCTCAGTGTTTCTTTGCACTATGAGGCTAACTGAAGTCTGATCACTCCAGGTGTGAATGATCAAGCTTTAGTCTGTACTTTAATCTCATTCTGTCAGGATGAAAGTTAAGACCAGGAATGGACAGATCCAAACATCTTGCAGCAGCCAAATGAAAACAGGCTTAATGCAAACCAAAAGAGAAATCAACTGGTTGGCTAATTTTGGCTTTTCTTGTAAAATAGCTGATAAAAAAATGCTTGTCTTGTTTTAATTTCTAATTGTTACATTTAATTTGTTTTCTGGAGACCATGTCAAAACATTCTACTTTGTGGTCACAATCTCTGTTTTGAGAACCACAAAATGTTTTTTTTGTTTTGGTTTCTTCTGCTAAAATGTTTTGTTGTTTTTAAGGAAACTATATTAGACAATGCTTTGCGAACCATCTCCTACATTGCTGATATTGGCAACATTGTGGTTCTGATGGCCAGGAGAAGGTTGCCTCACTGTGACTCTCAGGAGAATGTGGAGGTTTCAGACCCAAGTCAGGACAGTAAGCACCAGCACAAGATGATTTGCCATGTGTTTGAATCTGAAGATGTGAGTTCTGTCAATTATCATGGCATTTTAGCTCCCTTTGTTATTCCTTACTCTGGAATGATTTATTTCTAAGTTTGTTATTTTTCCAGGCCCAGTTGATTGCCCAGTCCATTGGCCAGGCTTTCAGTGTGGCATACCAGGAATTCCTAAGGGCAAATGGGATCAATCCCGAGGACCTTAGTCAGACAGAATACAGTGACCTGATGAGCACTCAGGACATGTATAATGAGGATCTTGTTCATTTCTCCAGGTCTGAAAACTGCAAAGATGTAAGTTTTCAATGAATTATTCAATGATGTTTTGGGTTCTATTTTTCTTTGTCAGAACTACTATGTATAGAAGAAAAGTAATTAATTTGACATACTGTTGGTATTATCTTACTGGCTTCAAATATTCATCCTTTAGGATGCAGTTTTCAAGCTGACTGAAGAATTATAAAAAATACATAAAGTGCTCCTGTTTCAATCTTTTGTCCTTTCCTACTGCCAATTTCCCATTTGTTAGGGGAGATTGACAGCAATCTCCCTTAGTTAGGCACCCTAAGCATTTAGTAAAACATTTCAGGAAGAGCTTGAACTTAACCAGTTGAACACAACCAGAGGTCAGAATCAGAATTAGGATTCTGATTCCAGAGTTTTCCAGTGTTTTGTCTTTTATGTGTGATAATTTTATGTTATCTCCCTTTGGGTTACTCTCTTTTATCTCAGGTGTGTATAGAAAAAGCTAAAGGTGAGATTCTGGGGGTGGTCATTGTGGAGAGCGGATGGGGCTCCATTCTACCTACTGTTATCATTGCCAATATGATGCATGCTGGGCCAGCTGAGAGGTCTGGTAGAGTCAACATAGGAGATCAGATTATGTCAATCAATGGAACCAGTCTGGTTGGACTGCCTCTGTCAACCTGCCAGAGCATCATAAAGGTATGTGCATGATATTTAAGAGTCAGGTACTCCAGACTTTTTTAAAAACAACAAAAGAATGTGTTTAAAAAGCTTTTTTATTAAAATCACTCATTTTTGTTTGAAGTGAAAAAGTTATTTGCAGAACAAGCTTTTATTTGCAGATGTCAGAACTTTTTAGTTGACAGACTAATAAAACCACTGAATGTTTTCTCTGACAATGGCACAGTTTGAAAACGAGTTCCAGAGTGCAATGGTTCTGAAATGTGCCGGTGTCCGTTGTCTTGTAAACAGAATAAATGGGTCTTTTCCGTCAGGGAATCCCTAGCTCATGCATAGTCTGACGCAAAACATAGCTGCTTCTTACAATCCACAGAAGAAGAAACTACTGACAATGCGGATGTTACTACAATTCATATTTCCCCATCAGATACGGCTCCCGCAGCGTCTCTTCACCACTTGCACCGCCCACGTGGCACGTGCTTGTTCAGCTCTCTTGTTTAGGGAACGATGGACAACATGAAAGCTCAAAAAACTTGTTTCAGCGAAGTTATCCCACTTTTTTCCAACTGCGCACATAGTGCGTGTTTTCCCCCAGTATCTGGGGGAACGGCATCAGATGGGGAAACGCAAACCGACGTGCTTTCAAGTAGAACTTCCTCTCCAGCTGTGTCCCGGGCGAGAGGCGGGGTCACCCTGGACAGGTTGCCAGTCTGTCGACTCGCAGGGCAACACAGAGACACACAGGACACACAACCATTCACACACACACACACCTAGGGAGAATTTAGAGAACCCAATTAACCTCACAGTCATGTTTTTGGACTGTGGGAGGAACCCGGGGAACCCGGAGAGAACCCACCATGCACAGGGAGAACATGCAAACTCCATGCAGAAAGACCCCGGGCCGGGAATCGAACCCAGGACCTTCTTGCTGCAAGGCAACAGCTCTACCAACTGGACCACTGAGCAGCCCACCAAATCCTAAAGTTTTGATCACAATTTTATTATTATTATTATTATTATTTGACATCATTTTTTTAATTGAATTGTGAAAAAAATGTAACTCCATATTTTATAGCACAACAACCAACCTTGCACAAACTCCAATCTCCTAGTGACAGAAAAAGAAAAAGGCACATAGATGAGAGCATATTATGCAACGGCAGCAATCTGTAGTACACAAAATGACAGTTAATAAAGTGCCTGCTGACAATAAAACCACAAAAGGGAAATATAAAAGCATGTACCTTAATCAGTCGCAGCCACACTAAGAGGTATTTTCAGACAGCTGCAGTGGCAATCCAAATACATATTTCCAAAAGAACAATTAGAAGTCACAACAGAACAGACAGACCAAAGACGACACTGACGTAGCACACAACCAGCCATGAGGGACAAATCAAAAGCCCATTTACCTAATTAGACAGACCAATGACACAGGGCTTGTTACAATCAGCCTGAGCACGGCGCCAGCGCTCACCCAGTAAAGATCCGACTCGTACCTCCAACCATATGCAGTGACTGGCCCAACAGCCAATGTTCGGAGAATCAATAACTTGGCGTGTGCAACTGGTGCCCATATATACTAATGACCCAGGCAACACTAGAAGTGTAAGTGAATAGGGGGAAAAGGGCCTACGTGTGTTTAAGGGCCCCTAATGGGTGGGAATTTACAGTCACTAGTACGTAAACACAATTTTACAACTAATGAACCACCCGGTTACATCGTGAACCCTGATCTGCTGGAGGTTTCTTCATGTTAAATGGGAGTTATATATACACATATAATATATGTGTAAAAGAAAATAATGTTTATTTGTTTGTTTGTTTGTTCTTGTTTTTTGTTTTAGGCTTTTTTGTTTGTTTTTTTGTGTTTGTTTTACATATTTTCTAAAATTCAAAGCCATGAGATCTCAGTATGCTGCAGATCTCATTGACATTGTTGTGGAGAGTGCAGTCTGCTCTGTGTTGGGGTTAGCAGTATCAGAGTCAGTGATTTAAAAAAACTCAAACGAACTGATGAAGAAAGCTGGTTCTATTTAATCATACAACAACTAGACCTTGTCAGCCACACTACCAGAGAAAACAAATGTTGGATTTGGTTTTTGTAAGGGTTTAGAATTTATACATCTCCAAAGCAAGACTTCCTTTGACCATATTTGATCACAATCTAGTTTCTCTGCTTGGAATAATATAAATCCCTTTTTCATAGGCAGCCTGTGTTGAAAAGAACTGCAACACATAAAGCTGAGCAAGTCCTGTAAAGTTGTTTTGAGGCTGTAGACTGGGATACACTGTTTCATCCAGATGAAGAGGACATCAGTGCCATGACTGAGTGTATAACCTTCTGGTGGGGTTAGTGTTGTCCCCAGAACAGTCAGATGCTTCCCTAATACTAACCTTGCATCATCGGTGTCCCGAAGGATTTGCTAAACAAGGAACAAAGGACCCTTCAGGGACGAAAACGGGTAATTATTCATGAGTATAAAGGAGCTTAAAGACATGATTAGAGACCATAAGGAGGTTTACAGGAAGAAGCTGGAGAGCAAGCTCCAGCAGAACAATATCAGCGATGTGTGATCAGGGATGAAGAAAATCACAGGTTTTAAATTAAAGGAGGATCAGATCGATGAAAGTCTGGACAGAGCAAATGAATTGAATACGTTCTACAACAGGTTAACTTCAGGAGCGAGCTCATCATCCCCTTCTCCTGCCCCCAGCCAAATCTACCTCCTACCATCCTTTGAGACATTTGGACTGGTCACACCTCAAATATTTTATATTCTACCTCCAACTATTGATCCTTCTGCTTCTACATCTTATGTCTCCTTATCAGAAGATGCTGCTGGTCCCCTTGCCCCCCCCTTCCATTTTTCTGTCTCTAGAAGTCAGGTGAAGAGGAAACTGGAAAGGCTGAGCTAGAGCAAGACTGATGGTGTTACTCCCAGAGTCCTGAAGGCCTGTGCAGAACAGCTCGATGAGATTCTGCAAAATCTTTTCAAACTTAGCATGATCAAAAGGAAGGTTCCAGGATTCTGGAAAATATCCTACCTGGTTCTGGTACCAAGAGAAGCTCATCTATCGTCATCAATGACCTTTTGCCCTGACAACCCACAATATGGAAACTAAGGGGGCACAAGTTGTTGTGTCCCCTTAGTTGTTGTTTTTTTTTTTTTTGTTTTTTTTTTTACCATCCTATGCTAATTTAAAAATTTTTCACATCTTTAATGAATTGTACATTTTGAGAGTAAATAAATTCTTCATGCTTTCCGTTGTATAGGGTCTAAAGAACGAGTCTCGGATAAAAGTGAATATTGTCAGATGTCCACCAGTAACTACAGTTCTTATCAGGCGGCCAGATATGCGCTACCAGCTGGGATTCAGTGTACAGAATGGCATTGTGAGTAGAGCTGGTGTTTTACTCTTTTAGAAAAATATGTTTATAATCTGTCAACTTTTTAATTCAAGTTGTGTTTTTCATCTGAAAAAACTACTGCATCTATCCATCAGATATGTAGCCTTATGCGTGGTGGAATTGCTGAAAGAGGAGGTGTAAGAGTGGGCCATCGCATCATTGAGATCAATAATCAGAGTGTGGTGGCAACTCCCCATGAAAAAATTGTCCAGATCCTGTCCAACGCTGTGGGAGAGGTGAGACTTTGCACAATAATTTATTTAGAGATCAAATATGCCATTTAAATCCTGCTGCTTAGAACGTGAACATGAGAGTACTGACATTGTTTAGAAAGTTTCCTTTGGCAGAAAAATGGTTGCACTGTCATTTTTACACAATTTTGGGGATTTATTAATTTTGATAACAGTGAAAGATGAACTTAAATCCCAATCCAGATCCCTAGAGCTTATGATGCTGTGAAAAAAAGAAATCTTTGACTCCTTGCTTTTTGTTCTGTTTTTCCTTTTTTGGTGACACTTTATTTGACGGGTTGTGAATAAGACTGTCATGACCGTCATAAACATCACATAACATAACACCTGTCATCAACATGAGTAAGTCTTCATGAATATTTAGAACTGTTGTCATAAAGTGTCACTCGGTAAATCATGACACTTTTCATACAAAGTTGACGTTATTCAAAATGTCTTTGTTATGACAACTTGACATTAACCAAAAAATCATAATGTGACATAAGAAAGTATTACTGATTCAACTTTAGCTTTAATAACAAAAAGCTACATAATTCTTAAAGTTTAATCAGTAATACTTTTATAACAAATTTATGTCAGATCATGATTTCTTTCTATCTCTGTGAGATAGCGTTCCCATCTCCCCCAGATCTTTGAACACATTCCAGGGGAGATGAAGGACATCAAGTCTGAGTAGACCATGTTCCACACCTCCCAGTGTGGAACCTTGTAGTGGTAGGGAATTTAAGCTCAACAAATAAACTCAGGTTTTTAGTACAGCTTCATCTTCCACGGTGTAATTAAACATTTATAAAATTTTCTTGTAAGGTGAAAAAACTGGCACCCGAATCCATAACAGGAGGTCAAGTCACAAAAGGTCATGGCTGTTCACAGAGCTCTGTGTCCAAAGACATTCACAGAGAGGTGAAAGAAAGGAAAAGATGTGGTAGGGAAAAAGTGTACAACTATTCCGGATACTCTCACACTGAAGAGAATTGTGAAACAAAATCCATTAAAAAATGTGGGGAAGATTCACAAAGAGTGGACTGCAGCTGGAATCAGTGCTTCAAGAACCACCACACACACAGACATATACAAGACATGGGTTTCAGCTGTTGCATTCTTTGTGTCAAGCCTCTCCTGAACAAGAGACATCAGAAGTGCCTCACCTGAGCTGAAGAGAAAAAGGACTGGACTGGTGTTCAGTGGTCCAAAGTTATGTTCTCTGATGAAAATTCATTTTGCATTTCAACTCAAGGTCCCAGAGTCTGGAGAAAGAGAGCAGAGGCACAGAATCCATGTTGCTTGAAATCCATTCAAAGTTTCCCCAGTCAGTGATGGTTTGGGTCCCATGTCATCTGCTGGTGTTGGTCGACTGTGTTTTCTGGGGGTTAAGGTCAACACAGCCACCTAGCCCTACCCCCTGCTGCTGACCAACTTTATGGAGATGGAAATGTCATTTACCAACAGGACTTGGCACTCACACACAGTGCTTCCACACCATGCTTTTTTGTTTAAGGACCCTGGCATCTCTGTTCTTTATTAGCCAGCAAACTTGTCTGACCTTAACTCCATAGAAAATCTATGGGGTAATGTGAAGAGTAAGATGTGATACTCCTGAAAAGGTCACTATCAGAGCAACCTGGGCTCATATAACACCTGAACAGTCCCACAGACTGATGGACTCCATGTCACACTCAATTGCTGCTGTAATTAAGATAAAAGGAGCCCCAGCTAAGTACTGAGTGCTGTACATGCTCATACTTTTCATGTTCATATTTTTCATTTGGCCAACATTTCTAAATAAAATGTATTTTGTCTTAATGTTCTAATTTTATGAGCTGTTGAATTTGCCCTTACAAAAAATCCCATGAAAATCCCATGTGATCACATGTGGTTCACACAAAATTTACATGTGAATGATGTGAATCACATGTGAAAGCACATGAATACGTGTGATTTTGGAACGTTTCGTGGTAAAATCACATGTGATTTTACCACAAATTGTTCCAAAATTTTTGGGATTATGTGATCACATGTGATTTTCATGGGATTTTTTTGTAAGGGTGGGTTTTCATTAGTTGTCTGTAATAATCAACATTAAACAAAAAAACACCTTTGAAATATATCAGTCTGTGTGTAATGAATTTATATAATATACAAGTTTCACTTTCTTAAGGGAATTACTAATTTAAATCAACTTTTTCATGATATTTTAATTTTCTGACCATACTGGGAGCTTGGAAAAACTATGGAAACTTCATTTCCATATTTTCTTGTCCTGTTTTCTGTAAAATGTCTCCTTTGACTGCACTTTTAAAATGTTGCTCCTGTCTGTTTTTTAGATTCACATGAAGACCATGCCTGCAGCCATGTATCGCCTGCTGACTGCCCAGGAGCAGCCCCTCTACATTTGATAAACCTTATCAAATTTAAGCCCATGCTTGAAGTCAGCTCCTTTCAGCATAGTTTACTACATAAAATGATAGTTCACAAGTGGAGCTTTTTTTTTGTCTACTGCAATTTAAAATCAAAATTATTTAACTGTATTTACTACAAGACTTCTCTTTTTGGTTTATTACATAGGAAATAATGAGAGCCCTTTATTGAATGTGAGTCTCCAGCTGCACAAAGTATAAAGTTGTTCTCTTTGTGATTTGCTGTTGAAAATTTTACCTCAACTTAAAAATAGAAACATTTTTAAGCTGTTTCTATTTTTATATCTCTTTCCTGTTTAGCAACTATAAGAATTTCTATGAAAAATAGACCGTTCTCTTAGTGTGTGGAATAACTATATTTATGAGCCAGGTGTTATAAGAAACAAATCTTGCTTTCACTTTGCATTCTAACCTTGTGTAGTGATGTAATAATAATAATAATAACAATAATAAAAAACACCAGGAAAAGAAAATTTTTATTCATTCAGCCCATTTCCTGTATATTTGAGCCACTTGCATTATGGAGTCATTTTCAGTGTGAAGGTTTTTAATCTCTACTGAAATACTTGTTTTTATTCCAGCTTAATTTTGTGGCATCTGTTAACAGCAAGTGGGAGAACCCCTCTTTCACTGGTTGGCTGCATGAAGCCACTCTAATCCTCCTGTGACCTTGAACTCCAGAAAAACTCAATGAAACAATGAGTGGGTGTAGAACAGAACAGCCAGCTTCCATCCAGATGTCTTTGTCAGTAATCACAATAAGAACAATCAGTTTTATTTATAAAGCCCTTTATATCTCCAGTTGAAATCTCAAAGGGCTACTGGATTGTAGCTTGCCATCATCAGCCCTGTGCAGGCTGGCTTTAGAAATTTGTCGCCCCTTCTGACCAACACCTGCAATAATCAGTATAACCAATAATCACCAACAGTCATCCAGTATGAAGAATGCTGACAGTGCATTACAAGTCCATGTTGTTTTCAGCATCAAAAATAATTTTGATCAATTCTTATATTACTACAGGGATTTTGCTGCTTTCTATTGACCTTATAGATATACACCAAGCTTGAGACTCGCAAGTGACAAATGTGATAAGAAAGTCAATGATGCACAATTTTGTGTAATTTTGCTCACAGAAACACTTCCAATGTTTATAATACTTATTGAAATAAATTGTATGTATACGTCATTCCTCATTCTTTTTAATAACATTTTCTTAATCTTGGTTAGACTGAGTTAAAATATAACCTGGAGGCTATGAAACAAATTGGGACTGTGTGTAACATAACATAAAATAAAGAAATGCACATTTTCAAAATAAAAGCTCAACTATATGGGTTTGAAACAGTAACAGAGTGGAAAAGATAAATAATCTTTCCTTATTGTTGTATTTTCTACAGGGAAGAGCAGTGAACAGAGAAATAAAACTCAAGTACAGTCAGGTATAACAACACATTACAGCAGAACACAGAAGGCTTTGCTAGGAATATGGAAGCATGTCCATCCAACACCAGGAATGAGAGAATCTTTTGTTTGGACTGTAATGAACTTCAGAACAGGAACAGACAATACAAGTCTTTTGGTTTCCATAGAAACATATTGGTAAGCATAATGCACTCAGTCCATCATTTTCAGATTCGCTGCTTCAGGAATATGGCAAATGACACAAATGGATGTTTTTATTGAAGAGAACAGAAAACTCTTTCGAAAGCAGTTGGTGGAGACTAATTCCATCATGAATATACACCCAGCGTTCTCCCGTCCAGTCGTAGCGTTTCGGTCCACTGGGAACGCAAAAGGAAAAAGAAGCGGGGAATAAAATTACAGTCTGAAACCAGATATTTACATATTACACATAACGTATAGATTTTTTTACTTGTATAAAGTTAAATCTGGCCAAACTTCTCTTGTTTTAGTTCAGTTAATTTTATCCAAATTATTAATATTTGCTAAATGCCAGAAAACGTAGCAAGAAGACTTTGAGATTTTTGTAACCTTTGAGTAAATATATTCTGTCTGAGTTTCAGTTTATAACAAAATCAGAGCGCCACTGGAGTCACTGTCCAAACACTAGAGAAGGTCAGATGTTTTTATGAGCTGTACTAATGTGTCTTTTGAAAATGCTATAAATTTGAGGTGAAAACTGTCACTGATTTCCACTCTTATCATCAGACATCAATGTGCTCTTATACATTGAAGTCAATGGGGACTTCAAGGCCCCCCTTCAAACATCCTTTGGACAGTCTTGTTTCTCCTTTAAAGTTCTCAAAATCAGAAGTCTCTTCCCACTTACCCAAAGCTAAAGATGGACATTTAACATCTTTAACAGTCCAAAGGCAATGGGTAAAGACTGGGCAAAGCTGCTCTCATGAAAAAATAGAATGAAGGTCATTTTAACACTGGCCAAACTTTCTTCTTTGCAATTTTAACTTCTATAATTTTCCTACTCCTCTTTTTCCTTTCATTCTTTTATATCCTTCAAGAGCCTTCTATGGACAGGTGTTTAAAATTAGCAAGAGTATAAGATTTTCAGATTCACTGCTTCAGGAAGTGAATCTGAAGCTGGATAGAATGCATCTGAAGCATTCTATTTATCTATTTTTTAGATGGATAGAATAAGAGAGAACTGCACGCAGTATCTGCCTCAAATTAAATTAGATATGTTGGGAAAGAAATTAACTCAAGAAGTGTAAATTCTAAAAAAAAAAAAAAATCTGAAGAAATAAAACTTCAAACAAGATAATTAAATATAGGCTATATATTATATTCTACAATAACAGACAACACTGCAGTTCTACCTGGTAGGAGAAGAAAGCCAGATCTGTCTGTTCGGTGTCTGTTTGTTGATAACATAGGTTCCATGGCCTCCACCCAACTTTATCGTCAACACTCCACTCTGTGCACACATTCAAAACACATACAGTTACACAGTCCTTCATATGTGTTCAATTTAAATTACAATCAAACATTTTTTAGATGAAGTGAATGGCTGCCTATTTAGTTAACTATTCATTACAAATGTCCATGTTAAAGCCCCCTGGATGAAGAAAAACAGACTGAACGGTTCTGATTGTACCATCCATCACATTTTAAACAAAAAGGCGATTCAAGGCAGGAGATCCAGGGTGACAGAAAATGGTTGCAATTTGACAAACATCAACTGGTGTGGCTTAAATAGGAAATGAACTGAGAGATGCAGGTGAGGTTTTGTGAGCATCCCGCTGCATCAAGATCATTTTTTGTCTTGTGTAAAAGAGACATTTGCCACATGACAACAACTCCTTCATGAACATGTAGGAGTCTTCATGAATATTTATGTCTGTTGTCATTAAGTGTCAGTTAGTAAATAATGACACTTTTAATGCAAAGTCGATGCTTTGCATTAAAATACAAGTGTTAAAGTGTCATTTACCGAATGACACTTCATAACAGAAGACTCAATGTTCATGACAAGTGTTGTCATGTCTATAACAATGTCATGCTAGTCTTATGCTCACCTTTCAAATAAAGTGTTACCAACCAGGTTTATAGTAGTCTCATAGAACTTGGCACATCCCTGCCTGTTGGTCCAAATTACCATGGTTGCTCATGAATTTTTGTAACGTAACATTGTTTAAAACAAAAACAATTTTTGTTTGTTTGTTTGTTTTCTGGAAGTAATACTACTGTTGTGGAATGGACGAAACCCAAGTGTAAATTTCAGTCTTACTAACAATCTGTGGAGGGAATTAACCCCTAAAATACACTGCATGTGCTACCTTGTTAGATGTTTCTACTGTAGCACGGATAGATAACTCTGTCTGTGTGTCAGTGATATACGTGTCTAAAACTGCTAACGTCATATTTAGTGACCAAAAACTACAGCAGCTTGTGTTAATGTTAAATACATTATTTGAGTGACAAGGTTGTATGACAGTCTTTATCAGAAGCAGCACAGCCACAATGTGAGCAGGTCACTGTGTTCCTGAAATGATCGGATATGATTGATATACACTAAAATTACGCTGCTTTTACGCAGCTTCAATCTCACATTATATCACTACCAACATGTTCTATTCCATAAAAGGAGTGTTATTAAATTAAAATGTTTTAAAGTATTTTAGTGGAACCAAATGTCCCACAAAAACAACATATTTTGTCCCAATTCACATGATTGATGGTAAGCAATGACTCTGTTTGCAGTATACAGTAGAGTAATGACATTGCAGAAAGCCATAAGTATGTTGACCAGCTGCCTGTCATATAAACTTAAAACATGAACTAATACAGCAGCTTAATGAAAACCAGGTATAAAATAAATTAATTAAAACTTATCTTAATATTTGATGAAATAAAAAGGATGAAACGAAACATCCACAGGTAGGATGTATTGATAAGAAATCTGCAGAGGTTCTGAAAGACAGATGAGGAAAAAGAGACATTCATATCATAAAATGCTGTAGCCTACTACTCCATTTCCAAAATGAATATTTTCCCTCCATTGCTCTGTCTGTGTTGACCGGCGGTCTTATGACTTATTTGAGTTATTTATGTATCAGTTATGCACAACATGCTGCCAGCAATATACCCATATTTTTATTAACAGTATTTTCTGCAAATTTAGTTTTTCGTGGTGAATTATTCAAAAAATTCGGATGTGGTGCTCATGCAGCTTCCTGTTGGATCAGTGGAATCTGTAAAGATCGACTCCACACTTGGTCCAGCGTCCTGCAACAATAGAATGGATTCTAATTTTGGAAGATGGCTCTGCAGAAGGGTGGCGCAGTGCACTGCCACACGCATGTAGTGCAAGTGCTGTTATTGATAATAACGTGTGCATATTCACTGTGGCAGAGCTGGTTGCAGTGTATTTTAGGGGTAACACCCACCTACCTATCAAACTTGACACTATAGATAAATTGTAAAATCTCCAGTGGGAAACAGTGATTCAATGAATGGATGACCTTTTCCGTTTTCCGTTAGTTACTTTGCATAATAAAAAACTGAAAAGGAACTGAAACAGCTATTAATAAAACATAATTTATAATTCTTCTGAAATATAAAGTTCTTTTGTGATTATTTGGGCTGTGGAGTTTTCTGTTTCCTACAATAATTGATGTTCTGAGCTGACCAGTTGATGTTATAATGCCTTACAGAAAATACAACATCATATTCTGTTCCAGAGAAAGCTTCGTCTGCCAGATCTTCAAAGTAATCAGATAGAGCATCCAGCGTCTCATCTGCCAGCTTCTCATAGGCTCCTTCTGAAAGCTCTCTTCCAGAGAAAGACACAAAAATATTATTTTTTTGGACAAGTCATTAATTACCAGTGATATTACATAGGAACAATAACAGAGGAATACCTTATATGCACATGGGACAGTTTCTTCTTTCTTCTTGATGTTAGAGAAAGATTTCTGATTGACCCTTCAAATCTTCTCCAGCCATGCTGAGGAAAGAAAACCTCACACAAGTCACTTAATGGTAAAGTTTCATGTGTTTTAGTGTTGATAATGTTTTCTATAGGGACAGTTGCGAAGTGAAGTTTTTTGTAATACAATATTCACAGAAACAAACAAAATCCAAAGCTTTGAACATTGAACATGCAGACAGAGGTACAGAGGAAAAGTTTTGCCACAGTGTTTGACTGGCTCAGTCAAAGTCCAGACACACAGCCATTGGTGATTGTGTAGCAAGAGCAGCACCATCATGCCAGTAGCGCATGTTAGACGCGTTTCTGTGAAGTGCATAGCGGAACTGTAGCACGGATACAGTTTAAATAATCCAAAAGAGAATTATTTTTTACTGAGTAACATTGCTATGCTGTGTTTTTATTGGTGATTCTATGTTGCATTGTATTTTGTGTTTGATTTGATGTAAAGCACTTTGAAATGCCTTGCTGCTGAAATGTGCTATACAAATAAAGTTTGATTTGATTGATTGATTGATTGGTAAGCAGAGAATGGATAGTAACTAGAGTTCCACTAACATTTGAAGAAGAAAAGCCTTATGAAACTGTGGGGGAAAATAATTATATTAATAGATAAAAGTTATGTTATTTGGTTGGTTCGCACTAAAATATGTTTTAACCTACCGTATTTTCCGCACTAAAACCCTTCAATTTTCTCAAAAGCCGACAGTGCGCCTTATAATCCGGTGCGCCTTATATATGGACCAATATTGGGCCACAACAGGTCTCGCAACTATGGTAAGCAGCCGCCGACTTCATTTAACCCCGTAGAAAAAGAAGAACTCCAGCCGCTAGATATTGGTGTCACAGGACATTCAAAGCTAGATGACAGTGGATGACAGAAGGCGAACACACGTTCACCCAGACGGGGAGACAGAGCCGACGACATACGCCACTATCTGCCAGTGGATCGTAAATGCCTGGGTTGATATGCCGCAGATGTGCATTAAAATCTCTTCTCGTTTGACTATGAGCAGAGGGAGTTCCAAGTCTTGTGTAAATCTTTATTTATACAGTACAGACATAAAGTTTGGACACACCTTCTCATTGAATTCAATTAGAAAGTGTGTCCAAACTTTTGGTCTGTACTGTATATTATGAGTTTAGATACACCTATGGATTCTACAAAACTTGGAAATCAATAGTTGGACGAGAGTTACAGATTTGGCGAACAAAAAGCAAGCTCTCAACACAGCTATGAAAATTCCAGTAGATGACCTAGCTAAAGACCCTGGAATGACCACAATGGTAGCTAAACTAGATGATTTGTTCCTAAAAGAGAAAGAGGGGTCTATGAGGCTCAGCTCGCTGTTGCCTCACCAGCTTCGCTTCCGAGCATTTGAATGGGAAAATGTGAAAATTTAGCAATTTCGAAGAAAAAATAATCAGAATTGGTTATGCTAAATGATAAATAGGTACTTTATAGTACAAACCACAGGGTGAAAATAGCAATATAAATTATTTTATCATTATATATTATTTTTCCATGATGACAGGTGAGGCTCTGCCTCTCCTGACCACAAGTCATTGAACTCCATACACCAAAGAATCACCCACAGATGTAGTAATATTCATGATTCAGTGTTTAGGCTCGGCAATGGTAGACACTGCTTGCACTAGGACAGTTTGTGGACGAGTGTCTAGACATCTACAGTACTGCGTTATAAACAAAAAGAGTGAAGATCAAAGAGACAGAAATGCAAAGTCACAGGCCCTTCGAGTTTGGAGGTGGAAAAGGTGTCTACTATGCCATCAAAAAGGTAAAGATATTTGCTAAAATTGGCAGCACAAAGTGCAATATAGAAACTGAAGTGGAACCTGCTAACATTCCATTGATTTTGAGTAAAGCCTCAGTCATTTCAGTGTTGGATTTGTCTGAAATAAGGGTGCACAGATTTATCCTGATGACTTCCTTGATTTTGGGAGGTGGGCAGGCATTGTGGGCATTGCCCGCCCACCGAGTTAACTCTTGCACCGGGTGGCGTTTCCAGGGTGCAAGCTCCGATCTGGTTTCTACATGCACAATCTGCGGCGCTGAGATGAATTTTGATTGCTTTTTATCTCTTTTCTTTGATTTTGGACTTGTTTTAAACATGCAATCAAGTCAAATCTCCCACTGCACAGATCTGACAGTGTGCGTCTTCCTCCCCAGTTGTGCCATTGCGTGCCAACGCACACTCCCCTTTTTATTCACTAATTTCAACCTCACCTAAAACCAGCATGATATTGCCCAAAAATCAGTTTTAAACTATTTCAATTTTTCATTGTTAACATTGAAATTGTTATTTCAATGTTAACAATGAAATAACAGCAACTGTTCCACAAAACAGTTTGATACATTTACTCTTTAATGTATTTATTCAGAAAAAACAAACAAACATAGTGGTTATGTTACAACCCACCCTACTCCCCCCCAGCCAGAGGCAAGGGAGGCTGAACTCCAAAATAAGGCTTTAAGTCAACCACATTAACTATGTCTGTTCCTTTCTGCTGGTCTTTCCATTGGAGATGATAGTTTACTGGGCCTAACTTTTTCCTCACTGTAGCTGGTCCTGACCACTTTGGCACTAGCTTTGAGGAAAAACTATCTATTGCTTTGGAAAGGAGGTGGGACCTTATCCAGACCAAAACTCCCAGCCAGAACTGTGCACCTCTCCTCCAGGCATTGTAGCATTTGGCTTGTTGGGTTTGACTTATCCCAACTTTCTGTTTCACTTCTTCCTTCATCTCATTGCGTTGCTTCAACAATTTGAATACAGTTTGCTGAGGTGATGGTGGTTTGGCTATCAACCTCTCCAATGGCCCTTGAAGTTGACCTCTCAACATTAGCTCTGCAGGGGCTCTTCCTTTTGTTTCATGTTGAGCACCATTGAGGGCAAATCGGAACTCCCATATATGTTGGTCCCACTGATTGTGATGCTGTCCAACAAATGAGGCTACCATTGTTTTTGATAGTTCTGTTAGCCTGTTCAGTCAAGTTAGATTGGGGATGATAGCTGGTGGTAAAAGGGTGCTTTACCCCCCACATAGAGCAAAAGCTGGAAATCTCTTGACTGGTAAACTGGGGCCCATGACAAGGCTTTGTGGAACTCCAAAACGAGTAAATATCTCCTCCTGGAGGATAGTGATGAACTCCTGTGTCTTGCTGTCTCCTACAGGAAACATTTCCACCCACTTTGTGAAATAGTCGATCACCACAGAAAGGAAGGCATTTCCTTTTTTACTTCGTGGAAAAGGTTCCATCAAGTCCTCCCCAAGTTTAGCCCAGGGTTCAGTCAGAGGTGTGGGTTGCAGACAACCAGCTGGAGCTTGATTATCTGGTTTGTACTTCTGACAAACTGCACAGTTCTTTACATGAGTCCACACATCCTTACGGACTAATGGCCACCATGCTACCTCCAACAGCCAGAGGAGTGTCTTTAGCCTGCCTATTTGTCCACTCAATGGACGATCATGGAAGTACTAGAGAAATCAGGGGTTGGTTGGCCCAGGATTGCCCCCAGAACAATGTCACTGACGTCTATGAATTTCGAAAGGTAACTCAAAATCTGGCTGCCCCAGTATGGGTGATTCCACCAAAGGTTTCTTCGGCGGCATGAAAGCACATTGGCAGTTCACTGTCCACTCCCACCTTGCATCTTTTTTGAGCAGTTGGTAAAGAGGTGTAGCTATTTCTGTGAAATAGCTACACAATAGATGAACTTGTGGTATCAGCCAACCATCCCAAGGAAACTCTGAAGAGTTTTCTGCTTAGTTGGAGGTGAATAAACCGTAATGGTGTAGGTTTTTTTCTGGATCCACTTGAACACCTTCTGCTGATACAATGTGTCCCACAAACTTCGGTTCTTGTTGGAAAAAGTTGCATTTTTTTAAGGTTGAGGGACAAATTGGCGTGGTGGAGCTTTGCAAATACTGTGCCCAGGTCCTTCAGGTGTTGAGAAGACAATCACATCATCGATGTACACAGAGCAGATCATTCCCCGTAGCTCTCCTAAAACTTTCTCCATTAAACGTTGAAAGGATGCTCCAGCGTTTTTAAATTCAAATGGCATGCACTTAAATTGATAAAGTCCAAATGGGGTAATAACAGCAGTTTTTACTTTGCTGTCCTCTGCCACTGCCATCTGCCAATATCCAGACTTAAAATCCAGGGTGCTGAAAATGTTTGCTCCAGTCATTGACTCCAACAACTCATGGATGATGGGCATGGGATAGGCATCCTGAAGAGTTTTGGTGTTCAAAGCTCTGTAGTCCACACAAAATCGAAAAGATTTGTCTGGCTTAGGAACAAGGACAACCGAAGACCCCCAGGAAGACTGTGATCGCTCTATGGTATCATCTTTGAGCATAGCCTCAATCTGTTCTTTTATTATTTGCCGCTTGAAAGGAGACACCCGGTAAGCTCTGCAGCAAATGGGTATTTCATCTGTGGTCATTATTCTGTGTTCTTCCACAGATGTTCTACCTAATGTATTTGAGCATACAGATGGCCAGGCCTTCAAAAGCTTCTGGACTTCTGATGGATGTTGTGTCCTCATGGGATACGACTAGGCCTGTCGCGGTAAACGATAAATCAATTAATCGTACGATAAATTAACCACCACACGGCAGGATCGGGTTTGAGCCTGCCCTTGAAGTTTATAAACGGGTTCGATCCTGCCGTCTGGTGTCCAACAGTGGGCACCAAATAATGACTAAAAGTCCAGTTCACTAATTTTAAAACCAGGCATTAATCAATGCTTTACTACAATCTACCTGCAACACATGTGGCTCTTGTGTCAGCGTAACGTCCTGACTGAATGAAAATGTGGGGTTCCCCAAAATTCAATCCTAGGACCCCTCTTATTCAATATTTATATGCTCCCACTGGCTCAGGTTATAGCAAGAAACACATAATCAAACTGACTGAGATCCTAATGAAAGTCAAAGCAAGTACTGGATGTGACTGGAGCGCTGCCATGGATTGGGCCCTGATGCCAAAGAACTCTATGCCAAGTGTCCATGGATACAGCCCACATCAGCTGGTGTTCGGGCAGAATCCCAACATGTCCTCTGTATTAATAGACAAAACCCCAGTTCTACTGGGCACCACTAGGAGTAAATGGGTTGCCAAGCACATTTCAGCCATAGATGCTGCAAGAAAAGCTTTTATAGAAGCAGAATGTTCAGAAAGGATAGGCAGAACACTGCAGCCCACAGATGAGCAATACGAAACTGGAGACAAAGTCTTTTACAAACAAATGGACTGTCCAGAATGGAAAGACCAGGAGTGGTCAGTGGTCAAGATGGTGCAGTATTTTTTGTAGGATCACAGGGGCACCTATGTCAAAGTGAACCAACTGAGATTAAGAAAAGTTACTCATGAGCATGAACAACCTACAAAATGGAGAACAATCATGTGTGAATATGTTTTAGCCTGTTTATCAATGTAGTACTGTAAAAAGCTAATTGGGTGACACAACCTTTTTATTTTTAAGCAGTTTTAAGACATCTCTAGCTGTGCAAAGCTGGTAGAAATAGACTCCAAAAAGAATCTCAGCTGTAACTTCAATTAGCAGAAGTGTTCGCTATTGACTCAGTTGGGCTAAGCATAAACACTACACCTTTTCAGAGGTTTATTTTTAAATAAATTAAAAGACAAACAGTTATTTTCCTCAAAATTTACAATACATAACATATTACATTTCCCTATCTCTCTAGATCAGTGTAACATTGCTCTATTTAGATTTCATCTAAATAAATATTCATGGGGTTACTGTGAGGCAGTCACACTACGCTGTCCACTAGAAGTCCCTTTGTAACTGTTGAAAAGTCACTGCAGTAAAGTGAGCTGACACCACATTTACACCAACAATTCATTTAGGTCCCTCCGTACACGATGTCCTTGAATTGCTGTTGGGTCAAAGCCAATGTCCGAGAAATCCACAGAAGCCACGTCTGTTCAATTCTCTCTCGTGTTCAGCCCTTTGCTTCAGCTGTGGTTAAAGTTAAAATGATTAATTATTTTATGGCAGGAATTCTGGTTGAAATGTTATTTGTGATCAGATTGTCCAGAACCTTTAATAAAACTGAAAACAAATTATGCTCAAACCTCATTCTCCCAGATTACTCACACTCTGCTTGAACCTTAAGTTGAAAAATTAGATATTCTACAATGAAAAAAGCTCTAAAAGATTCAAATCCTTATCATATTAAAAAGACTTATCATTGGATTTAAATATCACCAGGCTCTTTTTAATATTTCATTTAAAAACAAAACAAACTTTTCTGTGTGCTTTTACATTGTGTATTTGTTTGCTTTTTGATAAAATCAATATTTACTAGCCCCTTTTTTAAGGTTTTCACAGAACACTTTAAAATGCTGCAACATAATGAAATCAAACCGTTGTTAGGAATCCTGCTTGGCCTTGTTGGTCCTTTAGATAGATCTACAGTTATGGATGGCTCTTTGCACAGGTTTTCTTTAAAGAAACTATGTGATCTACTGACTTATTTGCTTGGTGATCATATTTTCTATCGAATGACTTTGATGATGTGTGTCTAAGTGGACGTAGCTCTGAGAAACTTACAGCAAATAATGAGCATCAACAGCCTTTGATGCAGAGCAGATTTGACCTCAGGAGTGCTGCTGTTCCTGGTGCTGGAATGTCAGATCCACTCTATTCATAGAAATCTCTTATTCCAGAATGATGCAGCAGAATAAAAATGTGTTAATTGGCTAATAATTAAGACGACTAAACATTTGAGAGACTTGAGTTATTGTTCTGTTTGATATTTTGACAGGTGACCAGCATAGATTGTAATTTATCATTTAATAAATCTGATATACTAGTACACTTTAAATATTGTCAAAATGTTTTAGATCTATGTCCTCGTTTCAAAAAGCAAAATTAGAATATTGTAAAAAATGTATTTCAAATACAAAAATATTTCAAGAGTTACAATTTTGATGACTATGGAGAATGATGTTAAGGTGCGTCGGAAAATCCAACATATCAGAAGCTCAGAATATTTCATAAAATTAAGAAATGATGCGCTTAAATAGAAATACTTGGCTTCTAAATATTGTTATTCATGCAAAAAAGGGGTGCAACCAAGTAATGAGTTAATAGAAATGAACATATAGTTTAATATATAATATTAGCAATTGATGATGGATTTGTTTAAATCATTTAAGTAAACATGGACTGCACTGTTTGATATCTAGAATTAATTAGAATGAACTGAATTGAACTGAAACGATTTTTGTAAAGTGCCTTGAGACAACAATTGTTGTGAATTGGCGATATATAAATAAAACTGAATTAAATTACACGTGCAAGGTGTACTTGAATGCACCAGAAGTGTATCACTGTTACTACAAAGGACTGTTTAGAAACTAAGGCCATGTTCACACTGCAGCCTTAAATGACCTAATACGATTTTTTGTCAAATTGGATTATTTGAAGTAATCATTAACACTTTCAAGTATGCAACTTGTACACAATCTACAGTGTGAACTGTAGACGGTCAGAAAGTGTCCCGGATGCGCAGTAGAGGTCACAATAATGTCACACATAGAGAGCGTGTTCAATGTTTCGCCAACAGCCATGAAAAAGTAGTTCTCAGTGTTTGTAGAAGTAAGTGTGGATACTAACGGTGGAGCACAGCTTATGATTTTGAAGTTATCTGTCCGCAGCCAGCATATTAACAACCTAATCCTCATTACAGTCAGCCATGGTTATTCTGTGTGCTGAAGAAAAACTGTGTTGTTTTTCTTCTGTGAAGCGAGAAGAAAAACAACACAGTTTTTCTTCAGCACACAGAATAGTGGCTTTTTACTAATCTGTACTACGCATAATGTTCAGGTCAGTTGGATCCAAACTGGACTTTAGGTTGCATTTGAAAAAAATCTGATCTGTGTTGTTCAGACTGTCATAAAAAGATCAAATACAGGTTGCATTAAGACATAAAAAGAAAAAAAAATGGAATTGGTTCCATTAGGGCGGCAGTGTGAACGCAGCCAAAATGACAAAACCACAGCTGAAGAAAAGGTGCAGCTTATTAAACAGCTCGGTTTCCTGGCACGAACTTAGCAAGAACTGGTCACCAATAGGCCTGTTGTAACAGAAATTTTACTGGACGTTACATTGTCCCAGAAATTATTGCAATAAGCAGTAATATTGTTGTTTATAAAATGCTAATGGCATAAAAAAGCAAGAACACATTCTCAAAAATGAATAATTTTTTAACTAATGAACATTTGATACTGGAACTAGAGGATATTTTAAATATCTAAAATTAAAAACAAACCAATTGAAACAACAAATAAAAAGAATTATGAAGTCTCTGTAAACAAAATTGTCCTTCAAAAAAAGGTTAGTTGATGTCAATAGGCTGAAAATTTTAGTCATCCAGTTTTTGAAAAAGTGACAGAAGTTTAGAAAAGCGATAAATTATGCAAATGGCAATTATTGAGTTTGTTTTAATTTATCTTATGATTAACTGATTTAGTGCTTATTGTGACAGGCTTAGTCATAGGCATAGCTCCCAAATTTTTCAGCACAAATAATTATATTTAGAGGAAATGGATGTAGCTAAGCCCATATGTGGAGCTTAAACATCAAAGTATGATTTTGGTTTTAAATAGTAGTTGTATGTTGCATAGTTATTTTACCTTGAGACAGCAAAACTGTTAAAGACTAACATCATAATAAGCAACTGTGAATGTAAATGTGTGACTAAATGTCTGACCTCCCCGACAGGCTGAAGGACACTGGGATGCAGGTGGTGTGACGTCCAACCTTGAACCTTTTGCAGGACAGAGAGCATGTGGAGCTAAAATCAGGGGAAAACCGGGTTAGTTAAAGATTTAAAAAGAAAATTATTTAGGGTATGAAAAAAAAAAACATTCCAGCAACTTTAGTTTAAAAAGTAAAGACGAAACAAAGGTTAAATTGCAGAAAGCCTGATGTTGAGCTCCCTTACTTCTGCAGTCATTGAAATCAATTTCTCTTCAGCCAACAGTTGCTATAAAAACTGCCACAATATTCTAGTCACGGTTAAAGCGTCTTGCAGTTTTTAAGCTAGAGCAGACACTCAAGGTCATGTAAAATTGGTGGACCAGCCCTTTAGTTATTTACCAAATTGGAAGCTACAATCAGAATCCAACTTTAGCTTTGCATACAAAAGAAAGTCAGGTTCCCCAGAAGACCTGGGTGCTAAGGCAGTCACTCATCCTGCAACCCATCATGTTTTTGAGTTAAAAAATATTTAAAGTTGGGGCGTGCTGTGGTGGCGTAGGCAGGGGACAGCCCAACCCACATTTGGAGGCCTTGAGTCCTCGACACGACTGTCGCAGGTTCGATTCCCGGACCCGGCCGATATTTGCCACGTCTTCTCCCCTCTTCTGTCAGCCTACTGTAATATAAGGGACACTAGAGCCCACAAAAGACCCCCTGGAGGGGAGAAAAAAAAAGTTTAAAGTTGACGGCCTGTCGCGATAAACAATAAATCAATTAATCGCACGATAAATGACAAAGCTGAAGTTGGTTTCCGATTCGATTCCACCGAATTTTTCACTACCTTCTGCATCTTTAATCGACTCTAGTTTAAAAACTACAACACCTAGACTCTTCAAACCTGGACTGGAATATTCTGCTCAAATAACAGAATATTTAAAACCATGTTTATTATTTGTCAGAATTTTATCTGATTTGTGAAACTTCAGGTTGATTTTACCACTTTTTTTGTGTCAGGATCACATATGTTTAGAAATATTCTGCTGGTAGAGCAGAATAATCTAGTGCAGTTTTCCACTGACCCTCCCTTCCTCAGTTCCTCAATGTAATGTCCAGTTCACACTACACCATCTTAGAGCTGTCGATTGTCGGCTTATTTTCAAAACCTGAGAGATCACACATTAGCCGACAGAAATCCTAGATATAACGGTTCCATCGGGTTCCATCCTGCCGTGTGGTGTCCAACAATGGGCACAAAATAATGGCTACAAGTCCATGCTTTCTGATTGGCTACCTGTCACATTCAACAGGCTGCGTTCTCCTCAGTTGGGGTGCAGTGATAAACTGGCCGAGACTAGGGGTTGAACGACTACATATTTTTTAAGGTCGACTACATCATGATAATAGTCGAGTCGATGTCGACTAGTCATGTGACGCTATAGTGACGTGGCGCAAAAACCCTTCACAAATACTTGGTGGGTTTATTTGCTATTTTCACGGCAAATATTGCCCCCCCCCCCCCCCCCCCACCCCCACACACACACACACACTCCCCATCTCCTGCTTTTACTAAGTCTATTATGGAGAATTAAAAGAACAATAAACAGATCATTCTTCGTGAGCAGTGGGGAAAAGTTTGTTGCACAAAGTCGGGTCTGACTTTTTTTTCTAAACACCGGCTGATGCTGATGATCTCTGGATAGTTACTATAGGAGTCAAATGATCACACTGACTACATGGTGCTTTTGGAACATCACAAGCCAAACTTGTTATGAACGGATCCAGTTTGGTTACAGCTGAATTCAACGAAACCACCTGCTTCTCCTCCGCCCGATGCGCGGCAGGAAGCTCTGCTGACTCAGCAGATTGAACGATTTAAGATATTTTCTAGTCAACGTCAACATGATAAAAGTCGAGTCGATGTCGAGTTGACTAGTCGTTGTGACGTCATAGCAACGCAAGACGCAAACTTTGGAGTAACGTACAGGCTTTATTACCCGTTTTCACGGAAAAATACGGCATTTACACAGAACAGCAATAAATGAAACAACAAAACATCGGGATAGTTTATGATAAATAATAAGTTGCTGGGAAACCAACATTCAAAAGGAAACGCACATCTTTTAGATGGCATTACCACAGATCTTTATTTAATCAGCAACATAACATCATAATGTGTTAGTTAGATCGTCGTGACAAAGACACTCGCGAGCCGCTAGGTGACATCCTTAGCGGGAAGGGGGCGAGTTTTAGACGGCTCGTGTTTTGTAGTTGACTGCAGCTGCAACTCCATCTCCTTTTAAAAACACTGTAAAACCATAAATATGCATCCATCTACATATCATTTAAACTAATGTATTAACTTATTTTTCTTGTGTCTTGTGACGTATACTGTGCTGTCAGATCAGCACAGGCTGTCACCACCGGCAATCACATGACTGCGACTAGTCGACATGAAATGTAAAAACTCGCGAGACGTCCAAGAGTCGACTAGTCGACTAGTCGACTAATTGGTTCAACCCCTAGCCGAGACCATATAACATGTTGAATATGCCTGATTTAGATCGGAGTGGCCCCGACGTTCCACCGACTGGATCCGATCAGTTGTAACACACTACAGGATGATCAGTTACGATTATTGTAAGCGACAATCTTAGTTGGTCGTGTAGTGTGAACTGGGCTTCAGGTAGAAGTGAACTATTGCATCAGGTAGTCGATGTTCCATCTTCTCTATTTAAATCTAATAATTACTGAAGGGCAATATGGTTTACAGACTTCATAATCTGAACTCTTTTGGTTGAATGCAGTATTTATTTACACTTTGGCTTTATGTTGTTTAGTTTTAATTCAAGTACATTCTTTGTTAATGGAGACTGAAAGTCAATTTGAGTTTTGTTTATTTTATTTACCAGTTCCAGCGTTAAAAGTTCTTTTGAAAAAAAAAAGTGTATCTATTTTTGCCAGGATATTGCTTGGATTATTATGTCATTACCATTATATCAGTTTAAAATGGTCTTCAAACAATATGATCGTTTATTGCAATAATTTTTGAGACAATTAATTGCTCAGCAAAATTTGTTATTGTGACAGGCCTAGACAGAAAATTTGAAAATATCCCTTTGTGGCAGATACAATGTATATATTTCACACCCAAATGTATACTCTTATTGTGAAGGAGAGAAGGTGAGGTGAGAAGACACCAACGGTTGTCCTACATTCTATTTTTGGTTTTCATTGGAAGACACTGAGAATAAAACAAGACTCAAATTATTTTTTTATCTTTTTCTTTTGACTTCCACAACTTCATAATTGTGTATTATTGAAAGATTGAAAGAGTAATACCTGAACACCAACTACAAAGTCTTAAGAAATGTGAACATTTTTAAAATACTTCAATAAATATGCTATGATTAGCCTGGTGGCCCGTCAGGCTTTAATTACACCTGGGGAAACCCAGTTATGATTAAATTAATTGTATGCTGTTTTGGACAAGTGTACTCCCACGGGCCTCTACACCAGTGTTTCTCAACCCTTGTCCTCCAGCCACACTCTTTGCATGTTTTAGATGTTTCCTTGCTTCACCTCAGGTGATTTCAATTAACAAGTGTTTGCTGAACTGCAATCAGTTGAATCAGGTGCATTAAAGCAGGGAAGCATTTAAAACATTTGTGGAGGTAGCATTTTTGTTTGCATTTGTTTTGCCGACTGAAGGTTTTGGCTTCTATTTTCCGTTATTCTATTTTTAATTTTCAACACTTTTCTGTTGCATTTGTTTTTTACATGTATTTTCTGCAAGTTTTCGCCCGTCTGCCACCATAGTACCCCACTGCCCCCTGTATGTCAACTAATAAATCTGACAGAGAAGCATTTAGCACCACATCTTACAAGACTTTCCTTAGTGTTCAAAACCCAATCTTTAAAACAGTACATTTCTACCACACACTTTTATTAAACACCATCAGTCTACTGTGTATCAAGATAAATAAACAAATCATGTAGACACAATATTGACCAGCAAAGAGGGCAAATGCCTCACTGAGTTCATCTCTAGGTTTTTGTATTATGTTGGAGTTTGACTTGTTTCCTACTTCTTGTACAGTGGAGGTAGAACTGGATGTGCTGTTATCACAGCATGATGTGATAACAGCACATCCAGGGGAACATGTAATGCCTTCCTTTTTTGTTCTTCAGTTTTGGAAATCACCATTAAATTTCAATCTCTCAACACTTTCACCATGTCTACTTCCCTAATTTTTTTTATTTCTGTAGACAGCATGATTTTGGGCTTATTTTGGTCTGTTCTTCCTCATTTATAAACTTCGGCATTATTTGAAAGTCCTCCATCTCTACTTTATGTCTGACCAGTGTCTCCTCAGAACAGCTTCCATCTAATTCTCGTTTTCCGTTTGTCTAACACTCTTCTTTCATCCTCCTTGCCCCACCATGTCCTCCACCTTTCCCCCTATTTACTGGAACCATCCATCAAAATCCATATCATCCTCATTCTTCTCTGCAGGTGCATCCAGTCTGAGCAATTCTCATTCCAGTTTATACTAAAACCGCCACTAACAAAGTCCAAAGAATAGATCCGAAAAGAAAACGTTAATTTTCTGTGGTGAGAGACTGTAAAGCTCCAAATATATTCTTGTGCGAAATCCTGTTCCCCTGTGAAAATCTGTTCCCCGTGCCAGGAGCACACACTGCAGCCAGAGGCGGATTCGAACATTTCCACGGCGCTTTTGATCGAGTTCTCAGTAAAACAACTCATATAATCATGTCAAGGTTGTAGCTTTCAGTTTAATTGGCAGCTAACAAAATTGTAAACTAAATAAAAGAGGTCTTGTGTGAGGGTCTCACAGTTTTGTGTTGTTTTTTAAACTGCCAAGAGAATCTGTCTTTTTCCATCTTTTGTCACTTATGCCTGACAAATAAGTCAGTGACCAAACACAGTTTTTCAACAGATTGTGTGTATTTATGATTTTTCATTATGAATATCAAAGAATGGAAGTTGGCTGATAGCACGAAGATTAGACTTCCTGAAAAGATGAGAATGTAGACTTTCTGAAAAATCCTGTTCTAATGTTAAATATGACAGATTACTGGATAAAATACATTTCTAATTACTTTTCAGAGGCTCAATCATACTATCACACATAATAGTTGAGAATTTGGAAACATTTGTTCTTTATTTGCCAAAGTTATGAAGGGAGAACCAAATATTTCAGCTGTCTGGAATAACTTGTTCCACCTCCATAACATTGGGACAAATTATGTTTTCTGAATCTAACTGTGCTTATTTCTGTCATCATCAACAGTAAATCCTGTAAGTTTGAAAACATTTGCTCTTCATTTGCCAGAGTTACGAGGGGGGAACCAAATATGTTAGCTGCTTGAAATATCCAGTTCCCCTTCTGTTAAGAAGCAATAAGGTTTTCTGAAATGTTTGAATTCTGGAGTGTGTATATGATCCTTTGTCTGTGAAATGTTTGTTACCTTGTGGGTGTGTCGTTGTAGTCGCCTTCTTGAGGCCCGCCTCAAACCCAGCTCTTTTATGGAGGTAGCAGTGATGGCTGGAGTTTGATTGGCTGGGGGTAAATTGATAACGTGGGGATAACCAGTCTATAAGTGGACTGACTGACTGCCATTTTGAACTGTGTCAACCAAGCTGGAAGCCTAAAGAACCAACTTTGATTATTGTACAGACAAGTTTGCTGATTTTTTCCTTCCACACCACACCTCTGAGTGTAACACTCTCCAAAGAGTTTAGTTCCCCCCAACCCCCAAGTAACTTTGGCAAATAATGAGCAAATGTTACCCAATTTAAAGGTAAAAGGTAATTTTATTTATACATATTTTCAGGAGCAAGGCAATACAAAGTGCTTTACATGATTTGTTGTTGATGAAGAAAGGACCAAGCATGGTTAAAGACTTGCTGGTAATTTAATTAGCTTCCATATTATGGAGGGAGAAGAGATTATTTCAGGCAGCTAAAATATTTAGTTCCCTCAATAACTTTGGCAAATAAAGAGTGAATGTTACCATATTTACAAAATTTATTGTTCATGAAGAGAGGATTAAACAGTTAAAGACCTGCTGGTAAATTAATTTGCTCCCATGTTAGAGGGGAAATAGATTATTTCAAACAGCTGAAATATATGGTTCCTCCTCATAACTTTGGCAAATAAAGAGCAAGTGTTTTCAAAATATCAATGATTGCTATGTGTGATAGTACGATTGAGCCATCAAAAATTAACAACTAGAAATTTATTTTATCCAGGAATTTCTGATTTTCTAGAACGCCTACACATAGGTGTAAATTCCAGGGGCGTCAGAGAGGTTAGGACCCCCCAATCTTGAAAAAGTCTAGCAGTTAAAGCTTTTGTATTTAGAACTTTACATTTTTGTAAAGGTGTAGCAGAGATTAGCTCAGTCAGACTGAACAAAACTCGTATCTAAGCAACATTTGAATTTTAGTTTTACTTCTCTGCAAGCCGTTTACTGAGAATAAAAACTTTTTAAACCACATTTTACGTTACATTTCAATGGAACCTCGACGAACCCCCCCCCAAAATTGCTCTTAAGAAATGTTCCAGTTTATTGGCCCCCTCCCAAAAATGAGATGGGATTAACGCCCCTGAGCCTACACACTCATTTTTTTTAAGGAAATCTTAATTTCTGCGCCCTGCTATCGGCCAGCTTTCGTCCTCTGATATCAGCATAAAAACACACAACGTGTTGGAAACCAGTTTGGTGACTGATTTTTATTTGTCGGGCTTCAGTAACAACAGTTGGAAATAGACCGATAAAAAAACAACCCAAAACTGTGTAAGAAAAACTCCACACGAGACCTCGTTTATTTATTTATTTTACAATTTTGTTAGAGGCCGATTTAACTGAAAGGTACAACCTTGACATGATTATATGAGTTGTTTTACCGATAAATTGATCAGGAGCTCGATGAAAGTGGTCAAATCAGTCTCTTCGGCTGCAGTGCGCGCTCCCCACACAGAGGAAACAGATTTTCACAAAGGAATAGAATTTCGCACAAGACCTTTCACAATAAACCATCAAACTCTTCTGACACGTCTCAACAAAACATTAAGACAGTAAGAATTACCTTCACTCGGGATAACGACTACACGTCTTTCTGAAACCGAAAACCCAGGATGTGCACATAGTTACCCCATAATTTACTCGGGGTTTTCACTAATCCCGCTTTCTGAAACGGGACCCAGTTTTACACCATGAAGCGGTTTCAAAAACAGACATTTCCTGTGTTACCTGATGAAAGTATGTCCCCGCAGTTCTCTTCGCTGTCCCCAGGTGAAGCTTTGAAGCTGCAAGGTGGCAGATCTGTGGAGAAATTTTCCATGTTTTTGCAAAAAGGAGCATTCTTCCTCTTCGTCTTCGTCTTCTGCTTCGTTTTCTTCTTCTTCTTCTTCTTCTTCTTCTTCTTCTTTGTGATTTTTATTGTATTATCGCCATCTACTGTGCTGGAGTGTGGACCAGAGCATCTCCCCTCCAATCTAAATTCTTACATATAATCCTGTTACCTTCAAAAATGTAATAACTGCTTTATTTATTTTATGTTTAATTAATATCTTATTAAGTTTTAATGTCTCTATATCATATTTCCTAATTTCTTGTTTTAGCTTCTCTCTACTTACTGTATATTTTTCACAATGAATTATTACATGTTCTACTGTTTCCATATCTATACCACATTCACAACTACCTGTTGGATGTTTACCTATCAAATGTAAAGTTTTATTTAATCCAGTATGTCCAAGGCACAATCTTGTCATTACTACTTGCTCTTTTCGATTTTCTCTTATTATTTCCATATTCTCTACTTTCTTTTGTATATGAAATAAATGACGACCTTTAGTACCTTCTTCACACAATTGTTGTCATTCAGATTTAATTTTGCTCTTAATAATTGATTTTATTTCAGATTTACAATACGTTATTTCCATAATTCTACTTTGTTGTAAAATCACCCTTAGCTAAATGATCTGCCATTTCATTCCCTTCTATATTTTTATGGGCTGGAATCCACATAAACCTAATCTCTACTTGAGTTTGTGTCATTCTAAATATAACTTCATAAATTTCATATATCAACTCCACACGACTTTCAGATGAAATATTTAAAATAGACATTAGTGCTGATAATGAATCTGAACATAAAAGAACTTTTCCTATTTTATTTTGCTCTACCCACTGTAAGGCCATCAGTATTGCTAACATTTCCACTGTATATACAGCTAAATGGTCAGATGTTCTTTGTTTCATAAATATATCTAGATCAGGAATAGCATAAACAAATCCTGTTTAATTTGAAACTAAATCTTTTGAACCATCTGTATACACAATTATGAAGGATTTATACATATTCTTAATTCTGTCATTTACAAAACTTACCCAGTTATTATCTTTATTAACCTGTATTTCTTTGTAAACCTCTAGATCAACAGTCTCATATGGAAACAACCAAAAAGTGTAATTGAATAAGGCACCACAGCACAGTATCTCTTTCCCTGTATCCTCATTTCTCTAGCGGATTTATCTGCTGCCCATTCAAAACAATCTATTTTAGCTTTTCCACTCTCCCAGCAAAGTCTCAGGATTCTTACTGCTGGATTATTCTCCTCTTATGTCCCTGCAAATTCAGGATAATTTGCTTTTGTCTTAAATATAAAGAAATCTCTCCCATTTCAACCTGCACTGCCAAAGATGGAGATGTCTTCAAAACTACATAGCATATAATCTCAAAGCTTTATTTTGAATTACTTCTAATTTACTAATCATTGTTTTCACAGCCTGCCTGTAAACTACACACCCATAATCCAACACTGATCTAATCAAAGCAATATAAATCTTTTTTAAATTAATTTTATTTGCACCCCAATCTAATCCTGTTAAACACCTCATTATATTTATAACTTTTTTACATTTCCCTTCAATATACTTTACATGATCACTCCATAAAAGCTTGGAATCAAACATGATTCCTAAAAAACGAAATTTACTTCCTTTTTCTATTTTCCCTCCATACATTTTAAAATCAATTTCCTCAATTTTCTTCCTACTGAATACAACAGTCTTTGTTTTACTTACTGAGAATTTAACTCCCCAGTTATAACCCCAATTTTCAACAGATTTAATAGCATTCTGTATTTTCTCATACACTGTTCTTACATTTTTCCCTTTTCTTCACAAAGCTCCGTCATCAGCAAATAATAACTGCATGACATCCTGATCTACTTCTGTAAAAACATCATTAATCATGACTTCTTCTTCTTCTTCTTTCTTCTTGTTTTCTATTATGGGGGATCGCAAGCAACTTTAAGATGCATACCGCCACCTACTGTATATGAGTGTGTAGCAACACTACTTTACATCTATTAAATTCTATTTATTAATTTTGTATTCTGAAGATAAATAAATAATGCTTTCCTTAATCAGTAAATTTCCACTATGTTTCCTTCATTTCCCAATATTCCTTTAAGACTCCATTCTTGACCTGTCCTTCCAACCATTCTTCTCAGTCTCTCCTTTTCAGGTTCATATGTTTTACAATTCATCAATCATCTTTTTCTTCACATCTTTCACATTTATCATTATTTCTCCTCCCTATTAGACATAAAATGTCATTTAAATAGGTATGACCTACTCTTAATCTGATCATAATTATTTCTTCTCTTCAGTTTCTCTCATCTTCCCCACAGTCACATTTCCCTGTCTGATGTTTGTCAAAAATAATGTACAATTCAGTCCAGTGTGTCCAATTCTAAGTCGGGAAATAATTCTTTCTTCTCTCCTGTTCATCTCATTTCTGCAATTTTCCTTTGGATTTTATAAAACCATCTGTCCTTTCCTTTCTTCTACCCATAACTTTTGCCACCTCTCTTTCATTTTTGTTTACCCATTATTTCTTTTCTACTAAAACTAACATTAACATTTATTAACCAATACATGATTAGTGCTCTCTTTAGCAATCTGTCAGCCATTTCATTCCCCTTAACCCCATGATATCCTGGAACCCATGTAAAAATTACTGCAAGCCCCATCATATTGATTCTACCAAGTATTTGTTATATTTCACTTAATATCTTTGGTCCACTGTCTGACTGGTTATGTTGCAAACTGACTAATGAATAACTAGAATCTGAGCAAATGATTGATTTTAATGGTTTTACCTCTTCCAGCCACTGAACTGCTAAAAGTAAAGCAAACATTTCTCCTTTATAAACCGAAACTCCATATAACCACAGCATAGCAAATTTGATCTTTTCCTAGAGGTGATCATTTATATTTTTTAAGTGCCCTATTGACTTCTGTTATTGTAAACAACATATTAAATGAATCATTTGTATCTTCCATTTGCTGCAATAAATCCTTGTTCTCTAAAACTGTAGTTTCTCTGTCATTCACTGCTCTTATTTCTCCATCATTTAGTATTGGACATCCACTCACTGTTAATCTCATTAATATGGAGTGAAAATAGTCTCAAAATGCCTGTGCGTGTGCGAAATACAGGATTTGTAATCTGTGTAAGCATCTTTGTGTGTAACTTTGGATAGTTACACACATACAACATGATTTTGAAACGGTAAAAAGAACATTTGTTGATAATTCCAGGTAATTGTTAATATGTGGCCAAATGCATACACAAATATGAAGAAATTACAAATACAAAATGAAAGTACACACATACAACCAGACAAGGTCAAATGTCTACACATATTTTTTAACTACAACCTCACAAATATGATAATTACAAATTCAAACCTTTTCCTTTGCCTACAAGGTCTCTTTCCTTTCACCCATAATCTATTTACAATATTTACAATTGTCCAGGTTTACTTATGGTAATTCAGTTTTCAAAAATAATCACTGTTTTTAAAAAAAAATTACAAAATTGGCTTTCATTAGCATACTGGAAGAAAGGTTATTCTATTCACTGATGTGTTATAAACAACAGAAAAAATATGTTTTTATTTAACTCACATCCACAACCTAGAATTATTTCTGTTTCTACCACTTTTACATCAAATAGGTTCTTGAAAAGGTTTTTGTTTATCTCCGGATGTGTGTAATTACCAAGGTAATTAATTCATTTTCTATTCTTCCTTTTAATATTATATATCTTCCTTCTTTATCTTTTAATTTCTTTTTGTAATAAAATTTTATTGTGTTCAATATTAATATTGCAACACCTCTTCTCCACCCCTCTTTATATGAATTGATGCAAAAGATTCCTATAGCCATACGATTTTAATTTTTCACGTTCTATTTTGGATAAATGAGTCTCTTGTAAGAATATAATTTGTGCTTTTTCCTTTTTCAGTTTTGTCATCACCCTTTCTCTTTTACTCAATGTATTCAAACCATTCACATTCAGCGACATTATGTTCATATTAGTCATAACTATGATTTACTATTCCCTGAAAATATGCTCCCAAGCAACTCGAAACAGAACAGGATGAACTTTTACTAACCAGACATAAACCAAAAATCCGACAGACTTTCAAACATGGGGTATCCTTCTTCCCCAAGTCCCTGTTGGTGGGTGGAGAGGAGATCCTCACCTGTAATAGCAAAGCCCATTTTGTAGCATCTCTTTGCTAACGTGTTCATCCATTTTCTCTGCTGGAATTTTTTGTGTTTGCTAGCTTCGTGTTTGAAGATTTCTTCCATTACAGTCAGCTCTTTGGCTCTGTCTTGCTTTTTTATAGTTTTTCCGGCTTCTTCTCTTGCTTATCCCACTCCTGCCTTAGTTTTGTCTATCAAGTTCCTATTTCATTGTGGGGATTTTTTACCCGACTCTGGGGAACTGGCTGACTATGCTCCTATTCTCTCCGCCATTTAAAAAAAAAAAAAAAAACCCATAGAAAAAGGATTTTAAAAATCCTAACCCATAAACGTTTCTTCCATTTACATGCTTCATTTCTTGTAAGAGAGCGGTCTTCAACCTACAGCTCTGAAGCTCGAAGTAGACCCACAATAGCTCCTAAATCCTTTAATGAATCCACCTAGAAAACACAACAGATTTTTTTTTCTTTTTGCATTTCCTAAACCTGTGGTCATTATTCTCCCACAGGCTGTGGGAGAATAATGACCACATAATAACAACCACAATCAAAAGCATTTTTAAAAAAATACACACCACAGTCTTCAGAATATTACCCCTTAGAATGGCTGAGAAGCACAGAAAATACAACCAGAGGAAAAGACAAATTAAAATTATTTTTTTAACAATCACCCAAAATATTTGAAGCATTTTGTAGTGGCGATTGTTTGTCAAACCAAACATCCAATAAAAGTTCCTCAAGCCACTAAGAGGCACTGGGGTCCAGTTTCTGTACGCAGGCAAAAGGAGATGTAATGTCCAAACTTGTAGATTGTTCAGGAAGGTTTAATGTTCTTTTCAGCAACAATTACAGAGTTCAAACTTTCCTTTGTTCTCATTCTGTCAATCTTACTCTGCTCTCTTGCTCTGTTCTTTTGCACTGTTCTCTTGCTCTGATCTTTTGCACTGGTAAAAACCATAGGCCCCAAACCCAAATGCCTGCTGGTCCTTTACCAGGCCCCTATACTTATAGAAAAGTGGACTGACCCACATGACTTCCTGTCTAACTCAAAATGAATAAGAAAAAATAATAAAACAAAAAATTAAATAGAATCAACAATTATTAACCTGCAAATAAATACTGTAAATAATACAAAAAACATACACTTAAGAATTAGCTAACAAAATTCAAATGAATAAAGAAATCAAGAATAAATAGCTCCAACACTCCGGCCCCTAATTGTGAATATTCTCACAATTACTTTAAAAGGAAAAGGAGCTATTCCTTCAAACATGTCCTCAATTCCTCAGGGTGATGCTTCCAGTAGCAACAGAAGTTTGGTCACAGGTCTTTCCAACACACTGGTCTTGGTTTGCAGTTGCACTGAACGCACCAAGCCCTGTCCGTCCTGGTTTACACTCAAAACTTTGGCCATCATCCATGATCCTCTTGGAGCTGTAGAGTCTGCAATTAAGACAACATCTCCAGGAATGAGACATCTTTTAGTTCTTGTCCATTTTTGTCTTTCCTGCATCAAAGGTAAATATTCAGAAAGCCATCTTTTCCAGAACAGCTCTGCCATATATTGTACCTGTTTCCACCTTTTCCTGACATAAAGATCTTTTTTATTGAACAATCCTGGTGGCAAAACTGGTTTGTTTTTCATCAACAACAAGTGATTGGGTGTGAGTGCCTCAAGATCATTTGAGTCATCTGAAACTTTAGTAATGGGTCTGTCGTTTAATATGGATTCAACTTCACAAAAGACTGTTTGAAGCCCTTCATCATCCAAGACTTGTTCTTTAAGAACTGAGACTAAAATACTTCTTATGGAACGAATCAGACGCTCCCAAACTCCACCTTGGTGAGAGGCTGCTGGGATGTTAAAGTTCCATTTGATTCCGTCTTGCACAAAAGCATTTTGAATTTTAGCATGGTTCAGTTCAGCCAAACTCTCTTTCAACTCTCGATTTGCACCAACAAAATTTGTGGCATTATCAGACCTGATGGTTGAAACTGGGCCTCTTCTACAGATAAACCTGCGGATTGCATTTATACAGGAATCTGTATTGAGGGTGTAAGCAATTTCCAGATGTACTGCACGGCTGGTGAAACAAGTGAACAGAACTCCATACCTTTTCAGGAGACTTCGTCCTCTTTTAACACTTACAGGACCAAAGTAATCCACTCCAACATTTGTGAAGGGAGCGGTGGATGGCAGAACTCTTTCTTCTGGCAGATCTGCCATCTTTTGTTCAACAAACTTTCCTCTGTTACGTCTGCAAACAACACAATGAGAGATGATTTTTCTGGCAGCTGAATTAGCATTTATTATCCAGTATTTTTGTCTTAATCTTGACAGCATATGAGCTCTTCCTGCATGTCCCAACTGTTGATGAATATGGCGTAAAATCAGGTTAGATACATACATATCCTTTGTCAAAATTACAGGATGCTTTGCTTCAACAGGCATGGCTGTTTTATTCAACCTGCCACCCACTCTGAGGACCCCAGCATCCAATACTGGGTCAGGTTTGTATAGAGAACTTTTCATGGATACTGCTTTAAGCCCACTGTTGATTAAAGCAATTTCAGTTGTAAATTTCTGCTGTTGTGCAAACCGAACAATAGATAGTTCTGCCTTGGCCAAGTCTTCAGGAATCAGATATTCTTTCTTCAGAGTGGTCTTGAACCTTTCCATCTGCTTTTCCAATTCTTTCTTTTGATTTTCTGGATTATTGTTATTCAGGTCTGCAGCAGCAAACTCTTTCCTTTTCTGTTGCAACAACATCAAGATGTTCTTCAGCTTTAAAAACCAGGCAACAGAGGTTTTAAGCTTTGTCCAAGATGAAAAATAATGAATCAGATAGTTTGTAGCATTTTGTGATTCATTCACAATAACACTCACTGTTAGGTCCCTTTTGACCTCTGGATCATCTGCAGGAATTGCATGGTGATCCACATCCAGTTTAGGCCATTCCTCTTCTGATCTGTGGAGAAATTCAGGCCCATTTATCCACCTCCTGCATTTGAGGAACTCCTCAGCTGTCATGCCTCTGGATGCATCATCTGCAGGATTCTCCTTGGAGGAAACATATCTCCACTGATTCACGTCTGTTGCTTCTCGGATGACAGAGATTCTGTTTGCAACAAAGGTGTGAAATCTTCTGGTTTCACTGGAGATGTATTTTAGTACCGTTGTACTATCAGTCCAGAAAACAGGTTTTTCCAATTGTAGTTGCAGTTCCTTTTGCAGCAGTTTATTCACTCGGACAGCAAGAACAGCAGCTGTCAGTTCCAACCTGGGGATTGTAGTTTGCTTCAAAGGAGCAACTCTTGCTTTTCCTAGAATGAAAGCAACATGTGAGATGTTATTCTTTTCCAGTTTTAAATATGACACTGTTCCATAGCCATCTTGACTTGCGTCAGAGAAATGATGAAGTTGTGCTTTATCTGGTTTTCTGATGCAACTTGGTTTGATGCAACGGTCTACTTTAAAACTGGATATCAGCTGGAGATCCTCCAGCCAATCAAGCCACTTCCTAGAAAGAGAATGGGGAATAACTTCATCCCACTTCAAATTCTGTTGACAAAGATCTTGCAGTAATAGTTTAGCTGGCATACTGAAGGGAGCCAGCATTCCCAAAGGCTCATACAGTGAGCTAACTACAGACAAAATGCCCCTTCTGGTATGTGGGCGGTCCTGCACAGATGTTCTGAACTTGAACTCATCAGTTTCAATGCTCCACTGTAAACCCAATACTCTCTCGACTGGAAGTTGATCTTGGTCCAAATCCAGGCTTTTAATTTCTTTTGCTCTCCTTTCCTCTGGGATTGACATGAGCACTGTGCGACTGTTGCTTACCCACTTTGAAAGCATGAATCCTCCTTTAGAGCAGAGCTCTGTCAGCATCTTCACCATGTGCACTGCATCTTCTTCTGTGGGAACAGATTTTAGACAGTCATCCACATAAAAGTTATTTTTGATTGTATCAACCACTTCAGCTGGAAACTGTTGTATGTTATCATCAGCAGTTCTTTGCAGAGCATAATTTGCACAGCTTGGTGAAGACACTGCTCCAAATAAATGAACCAACATCCTGAACTCCTTTGCAGGTTTTGAAGTGTCACCATGTTTCCACCACAGGAAACGGAGAAAGTTGACATGTTTCTCAGAGACATACACTTGGTGAAACATGGCATCGATGTCAGCCATTAGTGCAACAGGCTCTTTTCTAAATCTGATGAGAACTCCAACCAGAGAGTTTGTGAGGTCAGGTCCCTGCAGAAGCTGACTGTTCAGTGATGCTCCTTTATAAGTTGATCCACAATCAAATACAACTCTTAACTTGCCTTTTGTGGGATGATGCACTCCATGATGAGGAATGTACCACAGTTGTCCATTACCTTTCTGTAGCTCATCTGCTAGTACAGCCTCAGCATATCCTTGTTGCAGCATGTTGTTCACACATGCAGTATATTCCTCCTTGTATTGAGAATCCTTTTCAAATCTCCTCCTGAGGCTCTGAAGGCGCTGCTCTGCAACACAGATGTTATTTGGCAAGCTGGGACTTTCACTCCTGAAAGGTAAGTCAATATGATAATGACTTCCAACAAGTTTTGTTGAGTTATTAACAATCTTCATAAAATGCAAATCCTCTCTGGACATTTCAGTTTTCTCCTCTGATGATCTTTCATTAAAGTCATGATTGTACTGATTGACCAGCATTTCTTTAAGATGTTCAACAGAGATCCTGTTGGCTGTTACAGCAGTGCAGATATTTTTATTTCTGCTGTTTCCAGTGCGCAGAGGACCATTTATGACCCAGCCAACTTTAGTTTTTACAGCATAAGGCCCACCATCCACACTGTTTATCACCTCCCAGGGCTCTAAAACATTTGAAGCATCAGTTCCTATCAATAGTTGCACATCTGCATTGATGTTATGAAGCTTAACAGGTTTAAGATGAGGCCACTGATCAATGTCCTTTTGCTGGGGAATATTCAGTGTAGAAACTGGCATAGTCCTTTGAGTCAAAACATCTGGCAATGCTATGAAATCATTTGTTTTCAATTCAGAGATTTCCAAACCAGACAAAACTTGTACATTAACAATCTTATTTTGATTCATTGTTCTCAGCAGAATATTTGTCCTTTTGCCCTTTAAGTTCAGACTTTTTGCCAGAGTTTCTGTACAAAACGTACCTGAACTTCCTGGATCAAGAAATGCATAAGTTTGTACAACTTTGTTGCTCTTTTGACTTTTAACTTTAACTGCAACAATAGAAAAAACAGCATCATCATTATGACCGGCCCCAATATGCCCACATGTCTGAGTGGTTGCAGTTGAAAAGTTGACATGAGACCTTGTTGTCTGTTGGGTTTGTTCTGAAGAGGCTCCTGGCTCCTTTTGCTCTATGTGAAGAACCCCTGGATGCTTTTGGTGACACACGTTGCAATCCAAACGACTCCTGCAGTCTTTGCTTGTGTGACCAACTTTCAAACAACCGAAACAAATCCCCTTTTGTTTAATGAAGGTCAACTTGTCCCGATGCATTTTAGCTTTAAACTGCATACAGTTTTCCAATAGATGATTTCTTTGTAAACAAAACAAGCAGCTGTGAAGAACAGTAGACTTGGTCTTGTTTTCAGTCGATTGAGTTCTGGCTTCTGGAATTGTGCTGACATTAGTGGCAAAACTGCTTCCTCTTTTCCTTTGCTTGTTGGAACTTGAAACTTTAGAGTTGCTCACAGTTGGTGGGTCTTGGATGTTGCCAAACACTGGATCTGATGCTACTTTTACTTCTTTTACTATGAAAGCAACCAGATCAGTGAACAACGCTCGGTGGCCATTTTGTTCCTGCAGCTCATATGCAGTAACTCTCCATTTTTCCCTCAGTTTGTATGGGAGTTTCATGACGATCGTTCTCATATTTAAAGGTAAATCCAACTCTTTCATGTAAACAATTTGTTGTGTTAAATTTGAACAACCTTGAAGGAAAAGAGAGAATGATTGAAGACTTTTCACATCATCACCTTTTATTGGTGTCCAACTCATAATCTTCTCCATATATGCAGAAGCAATTTTATTTTCATTTCCAAAATGTTCTTCAAGAAGATATTTGGCTTTAGAATAACCTTGATCAGGAGGTAAGTGCTGACAGCTATGCACCAGATCTTTAGGCTGCCCCCTAGTGAACTGCTCCAAGAAGTGCAAACAGTCACTCGAGTTGTCAGTTTTAGCTTCCACTCCGTTCTCAAAAGCATTCATAAATGATCTGTACTGCAGGGGGTCCCCATCAAACACAGGGATGTTTCTGGATGGGAGAACAGACGATAAGTTTTGTTTTACAAGTAAGGCAGTGATGTCATTTTGTCTTTGCATGATGTTCACCATGTCATTCTGACAGTCCTCGGTCAAAGACGGAAATTGAAATTGCGTTTGCTGTGTTGCTCGAGTTGAAGAATCAACATTTACTCTCATCTGGTCATTTTGAAATTGTTTCTGCCTCTGTTTAGGTCTAACAACAGGAGAGACAGATGAAGAATTTGCCCTTTCATTCGGAACAAACTCATTAGCACGAGAATTTAACAAGAGCGTGTCCTTTACTTTGGCTCTTTCAAAATAAGAGTTCATGCCATCGGATTGTTTAGAACCAGCAACTGAATTCATGTTTAAAACATTAAGTTTTGCATTAGTTGCTGCCAACTCTGTTTCCAAATCTAATTTTTCTTTTTCTCTTCTCAGTTTTTCCTTTTCTTTTCTCAGTTCTTCCTCTTGAGTTTCGATCAGATGTCTTTTGTCCAATGCGGCAAATCTCTCCATGAGCGCTGCCTTTTCAGCCGCGGCTTTAATGCGTGCAGAGGAGGTAGATGAAGTCCGAGACTGCTGTGAAGATGTTTTTGAACGTGGCTTTACACTTGAAACATTAGAGACACTGTCTTCAGGGTTTATTTCATCCTGATCAGCAGCAACCTGATCATCATCAACATTATTTTTCTGTTCAGTATATGGATATCCTGCTTCATGCAACCAAACCTTTACATTGTCCATAAAATCAGAGAATGCCGTCACCTTGGACTGAAAATACGCAGTTTGTCTTTTCACTTCTTCTTCTGGTAATGGCAAGTTTAAAAAGGATTCATGTAAATCGGTTGCATCTTGATAGCATTTAATAAATTTGACAAAGTCAGAAGACACCTTTTTAACATTTTCTTGTGACGTCATTGATGCGGAGATTTTCTCCATAAATTTTGAAGCTTGCTTACACTTTAAACTTCGGCTTTCTTGACATGTTTTAATATAAAACTCCAAACCCTTTTGTGTGAATTTGATGTTTCTTTTCTCTTGCGACATCTGAGTGTCATCCACTTTGCTCTTTACATCAGACATTTTTAGCGATCCTTTTAATTATTTCAAACATTCAACAGCAGCATAATCCACAAGGAATCCACAGGATAAATCACAAACGTGTCTCTTTGTTTAAAGAGGTTGATTCGTGTGAACAAACATTTCCATGATGGGCGTCGGCACACGTCTTGATCCAATTAAGCGTCAACTTGTCACATGAAACTCATCTCATCAGTCTTTGCAGTGAAATAATGTCTTTAAACTCCAGTAGTTTCACCGTTTTCCTTTACGGCTTAAACAATATTTCCACGTACCAGTTTGATGAATGAGTGACGTGTCAATCCAGGCCTGACGCAGCAAGTCGCTTGATTTCAACAAAGATGATCCAGAACCTTTTGTTTGATGGTAATCCTTGAGATCCATAAATCCAACATGTCCTTGATCCAGGGGAAGGTTTTTACTTGTTGTAGTGGCGATTGTTTGTCAAACCAAACATCCAATAAAAGTTCCTCAAGCCACTAAGAGGCACTGGGGTCCAGTTTCTGTACGCAGGCAAAAGGAGATGTAATGTCCAAACTTGTAGATTGTTCAGGAAGGTTTAATGTTCTTTTCAGCAACAATTACAGAGTTCAAACTTTCCTTTGTTCTCATTCTGTCAATCTTACTCTGCTCTCTTGCTCTGTTCTTTTGCACTGTTCTCTTGCTCTGATCTTTTGCACTGGTAAAAACCATAGGCCCCAAACCCAAATGCCTGCTGGTCCTTTACCAGGCCCCTATACTTATAGAAAAGTGGACTGACCCACATGACTTCCTGTCTAACTCAAAATGAATAAGAAAAAATAATAAAACAAAAAATTAAATAGAATCAACAATTATTAACCTGCAAATAAATACTGTAAATAATACAAAAAACATACACTTAAGAATTAGCTAACAAAATTCAAATGAATAAAGAAATCAAGAATAAATAGCTCCAACACATTTGATTAACCATTGTTAATCTTTGTTGCATTTCTTTAAAACAACAGAAAGTGTTGGATAATGACTCATCTACTTTGAGTATTGGTTTGTTGACTGAGTCAATGTATGGGGAACTACCAGGCAGAACCTTTGAGTAAAACTGGTTTCTAGATCAGTTCCCCACATTTCCTCTTGCAGACCAGTTCTGCATTCGTAAAGCAGAGATCAAAAACGCATTTCAATTGAGATTTTGTTTGTTTCACTTTCCTCCTTCTCTTGTGCATTGAAAAATTCAGTTTTGAGTCATTTAGGACGGCTAGAATTATTCCACTTCTTTTGTACTTGGATACATGCTAAAATGAATAACATGCATACATAAGAGTATATCCTCAGCCAGTATTGGATCATCTGGACTGTTGTAATTCTTAGTGGGTTCCCCCAGTTCTGACACTGTCATGTTCTGTGTTTTTCTGTGTTTATTTCTAGTTTTCTGTGTGTCTGAGTCTCCGTGTTGTCCTGTCCCCCCTTGATTAGTCCCCAGGTGTGTCTCGTTCCCTGATTACCCTCTGTGTATTTAGTGTCAGCTGTGTGTCTGTGTCTTCGTCGGGTCCTACGTCTTCTATTGTCGAGTCACGTCTTGTCGCCCAGTCCGTCTTTCCGTGAGTGTTCCGGTTGCTACTAGTGACGAGCCCAGGCTTTCGGTCGGCCGTGCTGCCCGGCTCCTAGGATTGTGTTTTTGCTTTATTTCTTTCATTAAATATAATTTTTTCACCATACCCTGGGTTCCCGTTTGCTGCCTCACCACCTCACCACCACGCCTTATGACAGACACAGAGCATTTTAGTAGGAAAGACTGATGAAAAAAGGAAACAACAATGTGTAAAAAGCAACTTTGCTGTTGAGTATGACTGCCCAGCAAGAAACATTTATTGAACTTAAGTTTTACCTTTGTACATCTCAGTTTGTGATTAGTTTGGCAAAAGTGCTTGATGACAAAATCACCAAATACAAGTAGATACAGTAAGAAAAACTGAGTTGCTTAAGATTTTTTTTTGTGCACTGTTGATCAAAATATGATCTTGTATTAAGAGCAGTGGAAGACAGGTGAGGTCTTTTCTTCATTGATAAATGATTAATCCGTTCAAACTGGCTTAATCTTTATGGCTTCCATCCAGTTTCTTGAACAAGACCTAACTTCTGTCAGTCTGCATTGAGCCTCTCCTGCTGCCTGTTCCCTGAGTCCCATGTAAGTCCACCTTAGATCTGCAAACAAAACATTATAATCATACTCTCAGTATTCTGTCCTGGCAACTTTTAAGTTGTTTTGTTCAAAAACATTCAACTATACGAGCCTAACTCCAACACCCCCCTTCTGAATAACCTTGCAGAATAAAGCAAAGTTACTCCCACAGGTCTCTTGTAGCTATGTCTACAGAGGCTTTGTAGCCCTTAAAATGGGTTTTCATGGTGCACTTGGTGATGAAGAGTCAGAGATGTGATTGCAAATATACTTCTGAATGTAAGCATTTTTTCTAAGTATACTTGTATTGATAGAAAAAAAAGATATCTCAAGTCCAAAAATTCTGCTGTAGTACCAACCAATATATTGTCTTTATTGATCCATTTTGTTTGGTTTCATTTCTCAAACATCATGATGATGTTTCAGAAATCCTTTACAGAATCAAAGCAACACTCCAGGTGTGTTTTTGATTAGGCAATATCACTTTAACCTGATGTAAACTCAAAAAGTTGACTTTACGTGATACCCCCTTTGAAATGCAAGCTGTTGCATTCATTCTACGTTTTAGTTTTGATAACGAGGTGATTGTGTGCCAGTGAAAAAAAAATGTTCCTTAGGAAGGTAAAACTGAAAATTATTGAGAACCTTACATTACAGCTGGAATCATTTTTTTGAACCATGCATACATGTCATAAACAGAAACAGAACTATTAATTAAATTAGCTTCTTCAGGATGGGGAATCTACAGTTGTATGTTGCTAATGCTTGTGCTAGAACATATAATGACAGAAACACATGAGAACGGACCGTACTACATAGGAAATCAATACACAACTCAAGGAAGATTTGAACAAGTGGGGGATTTAAGTCTTTTAGCTAGCATGTTTTGCTCTTACCTGTTATGAGTCATGTGACTCTTGACAAGGTGCCCGGCAGCCAGAGCACTCAGCAGTGAGAGCTCTCCAGCCAGCACTGTGGCACATACAATCCTGGCCAGCTGGCAGGCATGCTCCCCTGGGTACTGCTGACTGGCGCCCTGAACTCCCAGCATCTGAACAAATACACGCACACGTTATTTTTCTTTATCTTTGCAGAAACTTTCTATCAATTTCCATTCATTTCTGTTGGCTAACCCCGACTAAACGGAACCATTACCAGTATATACTTAACCCTAAACTTTACACAAACTCAATTCAATGCAGCAATCTAAAGAGAGGAATCAGAAAGGCTAAAAGAGATTACAAGAGGAGGGTGGAGGAGCACCCAGACAGTCATGCACATGCAGAGGGGGGAAGGGAGGGAGACGAAGGGGCTTGAGCCCCAGCCCCTTTTATCCTTGATGCCCCTAGTGCCCTTTTTGACTTTTTTTTTTCCATTTTTAAATTTTTTTTTTATCTGTATGTGAGAAGGCCTGCTTGTGTCCCTCAGCAATAATATTTAGCCAAGTATAATAATTTATCAAAATAAACTAGTCTGGCTGCTCTCAGTCTAATAATGACTCTCAGTTTCTCTGCCTCCATGTTGCTCAGACACCGGGTCCATTTTGAGGAGGAGGATTATTTAATGAGTTTGCAGCACACAGAGAAAACCTTAAGAGACTCTGAGATCAAGTTGTGTTGATCTGTTTATTGTAGTTTAAATAGAGGAGTAGCAGCTGACTGTTGAAGGAAAGACATTAAAGTGTAGATCAGATGTCCGTTTGACAGAAACAAGCGCAGTGCGCTGGACAATGATTGTGCATAAATGCTCCACCTTTCGCTACATTTAATCACACACCAGATGACAAACGATAAATATACAATATATAGTTACTCTGCTTACGCTAATGGTGGTCTAAAAATGAAACCAGTAAAAGTTTCCCAGAAAACTTTCCCTCCTCACCCTCGTCTTGATAAGCACAGGCCCCTGGTTTTGTATCCAGACTGTGATGATGCACAGCTGACCACTTGGTGTGCAGACAGTTTCAACTTTACGCACAGAGAACATAGTAGAGCTCACTATCGATCATTATAAAAACAATATCTGTCAGAGTATCATCTCTGATCTGGATGCTTTAATGCTCCAGAGGCTTTGGAGCGCTTAACGCAGCTCATCCTCTTCTCCAGGGTTTTTCTCCCACTGAGGAGAGTGAGTGTGAAATTGGGCCTTTAGCCTTTGAGTTCCACCACAGCACAGAACAAAGGAAACATCCAACAGAGCTTTTATGAGTACAAGTATAATGGAGGCTGGAATTGCACCTGATATAAATCTAATGTTATATATATAATTAGTCCTGGAAATTAATCCTGGAAATGTTCTTCAGGTGATAGAAGACCGACTTTGTAACTGTCTTTATGTGTCTCTGAAGGTTCAGGTCAGAGTCCATCACTACTTCCAGGTTTTGGGCTGATCGCTGGTTTTTAGTTGTAATAACTGAAGCTGTGCACTGACTCTAGATCTATAACTCTAGATCTATAACTCTAGATCGTTCCTCTTTAGGTCCAAAAATAATAACTTCAGTTTTTTTCTGTTCAGCTGGAGAAAGTTTTGTCTCATCCACTCATTTATCTGTTCTAAGCATTTGTTCAGTGATTAGATGGGGTCAAAGGTCACCTGGTAACATCGTAATGTAGAGCTGTGTGTCATCTGCATAGTTATGGTAGCTGATATAATTTCTTGTTATAACCTGAGCCAGTGGGAGCATATAAATATTGAAAAAGAGGGGTCCCAGGATTGAACCTTAAGGTACCCCACATGTGACCTTTGACCTCTTTGATGAGAAGTTTCCAATTGAAACAAAGAAGTTGAACCACTTCTTCACTCATTTCGAGTAGGAGCCTCCAGTGGCAGCTGTTATCCAGCAGTGCAGATAAGCGCCTTTATCCTCGAGGTGAAGGAATATGATGTGAGACGCTCGCTACAGTCTGTCAACCCCAGAAAGGCAGCAGTATCTGATGGTGTTCCTGGATGTGTGCTGAGGAACTGTGCAGAACAACTGGATAGGGTATTTACTAAGACCTTACATCTGTCCCTGTAACAGGCTAGAGTCCCATCCTGCCTGAAATCCTCCACCATCGTTCCCATTCCCTCTTGATTGTGTCAAGATTTTACACTGAATTACAAGCCCTAAGGAAAGATAATATGGAGAATTTAAGATCAACCTGGAACATAACTCTGAAAAGCACAATTGATTCAGAAGCATGGGAAGACATTTTGACTCTACCTTCCGGAATCTCAGTATGTAACCAATATAAAGAAATGCAATATAATATTTTACACAATGTATACATATCTGCATATATATATATATATATATATATATATATATATATATATATATATAGCAAGTACACACCATGAAGTTCTTCAGATTGTCTCAAATGTAAAGTAACCACAGGGACTAGAATTCACTGCTTATGAGAGTGTAAAATTAGAGGCATTCTGGCGAGGAGTACGTCAAGAAATTAGCTCTGCTATAGGACAGACATTTCTCCCTAGTCCAGTCCTGTGGATCCTTGGGCTCATACCGAGTCACCTGGATTCTCACAAAGAATTCCTATTGATGAAAAAGTCAATAATGCTTAAATGGGTTGGTTGTGATGCCCCTTCAATCCAGCTATGGAAAAACTTAATTTCTGAAATTATTAGAAAGATTGAGATACTGTCTGAATGGGACATTCTATGCTTTTAAAGAAGATGGGAATGTGAGCTTGAATATTTCGAAATTAAAAGACCAGTAATGTGAACCCGAATGATGTATATAAGTTTATATATAAATGGTTACTTTTCTCAAGTAATTGCTGTAATTTATGTACATGCATTCTCTCTATTGCTTTCTGTATCTGTGCTGTATAAGTTTTGTCCTGTTATTGTTCTTTCCTTTTCTCCCCCCCTTTCTGTATAAATTTCAAAATACCTAATAAACATAATATTAAAAATCAAACTCCCCCATATGATAAGAAACAGTGTGTTTATGGAGCTACAGAAATCCTGTTAAAATTAGGCTGGTGTTTAACCGGCTCGGCTGACAGCTGGACAGCTGTAAATACAGTAATCTGTAATTACTGTACCATATTTTAATAAACTGATCCAGTTCAGTGCAATAGTCAGACCTTAAAAAACCAGCTGTACTTGGTTAAACTGTACAGAGGAGACAATAATATTCAGGCATATTGTTTGCCAACTCAGCTTTACTATGAGTTAGTGAAACAGGTTTACAGGTGTGTGTATGTATAAATACCTTGAGGCAGGCTTGTTGAGGGGGCAGGTTGGTGCCTCCTCCCACAGTGCCCACCTCTATAGAGGGCATAGTGCAGCTGATGTACAGGTCCTTCCCTGTTGGTCCTGATGGCTCCATGAGAGTAATGCAGTTACTGCTGCTCACTGTCTGGGCCGGATCCTGGTAAACACACATGGAGAGACATATTTAATGCTAAAGTGTAATAAAATAAAGGAATAAACATGATTAAAAAGAACCTCCTTACCTGCCCACAGGCTATGTAGATGGCAGCCACCAAATTGGCAGCGTGTGCATTAAATCCACCAATGCTACCTGCCATGGCTGAGCCAACCAGATTCTTACTGATGTTAACTTCTATCAGTGCCTCAGTTGTAGTCTTCAAAACCTGAGGAATGGGAAAAACAGGGAAATCAATTGTGAGACAACCTTCATTGTGTTTCTGTGTGCTGGAGATCACAATTCATGCTGAGCACTATTAATGGTGAAATGTTTCTCCCTTCTGGCACCATATATTTTCTCTGGATGTGGAATTCGTCCAAAAATGTATAATAAAAGGCAATCTGGAGAGCTTTCTTAAATATGTTTTATTATACCATGGTCAACTAAATTTGAGTGTATTGTATTATACACCTGGGGTTCCCCCGGAGGAACTGCCAACAGCGCTGCCTGCTTTGTCCAGATGACAGTGGGTTTGTTGAAGCAGGTATATGATGGCATCATCAACTCCAACTATACGGCAATAAGCAAACTGCAGAGGGTCTTGATATGAGCTTGTCGTCTTACTCAGATGGGCCTACAGGAATCTCTCCAGGACCTTCATGTTGTGGGTTGTCAGGGCAACAGGCCTACAGTCGTTGATAAATGATGGGTGAGTTTTCTTTGGTACCGGAACCAGGCAGGATGTCTTCCCCAACAGGTTGAAGAGATGCTGCAGAATACTATACAGGGTGGGATGTCTGTCTGGGGTCAGGAGAGGAGAATGATGAGTTTGTTCTTGAGCTGAACCTGTTGAACAGAGCTCATTTTCTCTGTCCCTATTTCCATCTGTCTGATCCTCCATCTGTCTGATCCTCCTGTAATCTTCTTCATCCCTGACCACACATCTCTGATATTGTTCTTCTGCAGTTTATTCTCCAGTGTCTTCCTGTACTCCTTGTTGTCTCTGATCTTGACTTTGAGCTGTTTCTGTATACTCATCAATAACTCCTTGTCTTGTTCCCTAAAGGCTCTTTTTTACTTGTTTTAAAGTTCCTTTAGGTCACTGGTGATCCAGGGTTTGTCAATTGAGAAGCAGCATCTCACTGTTCTGGTGGGGATGGTGCCGTCGATACAGACGTTAATATAGTCAGTCACACACTCAGTCATGGCACTGCTGTCATTTCCATGTGGCTGGCAGAGAGTAGTCCAATCAGTTGCTTCAAACAAGCCTGGAGGGCCTCTTCTGTTTCCTGTGACCATTTCCTAACAGTCATCTTCCTAATAGGCAGCCTCTTTACTAGGGGTTTGTATTCAGAGCAGAGAAAAACACAATTATGGTTCAATTTCCCCAGAGGAGGTTTTGGTTTGGAGACATATGCATCCTTGACATCAGTAAAAAGCAAATACAAAATCTTGTTTTCCTGGGTGGAACAGCTGACAAAATGGTGAAACATTGGCAGCGCAGAAAAGAGTGAGGCATGATTAAAATCGCCAGGTATTGCAGATGCATTATCGGCAACAGCTCAGGGTGGAATTTAAACAAAATAACACTGGTGAACTCTCTTGGTAAATAGTATGGTCAGAATGTCATGATTTATGTTCTGTCCATGCTGTACTTGAACACTCATTCAGCTCACCTGCCATGCCCGTTGCTTACCTGTTCCACCTGATCCCCTCCCTACTTAAATACCTCTCAGTCTCTGCCTCCTTGCCAGATCATCAACAGCCATGAGCCAGTAGAGATCCAGCGTTTCCTTCCAAGCCTCCAGTGGTTCTACGACCCTCTTCTGTCCATGGATTGAACCCCCTGCCAAGCCCTTCACGGATCCCATCTGTTCTGGATTTCTGGACCCTGATCCAAGCTTTACCTCTCGACCACCGAGTATTGCCTGCCCCTCAAACTAAGTTCGCTCTCTCTGTCCTCTTGTGTATGACCTCTGCCTGATTATTGTCAAAGTCCCTGGGTGTTGCCTCTTGGATCTGCTTGTGGAGAGTTTCATTGCTTCCACACTAGCCTGTACTACCTGGTTTCTCAGCTCCACCCGTCCACTGCTCTACAGGTCAGTTAAGCTGTACATTTCTAAGTTACCCCTCCTTTATAAGTGCATCACCAGTCTTCTCCCCTCTCTTCTCAGTGCTGAGTGTGACGACCTCATCCTGAGCAGCAACCAGAGTCTGAATATTTAATTAAACTTGTTTTTTTCCCTTTGCAAACTCCTGTGTGTGGTTGGATTTCCGGGTCCCCACTGAGAGTTCTTACACAGAAGCTTACTTCCAAGAGTTTAATGTCTAGACTACAGAGATGACACTTCACAGTAACATGTTCTGCATAACACAATCTGTTGTTCACAAAGATTGCTAATCCACTTCCCTTTTAAATCTGGTCTGCTATTCTTTAAATCTGTCTGCTTGAATAGTTAGGAAGCTTGGCAGAGAGACATTGGAGTCGTGGATACAATCCTGCAGCCATGTCTCTGTAAAGCACATTATACTGCATTCCTTGTACTCTAGCTGCGTCCTTGTCAGGGCTTAAAGATCTTCCATCTTGTTAGCAAACGATCTCACATTGCCCCTTACGATGGATGGTACAGATGGTTTGATCTTCCTCCTGCTCTCTCCCCTTGCTGCTGCTCTGCATCCATGATACCTCCATTTGAACTTCTCTGGGATTTCTTGCGTCAGCTTTTAAATGTTGTTCAGCTGTTCCCTGTTGTATACCACTCTGTTGCTATAGTTACGCATCATAACAAAATGGCAAAAATCAGTCAAAACACAGCATTCAAAACAAGAATCAACAGCTGTCCAAAAAAGCTTTTTTCATCCAAAAAAGCAGTAATTAATGTTTGAAAATAAAATTTAAATGGTAAAAAATAAAATGAAAAAAATCGCAATGAAAACACAGAACTACTACATCTTGGGTGCTCGTCCGAGATCCCAACATACCCGCCCGCTGACGGAGGAAGTACAATGCGCTGAAACCTTCCGGCAGGCAGGGTCTGAAAGTCCTGGGGCGTAACTTCCTTGCTGGGGCAGCGTTTTAAGTCACCTCCTTCTGCCAACAGCGGATTGACAGGATGCAAACCGGGACGGAGCAAGGGATCAACCAAGTAAGTGAATGGTATGGGCGGTTTCAGCCCCGTGTTTAACGTCAAGGGAAAGTAACTGTCTTAAAGGTAGATGGTGGGTATTTTTACTCCTTTTTTCACCTATTAATAAAGAAAGCAATTGGTTAAGTATTGGAACCACGGAGGGAAAGATTTTAAAGGGTGAAGCCTAAAAGCAGTGTTGTGGATGCCTAGCAAGAATTCTCCAATCAATTAACCGTTGAGTTCACTGCTAGAAGAACCTCTGTCTTCACAGGACCCCCAGGCGGTGAAACTGGGAGATGGGGTCTTCATCAAAGCCATTGAGAGGAAGAACTGGGCCAGCCCGCGGTGGGCGGGGCCATTCCAAGTACTCCTGTCCACTCCCACTGCAGTAAAAATCACTGAACGACCATCTTAGATCCACCTCAGCCACTGTAAGTTGCAGAGTGTTGGGAGCCTAGGCGGAGACAGTGGGAAAGTCTGGCTACAAAGGGATTTGGTTTAATAGGACCACTAGTATCAATGTTGTTCCATAGAGATCTGTGTTAACTGACATCTTTGTAACCTAGCAAAAATGGGGTGCCGATGGAGATGGAGCCTCTTTTGCACTGCGGCTGTTACGTGTGTGTAAGGATAAGAACATCATGTTGTACTTATATTTCTGATGCTAATGAAACCCATATTGATGAAGCAATGTCTGCCTTGAAAACCTGCAACAGGCCATGTCAAAGGACCTCACAAGAAGACTTTCTTTCATGGATTATATCTGGACCATGGTGACATCTCCTGTTGAAAATAATGATGCCATTTATTGTTATTCTTTTATTGCTTTGTATTTTATTGTCTACATAATCCCATGTTTAAAATCAATGATAGCTAAAACTGTTGGAAATGTTATGCATCAGTACCAACTTGTTGCCTCCATCTCTGAGGGAGACTCAAATGTCTAATGTTGTGAAGAATGTAATAAAAATATGCCAGCAAGAAATGTATTCCTGATGTTTGTGTTAGAATCTGTAAATAATATGAAAAACAGGAGGGAGAATGTTGGAAAAATTATCAAAGTTCATTTAAATTATGAGTTTATACGTTTTCATATTATTCTTTTGTATTTTTTTTCTGTTTTTTTCTTTGGCCCCTTTTCTTTTATGGTACATTAACTCTTCTTTGGATGTTTGCTTGGAGATTAGAAATACTTACTTACTCTTATGGTTTTATCAACCTGCCTGTCATAGACAAGTCAGCTTTGTGTATTGTAAGAGTGTCCTAGAACATCCTGTGACAGAATTCTCTGACGAAACTATCTGTGTGACTATGTGAAGAAACCCAACCCTCTTATCCTTGTTATGATAATAAAAAATCAGATGAGAAGTGAGAGCTGGTGGAGTTGATCCCAGACAGTTGTTTGACTGCGGTTCTCCGCGTCTGGCTTCTCTCCCCTCTTCGGCAGAAGAGTAACTTGAGTCTCTGGTTGATTTCTTGCAGGTTGGGAACTAAAATTGACCCAACATATTCCACTCTGCTGCCACCTTCAGTGGCGCACATTGTAATTTTATCAGTGAAAAGTTCTACACAGGGGCACATCTACTGGGGTGGCAGTTGCCACACAACTGATCCTACACATATAAAATTTTACCTACTTAGCTGGACTGAATTTGACTCTCTATAAATAATTTGAACAAATTATAGGAATTTACTGAACTGAAGTAAAGATTGATTTGAAACAAGTTTAAATAGACTTTGGACAAACCAGTATTCTTTATATAATTACTTTGAAGATTTTAAGATTATGAAGGTCTTTTAATTTAAGGGCACCCCTCAACATGATCTTGAAGTGAGGGAAGGGATGGAGATGGATGGGGATGACTTATTTTATTTTTTTCTTGGCATACAGCAGCTTTTAAAACAAGATTTTTAAAATCTTTGAAAATAAATGAAGTTATAAATCTTAAAGGTAAAATAAAATAAAAATATTTTTGCTTTTTTATCACAAAGCTTTACCCAAAGTTCAGGGTCCATCCAAAATTTTATATACATTTTGTCTGACTTGGCACTGTGATGGGAAAAGTAGGGAAAGGGAAAAAATAACCCTATATAAGTATATGCAGTATAATGTAACACCTTGCAACTAAAACTATGGAAATAATTTACTGAACTGTATTCAAGTGATGTGAAGAAAGCATAATAAAATGTGAAAGCAAAGTAGAACCTTCACAGCCATTTGGTGTAAAGAGTTAGCAGCACTTGTGGCCCTGACTTCTCTTACCTCTTGGACCACCTTTGCAGAAATGGTAGCTTCACAGACGGCAGACTTGCCCCTGCCTTCGATCCAGTTGATAGCAGCAGGTTTCTTGTCTGTACAGAAGTTCCCACTGACTGCCACAACCTGCAGCTCAGGGAAGTGCTGCTGCAGCCTGCTCAGAGCCTTTTCTGTGCCCTGCAGACAATTAAGTTTTCTTTAAACAAAGGTTGCTTACCATGTCAAACACTGCATTTATATAAAGTGATGAGTTCAGTTGATATGTTGAAGACTATTTTCTCATGGTTACCTTAGAGATCATATTCATTCCCATAGCATCTCCTGTCCTGCACTGGAAGCGTATGTAAAGATTTCTCCCAGCCAGGCCAACCAGCAATTTTTGTAGCCTAGCAAATCTGCCAATAATAAATGCAAAAATCATAAATTATTTGTAGAAGATGAGAAGAAGTGATTACTGGTATTGGTCCTTTAGCAAAGTTTATGTAGTGAGTCTGTACAGTTACACCAAGTGGTTTACCTGCTGCTGTTGTCAAAAGCCTCTGTGATGTCGTGAAAGCCCTCTGGGCTCTCCAGCCAGGCCTTGACCTCAGCAGCCTTGCAGGCAGATGGGAGTCTGACCACAGGACCACGAGTCATGCCATCAGCCAGGATACAGCTGCTGGCTCCTCCAGACAGCTAAAGCAAGAAGACAAAAAGGATTAAATGGATATACTTGGAATTAGAAATGTCTAAATGTTTAAAAAACAAAACTAAAAACAAAGGTGAAGTGGTAGCAACTGGTACAATTTTCCAGGCAGCACAGGCGAGCAACGGCAAAGATTCTCACTCTGGTAGCAAGTGAGACAACTGGCAATAAACACGACTTCAGACAGGATAGAGGAATGACAAGGATCAGACAGGGAAACGCAAACACAGGTGGGGTTAAATACACCAGGGAGTAATTAAGGGGAAACAAGAGAGCTGGAGACAATCAAGGAGTAGGAGGGACAACACGGAGACTCAACTGAACACAGAAACCTAAATAAACACACAAAAAAACAAATCCTCACACATTGTGTGAACCAAAACAAATAAAATCATAAATATTTTACTGCATTATATGATACCTGCATGAATAACACAGAAAGTAGAAGCACTTCACAATGTGGAAAAAAATATATTTTGGCTCTGCCATACGGGGTGTAAAGTAATACATTATATATACATTTATTGATGTAATTACAATTTGTCTAATTTGTCCTTTAAATTGTTTACAAAAGCTGAACGTTTACTTTTTCTTGAATTTGTTTTGAATAAAGTTTCAGTGGACGGCATGCATTGCTGACTATATTTTTAACATAAGTCATGTAGTTAATTTATCTTTCATTTTGACTGTTTTGCTTGCAATTAAATTGATTTTAAGTATATCTGTAAGTCAGTTTTAAAATATATCATTTTCATGCAGATCAGTTGTAGTTTGTGTTAGTAAAACTATAATTTTCTCATACTTTTAGACCACAAGTTCAGCGAAGAGTAAGGAAAACCATAGAATAGTCAAGGAAATTCCCTCTGACTCCTCTGATGATGAATATAATGACATCAGTGATGAGGAGTGGCTGGCAGTGAACACTAGAAAAATAGATGTGGATGATGAAAGAGATGCCGACAGTCAGGTTGCTGAAAGTCAAGATGATGAGGGCCAGGATGATGAAAGACAGAATACAGAGAGAGGTCAGCATGATGAGGGAGCCGAGGAAAATGTCCACATGGTACCTGCTCAGAGAAATGCTCACCAGGGCCATGCCTGCACTCAACCTCGCAAATATGTCTGGAAAGTCCAAGACAATAACTTTGATGTAGATTTGCCACATTTTCTAGGAGACAGGAGAGTAAATGTTGACGGAAGTGAGCCAGTTGATTTCTTTAGGTATTTGTTTCCCTTAGATCTCATTAATGAGATCTAAGGGAAACATGTTGCTGTTAATAACAGCAACATGTATGTACTGCAGAAAGGGAAGTGACAAGCGAAAAAATGTTCATTTTTCTAGGGGTCAACATGGTCATGGGGTACATTCGATATCCTATGAATGTACTGGTAAAGTGAGGATGGCCTTCGTCTTGGAATAATTGCAGACGTTATTTCTATAAACAAATATGAGCAAATTTTAAGTTATCTGCACTTTGTGGATAACTATACCTTCCAGCCAGAAAACACAGACAGGCTCTTCAAAATAGCACCAGTGCTAAGTATACTTCAGAAAGCAGTCCTGGTTGCAGCAAACCTTGAAGAATTCCAATCAATTGATGAGGAAATCATTCCCTTCAAAGGCCAACTGTCAATCAAGCAATAAATACCAAAAACGCCCAAACCCCAGAGAGTGAAAGTGTTGGTCAGGGCAGGGTCCTCAAGTTATATGTACAGATCTGAAATGTACAAGGACTCAGCAATTAGGGGTCCGAGCAGTGATTTGGGAATGGCTACAGATGTAGTCATGCGCCTTTGCGATGACATAAAGAATAAAAACCACTAGGTGTTTTTTGACAATTCCTTTTGCAGTATTCCACTCCTTGAGGCCTTGACAGACCTTGGCATCTATGGCATGTGCATATAGAGCAAACAGAGTGAAAGGAGAGAATAAGAAACTTAAGAGTGAAGAACAACTGAAGAAAGAAGGCAGAGGAGCCTGCTCTGTTGTCAGCACAAACAGTAACATCACTATCACACATTGGCTTGCCAGCTCAGTCATCCACATGGCATCGACCAGTGCAGGTCAGTCCCCTGAAGACGCAGCCCAAACATGGCTGAAGAAAGAACAAACCAAGATCACTGTCCAAAGACCCTACTCAGTGGCCCTTTATAACCAACACATGGGTGGGGTGGATCTTGTTGACCAGTGTGTGGCAATGTATCTCCACAGACGTAGAAACATCGGTGGTACATCAGAGTGTTCTTTCATATTTTGGATGTGACTGTTGTAAATGCCTGGCGACTCTACCTGATGTCTGGATTGGAAAAGATGAATGTCCTCATTTTCAAAGCTTCTGTGGCCCGTGTACTGATAAATTCTAGGTCCATTCAGCAAAACAGAAGAGGAACAGAAGAGGAAGACAAGCAAAGAAATGCACATTTTTCTAGGGATTAACATGGTCATGGGGTACATTATATATCATATCCTATGACACGAATGTACTGGTCCAGTGAGGATGACCTTCGTCTTGGAATAATTGCAGATGCTATGTCTGTAAAGATACATAGCATCTCTCCAAACTTAACGTCACTATGTGTGCTGATCCAACTAGCTGCACAACATCTTACACTGAACAGATGGACATTAAGGCAGTAAACTTACCTATGCCCATTGACCTTAAAATATACATGGATCAACCTGAAGGTTTCCAGGTTAAATCAAAGAATGATGTGAACAAATCTATCTATGGGCTCAAACAATCTGGGAGGAACTAGAATATGATGCTCCATGAGTTCTTGATGCTGAATGAGTTTTGTACAGAGCCAAGCTGATCATTTTATCTACACTAATTTTTCTGTCAAAGGAAAGGTCATTTTTTTAGTGTGGATTGATGATATAATTATAGCTGCAAGCAATGAGATGTGTCTAAGAGAGGTCAAAGAGAAACTGAAAATTAAGTTTAAAATGAAAGATCTTGGCCAACTCACACATTTTATTGGGATCGATTTCACACAAAAAGAAGGTTCTATCAAAATGAGCCAGTCCAAATACACTGAGAAGGTACTGGAACGGTTTGGTATGGCTGAAACCCAGAGCCACACCTAATGAAATCAAATGTGATCTGGTTCCAGAAGAACAAACTGATCAAAGTAAACATAGAGAAATGCTGGGCAGCCTCATCTATATCATGACCTGAACTAGGCCTGATATCAGCTGGATCGTGAGCAGACTGTCACAACATAAGTCTGATCCCAGACAGAAAAATATAATGGCTTTAAAGCATGTGTATAAATACTTACAGGGGACTAAGAACTATGACTAATGTTATAACAAGTGTGACACTAAACTAGAGCTGATAAGACACTCTGAGGCCAACTAGGCCAACGATGTTCTTGACAGGAAGAGCACTACAGGTTATTGTGTTGTCCAAATGGAGCTGTCGTTTCATGGAAAACAATGAAACAGCAAACAGTTTTGTTGTCAACATGTGAGACTGAGTATGTAGCATTAGCAGCTACCATCCAAGAAGCACTCTATCTATCCCAACTACTACAGAACATGGACCACAGTTTGAGCAAACAGCAAAGGTGTTTGAAGATAACCAAGGGACAATACGCCTTGAAAAGAACCCTGTGAATCGCTAGAGAAGCAAGCATGTGGACATTAAATACTACTTCATAAAGTCCAGTGTTTTGCAGGGTAAAATTGTTTTAGTTTACTGTCCAACAGAAAACATGGTCGCAGATGTGTTTACAAAATCTGCCACAAGAACCAAGATTGAAAAATTTTGTACTTATATGTTTGGAAAATAGTGTTATGGCTAGAATGTGTGGCACCATTAAGTGGGGGTATAGAGTAAGATGATTGCCATTATTGTATTTTCGTAATTGACCAATGTGTGTTTCTGAACTTTGTTTGTTTCTGAAAAATAAACCACATGAGCAAAAAATTCCCTTTTGCCTTTAGGATCAAGCTTCTTTTTGTTTTGTTCATACACCATATATTTGGTACTAAACTTTTTCATTTTTGACAGATCTGGGCTCTTTCCAGTGAAAAGGAAATAGGGTGTTTCCCCTGTTCTCTTACAGTAACACCTGTTTCTTATGACTGTGGCTGTCCTGGCTGCATAAGGCCATAGCTCTTTGGGTAAACCTGACTCAATCAGAAAGCATCAGACCATTTCAAATAATGTGAGCCAATTCCTCTCTGCGCCATTTCCCATTTTGATGGGGAGAGTAGGGCGCTGGCCTCTTGTGTTTTATAGCACTGTCTCTCAACAATGACAGGTATTCCTCTGACACAAATTCTGTCCCATTGTCAGATCTCAGGTGTTTTACTTTACTCTAAGGTGCTGTCTGCCAAGAACTGCTTAGTTGCCTCAACTGCCTTGTTTTAGTTCCTGGGAAAGTACACAGAAGTGGCACCAGAAAAGTCACCAGTGAAAGTGATGGCATACTTGTACGCTTCATAAGCCTGTCGCGATAAACGATAAATCAATTAATCGTACAATAAATTAAAACTATCGACGTAATTTCAATTATCGGCTTTATCGTCTCTTCCAGCCTTTTTCTCTTTCTGTTGATGACACTGAATGAAAAAAGGCTCAACTCCGCTGTTCTCCACTGACCCTCCCTTCCTCATTTCCTTAATATAATGTCCAGTTCACACTACACCATCTTAGAGCTGTCGGCCGATCGCTGCCCATTTTCAAAACCTGAGAGATCACACACTAGCCGGCAGAAAGCCTAAGTATAACGGTTCGATCAGGTTCCATCCTGCTGTGTGGTGTCCAACAATGGGCACAAAATAATGGCTACAAGTCCAGTGAACTAGTTTTAAAACCAGGCATTAATCAATGCTTTACTACCTGCAATGCATGTGGCTCTAGTGTCAGCGTAACGTCCTGACTGAATGAAAATCATTAGAACCTATTTATGTCATGTTAACGAAGAACAGCTGAAAAGTTACTGGGTTCATCAACTGGTAGCAATTTTGCTCCAACTCCTCCCTCCTCATTTCTATATTTGCATGAAATGTTTATAACCGTTAATGTTGTTTTCACATATCATCTCCAATGTCCTGGACTTTGGGTTACCCTTGTCAGCTGTTTGGGATTCCCCTCTGTAATTTCCCCTCAGAAAGCAGGAGGAGAATCCACGCTTTCTGTCACATTCAACAGGCTGCGTTAAGCTCCCAGTGGGGAAAACCCCTGATTTAGATCAGAGCAGCTGACGATCTACAGTAACACACCACACACTACAGGATGATCATAGAACTTTGATCGTTCTAAGATTGTCTTAAGGGGAAAATGTAGGTGTGAACTAACGTGTAGTGTGAACTATTGCATCAGGTAGTCGATGTTCCATCTTCTCTATTTAAATCTAATGATCACTGAAGGGCAATATGGTTTACAGACTTCATAATTTGCACTCTTTTGGTTGAATGCAGTATTTATTTACACTTTGGTGTTTTTATTCAAGTACATTTTTGTTAATGGAGACTGGGAATCCATTTTATTTTTGTTTTTGGTTGTTTTGTTTATTTCATCAGATCCAGTGTTAAATGTTCTTTTGAAAATAAAGTGTATCTATCTTTGGCAGGAAATCGCATGCATTATTATGTCATTTCCATTAAATCAGTGTACAAAGGTTGTTTGTTACTACGCAATAGCCAGCCGCGCCCTTTCCTCTCAACTCCCCGGCTGACTACTGACCAGTTCTCTGTCTAACAGGTCCGGAAAATCTCTTAAGACCGGGGTCTTACCCTGAACAAGATCTTTGAGATAATCTGTTTAAACTGGTGGCGAAAGAAATTCGTCCAGCTCTCACTACCTTCGATTCAGAAGTTATGACCATTTTCAGTTAAAAAACAATCAGCTGAGTAGCCCTCACAACTGCATAGTTTCAATAACCACTTCTGTTAACGGTAGCTTCCTTTCTAAACTGTAACGTGCCCTTGTTAACGGCTGGATAATTTTTAGTGACTAGGAAAAAAAATCACAAGGTCATTATTTTACACTCACCAAAGGAAAGTCTGAAGCCACCACATTACTAGAATCATGTATACTGGTTTTACTATAAATAGAAGAACTTTGATTCAAATGACTCAATTAATTTCAAGGTCCACAACCTGATTAGAATTTTATATTATATGCATTTATTAAGCAAGCTTTAGCAGGGTAAATGACAGGCATACAGAATTCACTTGAGATTACCATACAAAGAAAATCAATAAAATTTAGATCAATTTAACTATTTCCTAATAACCTCCCTACACTGTCATCTTTCTATCAAATAAGGCTTTGAGGTGCAGCAAACTCATACCCATCCATGGAATTGGATCTCGGCAACAGAAGTCCTTGGTTAGAATCCTTTCACTTGTGACCGTGAAAAATTAATCCTTTTTGAAAATGAAGCAAAGTGAACTGTCTGTTATATCCAACCGAACAGCTCTTGTCGATCCTGTGACTTTTGTTCAATTCCCCAAGTCTGTGCGATGTATTTTGAGATCGCTGGGTTAAGTGCAGAGTAGGGAAATCCAATGAGGAACCAAGGTAGTGGATAGGTGGATCTCCGTCCTGTTAGTCCAGAGTGAGGTGAGTCTCGCTTTCCTTGGTTCCATCGGCGTAATCCTCTGCTGGTCTTCTTGCCGCTCTTGTGTTGAGCCTCAGCTCCGGAGACGAAGAACCTCGTGTTCCTTCAGTCTCGTGGCTTTATACCTTTCTTTTCTCTCTCTCCAAGACAAAGAACATCTGCGCACGCAACCCACGAACAACCAGGCCCCCCCTGAACTTGTGTCATGAACTTTTGTCTCTTTTTTCCACGTGGCCGATTAACTTTTAACCTACACCTGGGCTCTTTCCACATGGGCGATTAACTTAGCAGGAAGCCACCACATGGCTTCATCCTCCATCTCACCTCTGTAACCCAAGAGCGGCCCACGCCCTTTCTTGCTCTGATCTTTACCAGGCAGCTGCACCTTTCCATTTCATGCTCAGAGTAAAACTTATAATGTTATAATATCCATAATTCATCAGTTGTATCTTAAAGTGAGCTTACTACAAGTCTTCTAAAAAGAAACTAAGAATAATCCATGATTCTAATCACTTGACATCAAAGTTACAGTTTTAATACAAGAGTAAATTGTTTACTATAAGCAAACCAACATTAATAAAAGCGTTTCTCTGTGAATCTTATCCAATTACTCACAATGTTTAGATTTCATTCTTTACAACTTTCATGCTTGGAAATAATAGTCTTATCTTTACAATCTGCAGCCTGGAAACAGAATAGTTATTTTCCCAACCTTTAAGTTTACTGTTGAGTATAAATTTCTACTTAAGGGATTCATTTTAAAGATAACTTTGTTTATCGTTACTCTTAAACTAAACTAAAATTTCCAGCATCCTGTTGACATTTTCTTGACTTATGACATTTCGTTCCTATTTTAGAAACTTGAGAATCAGCATGTTGCTAAGGAATGAGGCGTCGCAGCGCAGCAGCTACGCTTCTAACCGCATCCTGTTCCATCCATCGCTTGCATTCACATTTCAGGCGTTATTTTACTTCTCTGATTTATCAATCATTCATAATGTTATGATAACTAGAATTTATCATAGAATTTATAATTAAACTTTCATGTTGAGTAATAGTCTGAACGATTTTTATAAATATGCCGTGTATTAAGGAATATTTAGAACTCTCTGAGAATCCTCAGCAGTAACCACTGACAGGAAATGGGACAGGAAACGCAGCTGCTCGCAGCTGCACGCACCCCCAAGCCTTTTTCTTCTCCTGTGTAAAACTTCAATTCCTTACATTTTAACAACCATAGATTATTTGATTTTAGTTCATCATTATTACTTTTTCTTTCTCTTTATCAATAGAGGGACTACATATCAAGTAACTAAGGGAATACACATTTGATAAACAGCATTAATCAACCTACAAAGCTGCAACAATCTCTTCAGGCCTTTTTATGCTCGGTTTTTCTGCATGAGCCTGGACAGATCTCACACGCATACCAGATTTCTTGACAAGGTCTTCAAACAATATTATCGTCTATCGCAATAGTTCTTGAAACAATTAATCACTCAGCAAAATTGTGACTGGCCTAACCCTTCAAATGACTCTGGTGAAATAGGTCAACCCAGGCCTGTACTAGTTCCAGGAGCTCTTTGGCCCTCATATCACTTTGTCTGTTTCTGCTTTGTGAAAATTTACCCTCTTGGCAAATTTTACATTGGTTAGGTCTGGAGCCATTTACAACTGTTTCAAGTTTTGCAATATCATCATAGTTGCAAGGACCCATTATCTCATGCCATGTTTTTAGATCCAAACATACATTGCAGGAGTCCTCACCCTTTACATATATCTCTGTGACATTGTTCAAATAGTACAATCTGTCTTTTAACTTAATTTTACACGTTGTGCCGTCAGGAAGGATCATTTTGTTGTTATTCTTCTCAAAGTTTAATCTTGCTCCTTTAGAAGTTGCTGCATCCAGAGATAGGATATTTTGTGGGTATCCTTTCCCCAAGAGTGCATTTATGAGCTTGGCACTCACCACTTTCCAGTCGCAGTCTGTCAGCACAATCTGGGCATCTCCTTTCCTCAGGACACTGCCTGTGATTCGTGTCCCATCTGCCAGCTGCATGATCTGGTTCTCTGCTGGAAAGCCTCATCAAATCTGATGAAAGCACTCTCATCAGTCATGGTGTGATTAGAGGCACCGCTGTCCACCAGTAGACCATCCTGCTGTGTGCTCAAACGAAGCACAAACGTCTCTTCTTCATTCTTGGTTTCATGCCTGTTCTTAACACGAACAGTTCATTGTCCAGGTGCTGTTGTTGCTGTTTCGCGCGTTGGTCCCCCAGTGCTGAGTTTTCTTGTATTTGTTTCTGCAGTCTTTTGCTTTATGCCCCATTTTCTCACAAATAAAGCATTCTCTGTTGAAATATTTCTTCTCTTTAAACCTAGGTTTTGCAGACATTACTTCATCTGTTCGGGGCCTGCTGCAGTAGCGCAGTGTGCATTCAAAGCTCCTCAGCTTTCTTTTGACTGAGTGACATGCACAGAAAATGGGTTGTAATCATCCGTGAGACCTTTTAATACCATCGCAGTCAGAAGTACATCACTAAGGGTCTCTTTAGCTCTGTTTAACGCAGCCACTATCTTTTCAACACAGGCTAGATAGTCCGCTAATGCTTCCCCTTCAGCCATTAGCACATTGGTTAGCTCTGTGTATAGCCCGACAATTTGCAGCTTTTATTCTGATTCAAAATGGCGTTTCAATATTCCTAGGGTTTTCTTGCCATCATCTGGCGCTTCATAGACGATTAGTGTTAGCGTCTTATCATCCAAACAACCACACAGTTCTGCATACATCAGTTCAATTTTCCGACCAATCTCTGATGCTTCTCGTACATCAGCTCCCGTTGTTAGCTCACTTCCCAGGATAGTATTTTTGAGGCCAATGGTTTTCAAGTATGCTAAAAACCTTGTTTCCCAGATGTGGTAGAGGGCTTCATCTCCGTAAAACTGTGTCGGTAATCCCCTTCCGTGCACCCCCACACTCGGAACTTATCTGGGCCCATAACCTGTTGTTTTTTCTGCAGCGGACCTCCTATTATTTCCACTGGAATATCTGGACTCGTTGTCATCATCTGTAGCTTGTGAATACATATTTTCAGAAGTATTACCTTACTTAATAAGAACATAGGAGACAGGAGACATTATTCTCAATTTAATTGGTAGCCACACTCCCCTGCTCTGGCCAAACACAAAGAACAAGGAGGCTCTGACTTTATCGATTTTATAAGCGCGTAACCTTCTGCTTCACAAAGTAGTGCCAATGAAAATACAATTGTGAGAATAAAGCGAGATTCAAATTATTTTTTTTCTTTTTCTGCTGACTTCCACATTGGTCGCCCCGAACATCTGTGAACACCTGAACATGTTCTTGGACGAGAATTCGAGATTTGGCATCTATTGTAATTAACTTTATTGCCTCCTGCAGGAGGCAGTGTGCTCTCATAATCTTCAGAGTTTGTATAACTGACTACCAGCTTCAGAACAGATTCCAGGAAGATTTGAGAAGCACAGAGGTGTTTCTGCCTCGTTACTTCAACCTGCTCTATGCTGTTTACAGGAAAAATCAGCGTCTGTAACACCGACACCAGACCAGGTGTGTGTAACATTTCATATGAAAACCTTCAGCTTCTTGAATGGAAATTTCATGGAGCTAAATGTGTGATGGGGCTAGTGCAAGGGTGGGCAATCCTCGTCCTCGATGTCTGGTGTCCTACAACTCTTAGATATCTCTCTGGTCCAATATACTTGAATCAAATAGCTGAATCCTAAATGCAGTCAAGTTCTCCAGAGTCCTGCTAATGACCTCATTATTTGACTCAGGTGTGTAGAAGTAGAGATGCATCTAAAAGTTGCAGAAGACCGGCCCTCGAGGCCTGGAGTTCCCTGCCCCTGGGTTAGTGCCTGTAACAGCCAGTAACAACAACTCGGACACTTACAGCAATTGCACGACAGCCTCGGTTAGTGCTTGCAACTAAGCAACCTTCTGTAGTTGCCATGGGAACCTGGAACTGTTTTCCATCCAGATGTAGTGGTCCTGCAACTCCAACCGGTACTGGAATGTAACCAATCACATTCTCACAGCAGGTACCTATAACCTAGAAAATACATCTTTGTTAAAGATGCACAGGCTCATGTGGATGTAAGGTTTCTTGTATAGCTTTCAATGTCACCTTGGAGTAGTCATAGTTGATGTATGGAAGCGAGGAGAGTGCAGAAGGACAAGAAAGCTTGGCAGAGATCATCTGTCTTCGTATCGCCACTCCTCTCTCTGGTTTCTCCATCAAAGTCTCCAGGTTGTATGCTGGGATGTGTTTGGAGGTCACCAGCAGCATCACCTCAGCATCACTTAGATGATATGGCCCTTGCTGTAGAAACACAATCAGACTTTTCAACGTTTTAGGAGCTGGTGGTTATTATTGGAGTCTGAACAGCTGTTGCTTCACCCAGAGGCCATTCCAACTATTTAAACTGTAAAAGCCCAGGCCTATTTCATAACACTTTTTTCATATTTGATTCTGACCAATTAACAATGTATTTACTTTTTATACCCTCATCGATTAAATAGATCTGATTGTGTCTATGATGCTAAAATGCAGGCGAGGCTACACATATTAATGTAATGGTAAGAATCATAAGAAAGCAAGTACACGCTCTTTTAAATATGCAGACGTAATCCTAATAATGTGGTTTTCACCAGGTTCTCAAAGGTCTTCATTCTAACCTTATGTATAGAAAAACAAAACAAAAAAACAAGAAATAGTCATATTTAAATTCCAAAATATGTAATCATATCAAGGGGCATTATAGGATTTCCTCTCTATGTTTTACCTCAGGGTTGTTAAAGATAGACACACATTCATCAAGTCCTCTGGGATTCTGCAGCAGACTGGGCTCAGTGTTGCCATACTTCATCTCCCCATCTTCTTCTCCAATGACAAACAAGCTCTTTGACTGACAGTCAGTGGTGGGGGCAGGAAATGGCCGAATAACTTCATCTAGGGAGACAAGTTGGAATAAGACACAGTGCTACACAAGCTTATCTGTTCCGTGATTGTCAGTGAGGGCAGACACACCTCTCTCCTCCCTGCAGGGGGCTGCAGGTGCTGGAAATCTGGGTGCAGAAGGCTCCCTTATGCAGCAGGTCTTGTTGTACTGCTGGTTTGGGCTGGGAGCAGCCATGGTGATGGGGTTCCTAAGAGACAGGGTAGACTCCATCTCCACTTGCTCAAAGAAGATGTACTTGACAGCCAGCAGCAGAGCTAAGGCCAGACAGATCACTTGCTCTATGTCCATGGTTATCATTCTGTAAACAAGACAAACAGGTAGTCAAGATCAGACTGACTGCAGACTGGTATTCTTCTGGCTGTTCTTTTTTTTTTTTGCTTTGGTCACAACGTAATTCTCAAGATACAGACTGAGCGATGGTCAAAATAATATTTAACAAACGTAATTATTTGGTGAATTGGAGGTATTCCGCAACAATAACTCAAAACATTCAATATATTTGAAGGTTCAATATTATGACTTCTTGAACAAGCTAGGATAGGTCTGTTGGTTATACAAAACATGTTTATTACATTTAATAGACAAAATCTTTCTCCAATATTGAGATTTCACCCAATTGGTTCTGCCTGTTTTGAGCTCTTTAAAGAATGCGCTGGGCTACGACACAGTTATGCCAGAGAGCTGCTGCTGGTCACACCTTTCTAACTAAGCTTTTACATTAACACCTCAGACATGTAAAAATGGCTACAAACAGACATGCAGAGGTACAACCATTTCTATCACCTGAAGAATATTTCCAGGAATAAAGGACTAACATCTCAGCATTAGAGAAACGCATCCATGTGCATATCTTTAGTTGTATTGATTACTGCAGCAGCGTCTTTACAGGCTGGTCTAAAAAACAAATCAATCCTCCAGCTGCAGCTGATCCAGAATGCTGCAGCTGCCGTTCTGACTAAAACCAGGAAGATAGAGCACATCACCCAGTTTTAAAGTCCTTCTACTGGCTCCCTGTAGCTCAGAGGATAAACTACAAAATGCTGTTAGTTTAGAAATCACTGAACAGCTTAGCACAACAACACTCTGCTGTTGTTGAGGTGGTTCTGGCTCTGCATCCCCAGAACCAAACAAGGAGAAGCAGGATTTAGCTTTTATACCCACAAATGTGGAACAAACTTCCAGAAAACTGTCAAACAGCCGAAACACTGAGTTTCATTAAATGAAGGCAAAAACCCCAAGTGTTTAGAGTCGTTTTTGAAGCATAATCAATTAATGGTTAAACAATCTGATGTGTAACAATGGCATTTGACAAAATGTAATGTTTCAATTCTTGACTGTGTGTTCTATTTTTGTTTTGCTTTGTATTGTTGTCCCACTAGGAGGAGGCCCCGGGACCCAGGACACGCTGGAGGGACTATGTCTCTCGGCTGGCCTGGGAACACCTTGGGATTCCTCTGGAGGAGCTGGAAGAAGGGCTGGGAAGAGGGAAGTCTGGGCCTCCCTTCTGAAGCTGCTACCCCCGCTGCCCGACCTTGGATAAGCGGGCGGGCGGGCGGGCGGACGGACGGATGGATGGATGGAAACTTGAAATAATACATCTTTGACCCAGAAGTGGAGCCAGGGTGCAGCCAGACATTTTGCAGCAGTAAATCCACATGTTTCTCTCTGGAGAAACATGTTAGTTTTGGATTGTATTGTTCATCTTGCTGAGTACTAACACCTCCCACCAGTGCACAGTTATGAGAAACATCAATTGAAAGTGGTGTCAAAGTCACATCAAAACTGCTTTGGTTATTCAAAATAAAATTACATCCAAAAAGACTGGAAAAAGTCAGATTCAGGATTTTGTATGGAAGTGGCTCAAATCTAACTTCAAAACATCATACGGGCCAGTTCTGAGTGTTAACTTTTGTTCCAAAAGGTCTGGCCTGGACCAGACCAGCACAAACAAGGACTTGTTCACACTGCAAGTCGTGGGTGAGAGTTAAAGCAAATGTATGTCATGCTTTCTGCACACACTGCCAAACACAAAAACAATTATTTAAAGAAAAGTACTTACCTGCTGAGGTAGAAGTGCCACAGTGGCATCTCTGGCTCGATTCTTGTAGGAGATAACTGATCCAGCTCCATGCCAAGTTGTGTATTACTCCCTGTTGTATTTGAGGACAATGGTTTGGATATCCATCGGCTGTGGGCATGAACCATCACCAGCCCAAGAGACTGCACATAGAAGAACCAGCAAAGATGCACACACCCTTACAAAATAAATACATGGAGAGGATTTTCTTTGCATGCAAAACATTACCATGATCATTTTGACTCTCTGAGTTACAGGATTGGGTTTGTTGTCCTCCTCCTCCATCACTCTGGAGAAGTCACTTAGCTGCCAGATTGGGTGACCTTCCTGACTCTCACGTGACAACTGGAGCAAATATATATATATATATATTAAAAAAATCAACATGATGAAAAAAAGTTTCATTTGTACAGCTATCTATGGGAGCTCAAAAAGGGGGCTTTACCTCAAGGACCAGTGAGACACAGGCAGGGAAGAAAGTCATAAACACAAAATAGTTGGCTAAAACAGACATGCATCCAAAGCCACACATGATTTCCAACTGTTTCACACCTTAAAGACACAAGAGAAACATTTTAGCAGTTGTAATTCACATAAGAAGGAACCACAGTACAAAAACAAACATCCACAAAGTATTTAAAGCATATTCTTTAATTGCTTCTTTTTTGTCAATGACAACATATTTTATATGTGTAGTTAAAACTTTAGGAAATACTACAACAAGATCAAGGTAGTATCTGGAGTATTCTAATAAAATTTGCAAGATTTAATAAAAAAGGTGCTTTTTTTTTCAAATGAAGCAGGACTTTTCACTTCCTGTTTCATTTGTCCACATAAAGCTGTTATTGCTCTTATCAAGGTTTTTTCATTTAACATTTAAGCAGGAGAAAATTGCATTGACATTAAAAGTCTCTTTTTCAAGAGAGCCTTGGATGAGATGCAGAAGCAAATAAATACGTAGCGTAAAACAGAGGCCCCAGGGAAATAAAGATTAAAGTTTCCTAATATAGCTATCGGCTGTTGCTAATGTACAACTATGTATATGTAGTTCAACCTGTTTTTTAGTAATACATAATCACAAATAGCTGAGTTGTGTTATGTGTTGGGTGTGGAGGGGGTACCAAACCCTAATCTCACCTTTGACACTAAAATAGCTAAACCTGGATGATTTGTTGGACTCTGAAGTCCTAATCTGACATCATTTAGCTCCCGAAATTATTCATACCTCGGTGGCGAACATCTGAACTGTTTATAAACTTCAACCAAAGTTGGACCCTAACCCTATTTTTGTTTATTGTCTAGCCCAGTGGTTCCCAATTCCAGTCCTCAGGGCCCCCATGACTGCATGTTTTAGGTGTTTCCCTTCTGCCACACACCTGGATTGAATCTTTGGGTGATTAACAGGCTCCTGCAGTACTTGGTGGCTGCAGAAGATGTCATGCAATCATTTGAATCAGCTGTTCTGGTATAGAGGCACATCTAAAACATGCAGGCAGGGGGGCCTGAGGACTGGAATTGGGAACCACTGGTCTAGCCCTTCTAGAGTTTACATTTTAAAAGTGGACAGCAAATAAAAAACTGATCAAAACTTAAAATTAAATCCTTGGTTGTAATCTGTGTTGTTCATGATGAGGATGATACTGATTATCCAAATAGCAAGAGATGCTATTTCAACGTTGAATTATGATCAAAATGGTTGAAATTATGGTTAAGATTGACAGTGGATCAACCATTAAACAATCATCCAATTCCAGCCAGTTGACTGATGTTGAAAAGATGTCATTGAATCAATGTTCTTTCATGATCGAATTCCAGTGACTCGAATGTGTTTTTCATTCCTGGTGTCTTGAGGACCAGGGTTGAAAAACACCCTGGTGCTTAAAACATTCCACTAATTCAGCACACATGATTTCAGTTGACGACTGATTAACAGGGTTTTGCTGAATTGCTATCATCTGAATGGAATGTGTTGAAAATATGCAGGTCAGATTGCCTTGAGGACAAGGGTTGGTCCTCAGGTCACACTGTTAAATCAATGTATGCTGTTTGTTGGACCCTACCTGTCCCCTCCTTGACCTCTGGGTGGGAGAATTTTATGACTGGGCAGGGGTTTACCACACTTTAAATTAAGCAATATATGTTGTGGACAGTGGGTTGAGATTCCTTTCTCTACATTTTCTTACTTGGGTGTAAAAATTATTGTGACCTGTTGGTGTGCAATGTGTTAACATAAAAATATTTACAAGTCACTACAAGCAGTGGACCGGTCCACTTCTCTCTTTATATACCAGTGGTATGTCCCAACTACACAGCACCTTTGCTGCTGGCTTGGTTGTAGTCTGCTTCTGAATTGAATTCTACTCTGACATTAAACATTAACATTCAATTTTCAATATCAGGCCTCAACGTGGATTTTTCTGCTTACCGTAACCATATTTTAACATTGATTCACTCATGCTATACCTGTTATACTATACGATTATACCGGTTTTATTGACCCACTTTACATTTTTTTGCCACATCAGAGCAGAAGGAAGTACCTGACATGGTTCCTACTCCAATGAGTAAGCACTCCACTAGAGCATCTAGAGTGAAGGTAGGTCCGAGTACAGCCATGCCAGTTCCAATGTTTTCCCTCACTTCATCCTGAATAAGTATAGAGGGGAAAAGCATAGCAATTTTATAAAGAATGCTTCAACAAGCTGCAAGAAAATGTCTTACCTGAGAATTGGAGCTTAAGGCAAACTTGGCAAGGGTGCAGGCCTTGGAAAGATCAATGAGAAGCAAGAAGAAGGGCAGCGCCTCGCTGTAGAACAAGGACATGTTAGAGCTTAATGCAAAACAAGCTGATAAAATGATATATTTAGGGCAATCTTACTTGAGGCCAGTGAGCTCTTTATCAAAAAAATGAATAACAACTGTGCTGAACACAAAGCTGGAGAAAATGGTAAAAAGACCAGCAATTCCTGGAAGTAAATGCATGGACAAAGAAATACAGTTGAAAACTATTACATTTTACATGCTTCTGGTATCCTGCAAATATTCTGGTGTGGAAACAATATCTCACCTAGAATGTATTTGGACCCCAGTTGTCTTAAGCTCTGGAACTGAAAATATATGTAGACAATGGCTATACAACGAGTGATGGTCAGGATGATGATGTCACTGCTTAGGATTTCCTGTAAGCAACAAGGTCAGAAAATATAAAAAAAATACACTATCAGAACCTGTTCAAAGCTCTACAGCTTTTACAGTAAGGTAAGTTTATATAACACATTTTCAGCATCAAGGCAATTCAAAGTCCTTAACATAAAATCGAAGAAGATAAGATAAGATAAGATAAGATTTATTTGTCATTGTCATCAACAGATTACAACGAGATTGAGACTGTGCTTGACTCGAGTTAAAGTGCATGTTATATACACATACATAACACACAATATGATGAAGAAACAAACAGTACAAAACAAGAATAAATAGACATCAGAAGATGGTTGCAGAGCCTGAAGGTGTCACAGAGTAAACAGAGTTTACATTTTTAACAGAGTTTAGTGTCAAGAGTAGAAGTTCTTATGCCTTTAAATTTAGTGCCATGATTGCCATCGGGTAGAAACTGGTTTTAGGTGATTTGTCCTGGTTTTTATTGCTCTGTATCTCTGGCCTGATGGCAGCAGCTGGAAGAGACCATGGCCAGGGTGTGAAGAGTCATTTAAAATGTCCAGAACTTTCTTGCGGAGCCTGGAAGTGCAAATCTGTTCCATGGTGGGGAGGGGGCAGCCTATGGTTCTCTCTGCTGCCCTGACATCCCTCTGCAGCTCCTTCTTGTCCGAGGATGTGCTGCTGCCATAGCAGACACACAGACTGTACGTGAGCACACTCTCTATGGAGCAGTGATAGAAGGCCTGCAGCAGGTCTGGGGGGAGACAGTTCTTCTTGAGGATTCTCAGAAAGTTCAGTCTCTGCTGTGCTTCTTCAGCAGCTCCTTGGTGTTGGTGCTCCAGGTTAGCTTGTCCTCCAACTCCATGTCCAGAAACCTGAACACTGGGACCCTCTCCACACAGGTCCCACTGATGGTGAGAGGCTGGATGTCCGTTTTGTTCTTCCTGAAGTCGATCACCAGCTCCTTTGTTTTGGAGATGTAGAGGAGCAGGTTATTGACTTTGCACCACTCTGACAATTGCTTCACCTCATCCTGTTCTCCAGCTCCACCTTCCTGTCTGAGATGAAACCAACAACAGTCGTGTCATCTGCAAACTTTATGATCTTGTTGTTGAGGTGGTTGGAGACACAGTCATGAGTGTAGAGGGTGTAGAGAAGTGGGCTGAGCACACAACCCTGTGGCGATCCGGTGTTCAGGCTCAGAGCAGTGGAGGTGTGGGGGCCCAGTCTGACCCTCTGGGATCGACCTGTTAGGAAGTCCAGGATCCAACTGCAGGTGGCTGATGGTAGCCCAATGTTTACTAGCTTGGACACCAGACGTTGGGGGAGTATAGTGTTAAATGTTGAGCTGAAGTCCACAAAGAGCATTCTGTCGTAGTTCTCCTACTTCTCTAAGTGGGTCAGAGCGGCATGAAGTGCTGTGGATACAGAGTCCTCTGTGGACCTCTTTGCTTTGTAGGCAAATTGGAGAGGGTCCAGCTAAGCAGGCAGGCAGGAGAGGATGTGACTCCGCACCAGTCTCTCTAAGCACTTCATGATGATCGGTGTGAGTGCCACTGGACGGTAGTTGTTCAGGGTGTTACTGTTGGTACTTTTGGGCAGGGGGACAATGGTAGAGAACTTTAGGCAGGGAGGGACAGTGGCTTGAGACAGGGACTGGCTAAAAATCTTTGTAAAGATTCCAGCCAGTTGGTCTGGACAGTCCTTAAGCACCCGTCCCAACACATCGTCAGGTCCCGCAGCCTTCCTTGGTTTCACCTTCCTCATCACCTGCCTCACCTCACACTCCTCTACTGTGAGAGCAGAGCTGCTGTGGACAGGCAGCTGTGATGGAGCTGTGGTAGGTGTCGCCTCAAAGCGGGCAAACATACAAACCAAAAGAGTGACTAAAAGACAAAAGTATAAAACCACATATTGGTTCCCCATGTTTAATAAGAATAAGATGTAAATAATTTATAAGCTGGTAGGGGTTTCTCTGGATTCTTGCTCTGATATAAAAAGTATAAAGCTAAATTTTGATCTATTCCACAATTTCTAAAATAATAAACTAAACAGGTTTCTTTTAAATGTTGGTCTAAAGTAATAAGTACCGTATTTTTCGGACTATAAGAAGTTACTTTTTTCCCACGCTTCGGCTTATATCCCGGTGCGGCTTTTCTGTGGATTTTTCTTCAACCACCAGGGGGCTCTTTAGCAGGAAATGAATAATTGGAAGTCAAAATTGGATATCAAAGAAGAAAGGGCTACTCATTTAGAACAAGTACATGCTAGCAGCAGGCACGACAAAGAAATGCTCATACCCCCTCATGATGGAAACAATACGAAGAAAAACGTGCCGCTTTTAAGTTGAGGACTATGGATCTGGCTAGTGATGGGTAAATGAGACGCCATTTATCGTTTCAACCTATAGCAAAACTCTATTGATACTATGTCGATTCTGTGTCACTGAATACTGACACCTGCTGGACATTAAAAATCCCTACAGGCAACGCAGTTGACAGACTGATTTGATGACCTATACAATAAGATTTAAGTCATTGTATTGCATTGTAAGAAAGAAGGCTGATCTAACAATAATTACTAAAGAAAGATGGGCATGGATGCAAATATAACAGAACTAAACCCAAGGTAGCTAGATTAGAAAACTAGGCACACTGCAAAGGAGCTGAAATAAGGAACAACTAGAAGTAATAAAGAAATAATCTAACTAGGACCACTAAGGGAAGGTATACATAGAGTCAGACATATATGAATAACTGAACCTATAGTGACAAAATAACTAAGAAATAAACGTAACTAAAAACACTACAAGGGAACTGAAAATAAGGAAAGCAAGAAACAAGACAATACTATTCAAAATAATTTACTTCAAAATAATAAAACTAAAATGTCCATGAAGAACTAAACTAAAATTAACTAAAACATAATGATAAATAAGATGAAAAGCAAAACCAAACCCAAATCTCACCGAGTCCTAACATCTTCTTTACAACATCTAAAAATGATTCAAAATTCTGCAGCTAGACTCTTAACTGGAACCCGGAAATGAGAGCACATACCACCAATAGTGGCTTCTCGTCATTGGCTACCAGTTTCTTATCAGATTGATTTTAAAATTCTTTTATTGGTATTTTTAGCCCCAGCTTATCTTCAAGACCTTCTTCATAACCATTCCATTTCTAGAAATGATCAAATGAAAAATTTTTCTTACATATTCCTAGAACCAGACTGAAAAGAAGAGACTGGGCATTTGCTGTCACTGCTCCTACTCTGTGGAACAACATGCCTTTCAACATTAGATCTGCATGGGCGTGCTGTGGTGGCATAGGGGGTAGCGCGACCCACATTTGGAGGCCTTCAGTCCTCGACACAGTGGTCACGGGTTCGATTCCCGGACCCGGCTGACATTTCCCGCATGTCTTTCCCCCTTTTCTGTCAGCCTACTTTCGAATAAGGGACACTGGAGCCCACAAAAGACCCCCTGGCAGGGGGGGAAAAAAACATTAGATCTGCACACAGTCTGGAATACTTTAAATCACTCCTTACAACTTATTTTTATTCTTTAGCTTTTCCATAAGACCTGACATAATTTACTTACCCTGTCTGTTTTAATTTGTGTTTTATTCTTATGTGTTTTGTCTGCGTTTTATGAATACTGTACAGGACTTTGGTGTAGTTAATATCTGTTTTTAAATGCTTTTTAAATAAGATTGATATTGACAAACTATGGTGGCAGCATCATGCTGTGGAGATGCTTCTTGGCAGGAAGCCCTGGAAGACTTGTAAAGATAGCAGGTAAGATGAATGCAACAAAACATAGGCAAATTCTGGAAGTTAACCTGTTTCCATCACCAAGAAAACTATGGCTTTGAAGTATGTTTGGTTTCAAGACAACAACCTGGAACATCCAGCTAAAGCTTCACAGAAAAGATTTGAAGACAGCAAACCAGAAGTTCTGAAGTGGCCCAGTCAAAGTCCAGAACTTAGTCTGATAGAATATTGTGATTAGACTTCAAAAGGAGTCAATTCCCATGCAACATGGAACAGGAAAATTGCAGTCCAGATGTGCAGTCTAGTTGAGACCGATCCAGTCAGACTCCCTGCTGCGATTGCAGCCAAAGGTACATGAAATTGACGAACTGTCACTGTCAATGTACATTGACGAACTGTCACTGTCAATGTACATTGACGAACTGTCACTGTCAATGTACATTGACGAACTGTCACTGTCAATGTACATTGACGAACTGTCACTGTCAATGTACATTGACGAACTGTCACTGTCAATGTACATTGACGAACTGTCACTGTCAATGTACATTGACGAACTGTCACTGTCAATGTACATTGACTTCAATACTGTATAGAAGTCAGTATTGAAAACCCCCTTCAATACTGACTTGAAGGGAGTTTTGGAATCACCTATTTCATGTTAAATATTTTCATTTAATTGTAAGTATTTTGTAGAAATAAATTTTCACATTGACTCTAAACAGTTTTTTAAAATTATTTTTCTTTGCCAAAAAAACTAATTTTAATGATCATGATTGACTTGTAAAAGCAACAAAAGGAGGAGAATACTATTCATAGAAACTGTGAAGTATCCTTATTCTTCCTAGCTTTTGCAGTTCTTAAATATAACACGAGAACAAAGGCTGCATAACATTAAAGAGTTCTGCAGTGATGATGCTGCTGTTAATATTGAAAAGTCAATAAATCCAGATTTTCTTCTCTCAGTCATCTGCCATATACTGTATATCTAACTCTCTCATTGACCCTTGGCATTTTGGACACTTTCACCTGTGACATGTGTGACCATCTGCTGCAGGGCTACTTGCTCCAACAGCTTGATTTTTTTGTTGGCATGCATTGAGTAAATTTTAGAGACTTGAAAAGTAACAGCCAACAAAATTTGTTTTCAAAATACAGATTTATTGATATTAATATAATATTAATGGTATGACACTGTGGTGACAACTTATTTGAGACATATTATTGGTTGTGTTACCTCTTCTGTTTTGGGGCAGTCCAGATTCCAGCCGCAGATCTGATCGTTCCCGGTAAACATGTTCATGGACAACATGCAGATGGTGAGGGTGATTGTGCCAACAATCACCTCCCATGGGTGTGAGGCCACCAGGAGGCCATGGGCACGAAACAGAGGACTTAGCATGGTGCAACAAAGCTAAGAAATAAAAAAGGAAAATATTGAGATGAAAATTAGCAAAGATGTTGTAGGATGAAAAGAGAAAGTGCACATAATTAATTATTTAGAATGACTATTTTGTTCTCATCCAACTTCTCCATATAAATAAAAAATAATATCACAGTTGATGCGTCCTTTTTAGCATAGAAATCGGGTTTAAATATTTTTATAAAATGCATTATGATGCCAATTTTATGAAAAGGTTTTGAAACTTTCTTGTTTGCTATTTTAAAAATATATATATAAAAATTACGTTTATGTAATATGTGTAATTTTAATAAAATACTACTGTTAAATATGAAGATGTAACGGAAGAGATTGACTGTACACTGTAGCCAATAACTTCATGCCTTCATCTTATCTCATTAACAGCAGTTAATGCAGTGTTCGCGCGAGCCAGCAGTTTTTGAAGGGTGGCAGAATGATGGCTGACATTGGAATAAGAAGTAAACGGTAAGAAATGAGGTTCTTACCTTTGGTCCTGCTGCGGTGGACTGCTCTCACCCGCTGAGCCTGTGCAGCAGAGCTTCAGCAGCTTTCAGACTAGGAGTCAACAACGATGGAACGATGATACGCTACTACATCATCCGACACTTTAGCCAATCATATTAGTCACCTGTTTCAGGAACGCGCTAACCACGCCTTGGTTTCCTAGGAAACAGGGGTAACAGGGCATGGCCATATGAGAGACGACTGATCTCGCCACTGCTTTGACATACGGAACAAGACTTTAAAGAACGGAGCAGGGTACTTTTAACGGAAAATTGCTCTAGTGGTCCGTAAATACTACGATGTTCTGTTTGGAACAGTTCTACAGGTTTTGAGAGCTAAAGATACTGTTTTAAAAATCAATAACTTTAAATTATGTGGATGAATTCTGCTACTTAAAACAGAATAGAATAGAAGAGAATTTAGTAAGAGGCGGGGACAGATCACGTGGTAAACCAATACCATATTTGGAAATTGGACCTTTGCAATCCGGATAGTGGCCCAAAAAATGGGTATGCACTATATGCAACGCATAGGGGCGCTGCACTAGAGGGGGCGCCAAAACGATGTGGGGAAATTTTTTTCCAGTTGACATTTTATGTATTTAACAGCTGTTTTTGCATGTATGAAATGATCAATAACAGAGGAACAACACAGATGAGGCGCTCCTCCGTTCCTTCATCTCCCCTCTTGTTGCCTTCCCCTCACATACAGGTCGCATGGACAAGAACCAGCTCAGGCGTGTGTTTTTTTTCTTTTAAATTTGAATCGTCATACATACTGCACTTGAGATTATATACGGGTAAGATATAGGCAGAAGAAAGGGTTGCCACCCCTCCCGTAAAATATTAAATATATGTAACACGGGGGAAAGACCCGGATGATGGCTCTAAAGCCAACTGGTAGACTACTAAAATATGCTCAAATAGCCTAGGGTCTCCCAATTAAAAGTACTCAAGTAAGTCTGGCTTAAAGTGATGAAACAGAGGTAGTATACAAAAATATATTTTATTTATACTTTCTTTGATAATGTTAAAAATATACTTTATTCTAATTTAAGACCTGATTTGTCACAGGCATCTAGGAAAGCACTGGAAGCAATCAGAGACATAACAAAATCAACTACAAACCAATCAAATATATATATATATATATATATATATATATATATATATATATATATATATATATATATATATATATATATATATATAGATATATAGATAGATAGATAGATAGATAGATAGATAGATAGATAGATAGATAGATAGATAGATAGATAGATAGATAGATAGATAGATAGATAGATAGATAGATAGATAGATAGATATGTATATGATTTTCTGTGTCGGATTTTCCTGATTTTGGGAGGTCTGGCGCTTTATCTGCCTTCATGTAGCTCATCCAGCTCTGCATTCAACTCTCCTTCTGTTAGGTCTGCCTCAAACTGTTTGCTAAATTCCTGGGAAATGGTTAGAATAATTATTTTCTTCGAAGAATGTTTTCTGAGGGGGTCACATTTCATTGAGACTTATACAGGTTTGTATAATACACTACAAACTCTTTATTCATTTCACTGGGGTCTGCTATGGTTTCACCATTATCATTAACAATGCAAGTTATTCTTTGTCTTGGTTCCAACTGTTTAATCTGCCAGGTCAGATTTTTATCTGACTTCCCTCCCTGTTCATGAAATGCTTGGTTGAGTTTGACCATACCAGAGACTGCTCTGTCTGCCATTAATTTATTAGATTCAGCTTTTAATGTAGCAGCTCCTTTTCAACTCCAGGGACTTTATTATTAAAGAACTGGTTTTGTAAAGTTTGTACTTTAGAGTCTAATTTTAGATTCCAAGTCTTTTCAGTCTTTTTTCTTTAGATTCAGTCAAGGCATAACTAATGACATGTTCTCTTTAAGAGGTTTGGTCAATTAGAAAGTTCTCATCAAAGAGGTCAAAGGTCACATGTGGGGTACCTCAAGGTTCAATCCTAGGACCCCTCTTATTCAATATTTATATGCTCCCACTGGCTCAGGTTATAACAGGAAATAATATCAGCTACCATAACTATGCAAATGATACACAGCTCTACATTACGATGTCATTTGACCCCATCCAATCACTGAATAGATGCTTAGAACAGATAAATGTGTGGATGTGCCAAAACTTTCTCCAGCTGAACAGAAAAAAAACTGAAGTTATTATTTTTGGACCTAAAGAGGAACGATCTAGAGTTATAGATCTAGAGCTATAGATCAAGAGTTATAGATCTAGAGCTATAGATTTAGAGTTATAGATCTAGAGTCAGTGCACAGCTTCAGTTATTACAACTAAAAACCAGCGATCAGGCCTGAAACCTGGGAGTAGTGATGGACTCTGACCTGAACTTTAAGAGACACATAAAGACAGTTACAAAGTCGGCCTTCTATCACCTGAAGAACATTTCCAGGATTAAAGGACTAATGTCTCGGCCAGATCTATAGAAACTCATCCATGCGTTTATCTTCAGTCGTATTGATTATTGCAACAGCGTCTTCACAGGTCTGTCCAACAAATCAATCAAACAGCTGCAGCTGATCCAGAATGCTGCTGCTGGAGTTCTGACTAAAACCAGGAAGATAGAGCACATAACACCAGTTTTAAAGTCCCTCCACTGGCTCCCTGTAGCTCAAAGAATAGACTTTAAAATACTGTTAGTTTATAAATCACTGAATGGTTTAGCACCACAATACATTAAAGATTTGCTGCTGTTGTATCAACCTTCCAAAACCCTCAGGTCTTCTGGTTCTGCTCTGCATCCCCAGAACCAGAACCAAACGAGGAGAAGCAGCATTCAGCATCTATGCACCACAAATCTGGAACAAACTTCCAGAAAACTGTAAAACAGCTGAAACACTGACTTCCTTTAAATCTCAACTAAAAACCCACTTGCTTAGAGTTGTATTTGAAACGGAATCAATTACAAATTTATTGACGGAATCTGACTTGATGTCGTGTTTTTGTGTTTGATTTGACGTAAAGCACTTTGAAATGCCTTGATTTGATTTTAAAGAGGTTTTAAAGGCTTCCCACATCATAGTTTCAGATGTTTGCATTGTGTTCTCATTAAAGTAGTTGTCTATTTCTTTCCCCACATATTTCATAAATTCTTTATCCTGTAGATTTTTGGCTTAAAGTCCATCTAGGTATTTGTCTGATCAGGCTTTGATCAGACGAAATTCATGGTCTTTGGGAACTGTTATAAAAATACTGAAATCCAAGTTCAAATAGAGGACGTAACTCTAGAAAGGGTTTTTGCTAATAAGTTCCTCGGTTTAATAATAGATGACAAAATCAGTTGGAAACCTCATATTCAACATTTACAGAGTAAACTCAGTAGAAGTATATCCATATTGGCTAGAGCTAGACATGTATTGAATGCTAAATCACTTCATATTCTATATAACTCTCTGATTTTACCATATCTATCATATTGCTGTGAAGTGTGGGGAGTTAATTACAAGAGCTCTTTACATCCGGTAACCGTCCTACAGAAACGAGCCATTAGAATCATCCATAATGTCGGTTATTATGAGCATACAAACCCGCTCTTCATAATATCCAGAATTCTCAAATTTGACGAGCTTGTAGAATTTAAAATGGCTCAATTTATGTTCAAGGCATCTAAAAAGTTGTTACCTGAGCACATACAGAGCACGTTTTCTGAAAGAGAAGGGGGGTATAACTTAAGGGGTCACTCAAACTTCAAGATCCGCAATTTTAGAACAACAAGAAAAAGCTTCTGTATTTCAATTAAAGGTGTAAAGTTATGGAATAAGTTACATGAAAATTTAAAACAAAGCAATAGTTTAACACAATTCAAAAGAAAGTACAAAGAGGTCATTTTCAATAGATACTCATATGGGTGACAGAAAGCAATAAGGTGTGTATTGAAGATAACAACGTGGTGTAAGGGTTTAGAAAGATAAACCAGTATAAAATGGGAAAATGTATAGGTAAATATTAGTAACTGTTACTTCTGACTGCTACTTTGATTTTGATTTTTTTTAATGACAGTAGGACTCTAAAGTCTCAAGTGTTTAGGGGTAGGAGTTTATAAGTTCTCACTTCTTCCTACCCCATTTTGAGCATGATATGTTAACTGAAACATAAAATCTGTATTTTCTCTTCTTTCTTATGCACTTCTTGTTACTGTGCACTATTTTATTTTTATATTTGTATCATGTTCGAATAAATTTCATTTCATTTCATGTATAGAAGACAGCATGGTCCATGGTCAGATATTAATATACTTCCATACTATTTCTTTCCCCACATATTTCATAAATATGTGGGGAATCCTTATTTCAATCCTTTTTAAAAGCTTGAGGACAACCCAAAGGAATCTGCGATCATCTTACTGTGGACTCTGAGATTGAACAAGCAACTAAACTATGGTAAGGGTAGGAAGTGTGTTTTCTTTCCTTTGTGTTGGTGGTTTCTTTCCTTTCCATTTCCTTTCTTCCTATGTCCAATAGGAAGTGTACAACAGATTATTTAAAACCCCTAGTTCTAACAAATAATCTGGATTCAGCAAGGATCTCAAACATTTTTCAACAATAGTATAAAAGCATTAGAAATTCTTTTGAAAATGTAGTAAACTCTAAAACCTCAACCAAATGATCAGAAATCAAAACCAAAAGATCAAGACAGTAAAAACAAGATAGTTAGCATTATAACCACCAGTGGGTTTTAGTGGTTAGGTGTCCCATGACATGCAGTATTATTAACAGAACACATCAAAGTTTGTCAGAAAGCTTTACTGGGTGTAAATGGCATTACTACTTTCATCACGTTTTTTTTCCTTCCTAAGTGCATTGCAGCAAATCAACAAAATCAGTGATTGTATTTAAAACACAGTCTCACACTATTTAAAGTAAGGATTCTGTATCTTTCATTAACAGAACAAAGGAGTGAAAAGAGAACATTCATGGCAGGTTGAGTGGGTAATTCAAGTTTGCATGTGGGACTAACAGCATGTGTAGAATAAATGAACATGTTCCACATTGTCACATAAAAAGTCCTTATCTACATCACTCACAAAAACATTTGGCTCAGATGAGCTGCAAAAGCCCCACAACAGAAGAAAGCATGTCCAAAATCTATTTGTCAGATGTCAGAGTTCATCGTGCCGGAGCGGCTCCTGACTGGGCTGAATGAACACGCCTTCCATGGTGCGCCACAAGTTGTGCTGGTTGGGGGTGCTCATGCCGTGCACCTCGCGCTGGCCACGGATCGGGTGGCCGTACTGCTCGCCTGTGATGCCAAGGAAGACGTCTGTGCCCACGTGTTTGAAGCGCACAGGCTCATCACGGTCCCAGTAGATTCCATCACACTGGACTGTCCACACGTCCAGATCGTCACCCTCTCCATTCTCTCCAAAGGCGCTGACTTCCTAAAAAAAGCAAGACAATTCAAGGTGGCAACAGAATTGCTTGACCTTGTGATCTTGTTGTCATAATGTTGACAAATGATAGTAATGCACTGTCTCCCTTTATCTTTTAAATATCAAAGAATGAGTTGAAACATATTAAATTCTCTCAGCTAACTTTGTGTCCTTTAAATACTTTATAAGTGCTGCACTATGATTGAGGCTTACCTAATATATTGGCAGTTATCACTGAAATTCTCATTGCCCTTTCCATTTCCTTTCTTTGTCTTGCATATTTTCTACATTTAATCAAAACATGTTCAGCCTTTTCTATTTCTCCACAATGAGAACAAGCCCCTGTTGGATCTTTCTCCATAATATTTTGCTGCTGCTCTTGTTAGTCTTCAGGGAGTTTTTATTTTTCTAGGAAAAGAAGAACCTTCTCACTTAAATTAGTGTATTTCAGCAGTACAGCCTACAAAGTTAATATTTTTGGAATCCAGTAATTTTAATCCAAGTGCATGTCTTTAATATGGTTGCTTTGAGCTGCTGTGTCAAGTTAAAAGTACGGTATTTCAATAAATCTGGTAATGCTCAGATATCCACGTTTTTCTTTTGTTGTGAATGGAGCAGTACAATTCGAATGCTCAGATAACCTAGCTTTTCACCAGCCTTCAACGCTCATCTGTGGTACGAAAGAAATTGTCCATTTTTTTTTTTACAGAATCCCAAGTGAGATTTTGTGGTAAGAAAGTCTCAAAAGTCGAAAGCTCAGGCATGCTGATCTGTGCACTAGTGTTGATGACCGTCCACTGCTGGTCATTTGTGCACGATTTGTAATGACAATCATCATAATAATAAGCAAATTGTTGTGACAGGTTTTTCTGCCCAACTTCGCACATGTTCTAATATTCTGTAATTACAAATGTGGAGATATGAATTACATTTCAAATTTGCACAATGTGTTCTCCTATAGTTAGAATTCACAGAATAGCCCATAGGTGTCACCTTTCTGGGATCAATATCTGAAGAACTGAAGCCTATGCTAACCTAGGAGATGTTGTGGGGCTTTGCACATTTTCAGTTTCAGTTTATTATTAACAAATCTGAACATTTTCTGTAACAGGGCACAATGGCCTCATCTACAAAGCCAAGAGCAGAAAACTGAGGATGCAATTCACACAGTCACCAGAAACAGACAGTGACAGGCTGGAAAAAGGTGGTGCAAAACACCCCAATTCAGCTGGTGGGGTCAGAGTGTGACTCAGGCTGGTAGTGGAGGACCGAGGAGGGGAAACCAACGTCACGGCCTGCTGACCATGTCTATCCCTTCGGGGCCACAGTCTTCTGATACGAACCTCAACCTGTATTAGCATTGTGTGTTTAATAAAGTGCTGGTAAACCTTTTTGTTCTTAGCAGACTAGAATAACAAAGAAAGAAAGCCTTGCGACCCTGGAATTGTTTGAGTAAAAGCAGCTGAAATAAAAAAAGTCTAAAGTAAGTTTGTGAAAACTTTTGACCTGGTTATTAGACAGAGGGGAACTGAAGTGGTGTGTGTGAAGGTTCCGGCTGGTCTTCATGTGTGTAATCCGGATGGGCTGACCACATTTGATGGCTGACCCACGCTGACATGGACGTGCTGGCTTTCCACGAATCTGCCAGTAACTGTTAGCATCGTCAGCACTTTCCACTCCAGTTACAGACTGCTGTCCACTACCTACACAGGCACACAGACACATCATACTGTAAGCACCGTATTTTTCAGACTATAAGACGCACATAAAATACCTATATTTGCAAAAAAAATTACCAATGCACATTATATTCCGGTGTGCCTTATGCATGAACATAAGGCACATATGTTTTATTACGACTCTGGTTAGTGACAAAGCCACTCCCCTTGATTGTCGAAGCATAATTGCTGCTGGTCAGAAACCTCGTGGAGTCAATTTTCTATGCTGTTTTAAATTGTGGTGTAACAACAATATAGTTCTAGTAACTCAACTATTCAACAATAATGGAAATTACATTTTTTCTGAGTTCCTCCAAACTTCTGCTATTTCATTTTATTCTACTGGAATTTCTTTTTTTGTTTACCAAAATATTTTTATTGAGATTTTCAACTTTGAAAATACAATCATGTAACTGTCTGAACAAGTTTTCTTTGTAGTTATTACATGAAAGTAATAATTCTTTCTCATATCAGAAAAGTGAATAACATGCATACAAAAAATGTTATCAACTGATTAAATTTTATCAATTTAAAACACTATATAAGTCCAGGGTGAGTATCCGTGTTAGTAGAATTTATGAAGGTAACACAGCAATGCCAATGCTGTGTGCGTCTCAACATGCTGACTCTGTTTGAGTTCGTTAGACGGTATGTTATGGCGGTTCAGCCAGTGGAGGAGCTTTCACGCTCGCCTCGTGACTAGCGCAGCACTCTGGTTTATTTCTATTTTAGTTTATTTTTTGCATTGAAACAATGCATATCAAATGCTTTGTCTACTTGGAGTCAGGTAGAATTGCTGCGCGGGCGCACTGAGATAAGAATAACTCGTCGCATGAAGCTTGAGCAACCAAAACATCAGTTTTGGCTCTAAAAGAGCTGATATGGCACTCATTAAAAACTCAACAGACACTTAATAGAAGAGATTCTAAAGCCATAAAGATTAAATCTCCCGTTTGTCCCTCGACATCCAGGTACAGAAATATTCAGTGCAGCGGGTCTAGCTCATCTTATAGATCCTTGAGCAGAATTTGATAATAATTATTTTAATCATTTGAAGTTGTTTATTTTAACAACTTTATTGTAAATGTCAGGGAGGGCTTAGCCCTACTAGCCCACTTATACCAGCCATCCCTGATACATACATACACACATGCACACACACACACACGCACACCCACACACGCACACACACACACATACATATCAAATCAAATCAAATCAAATTTTATTTGTATAGCACATTTCAGCAGCAAGGCATTTCAAAGTGCTTTACATCAAATCAATCAATATACATATGTATCCGCCAAAGGTGGTGGAGAATGACCGAGCTAAGATCCTGTGGGACTTCCAGATCCAGACAGACAAAATGGTGATGGTGAACCAACCGGATATTGTGGTGGCTGATAAAGAACAGAGGAAAGCAGTTGTAGTGAATGTAGCAATACGAAGTGACTGCAACATCAGAAAAAAAGGAGCACAAGAAACTGGAGAAATACCAGGGCCTCACAGAGGAACTGGAAAAAGCCTGGAAGGTGAAGACCACAGTGGTGCCTGTGGTCATCAAGGTCCTTAGGGCAGTCACCCCCAAACTGGAACAGTGGCTACAACAGATCCCAGGAACAACATCAGACATCTCAGTCCAGAAATGTGCAGTTCTAGACACAGCCAAGATACTGCGCAGAACCCTCAAATTCCCAGGCCTCTGGTAGAGGACCCGAGCTAAGAGGATAAGAGAGACCACCCGCAGAAGGTGAGAAGGGAATTTTTATATATATATATATATATATATATATATATATATATATATATATATATATATATATATATATATATGGAGTTTGCATGTTCTCCCTGTGCATGGTGGGTTCTCTCCGGGTTCTCCGGGTTCCTCCCACAGTCCAAAAACATGACTGTCAGGTTAATTGGTCTCTAAATTCTCCCTAGGTGTGAGTGTGTGTGTGAATGGTTGTGTGTCCTGTATGTCTTTGTGTTGCCCTGCGACAGACTGGCGACCTGTCCAGGGTGACCCCGCCTCTCGCCCGGAACGTAGCTGGAGAGGAACCAGCAACCCTCCCGACCCCTCTAAGGCAGTGGTCCCCAACCACCAATTGGTACCGGCCACGCAAGAAATAATTAAATATGTTCGTTCTATGTATTGAGTCTGGAGGAGCTTTTATTTTGAAAATCCTAAACCGGATGAGGTCGGTTACGTCTTGCGCGCCAACATGCAGCAGAATGAGTAAGAAACAACGGCGTCAGTCTCGATCCTTATAACGCCCCCCGCCCCCCCACCCCCCACCCTTGAACATTTTCTGTTCAAGGGTGAACAGAAAATGGATGGATATATATAAATAACTGTTCTGTATTGAACATTGAACATTGCAACAGTGCCACCCTGAGGACAACATTAAATACAACCTTGTTTTAGATTAGACTAAATTAAAAACATTTGAATCCGTATAACTGGCCTGTAAAACATCTACTGGCTGTAGACACACAGTCTTACATCTACAGCAGTGCTGGTTAGCTAACAATCTAATTAATACATTCATCCGCATGAGAACCTCTGTTATTGTTCAGCTATTAACCGTAAGGCGCTCTAGAGCCTTTGAGGGGATCCAGAAGCTTTCCCACACAGAGATTAGCTTTACAAAGTTAAAACAACATCTTCATAGCTTTACTGGTCAATACTTTGTTTTTACATTTGCGCTTGCGGTTACCTGAGCCGTATTTGACATCATGTGAATGTAGACGGACGTTGTGTCGGGTGTTGAGCAGTTTGACCAGCGAGCCGCAAGTCACATAGTTTAACTCCGATTCTCTCCCCTTGCAGTCAGACAACAGCAGCAGAAGCAGCGGCAACAGCAGCAGCTGCCACCGGACCAACCACAACCTCTCCATGTTTGCAGCTCGCTCTTACACCCGGTATGCTCAGCCTCTGCTCGTAAGATTACTATTTCAGTCCACAACCAATCAACACCTGACAAGTCCCAAAACACGGAAATAAATGTCAGCATGTGATTGGTCAGCATGTTTCGTCGGAATGCGTACGACATGCCGAAAGGGACAATCATGTGTATTATAATATCAAATTATAATATAATACTCTATAAGAATACACGTGTTTCTCATTACATCCACAAGTAGATATATTGTGTTCTGTTTTAAAAACACCTTGTTACTGCCCCATATGTCGTTTTAAACTTGTCACGTAGTATTAAAAATATAAATAGGACAAAAGTCTGGATGTTTCCAAATACATTTTTAATAACGAATAAAATTAGAGAGGTGTCTTACAAAATTATACACAAATACTGTGCAGCTATTCACTACATGCTACAATTCAAAAAGAATATCAACACAAAATGCTGACAATGTAATTCTCACCCTGAAACAGATAACATATATATAAATAAAATATGTATATATATATATATATATATATATATATATATATATATATATATATACATATATATATATATAAATATTAATATATATATAAATATGTATATATATATATATATATATATATATATATATATATATATATATATATATATATAGCAGTGTGCAACATTCAGTGTGCAACCTGTCCAGGGTGACCCCGCCTCTCGCCCGGAATGCAGCTGGAGAGGAACCAGCAACCCTCCCGACCCCATTTAGGGAAGAAGGGTGTAAAGAAAATGGATGGATGGATGGGAATCTGTGCACACCACCAACCTGTCTGGTCGAACCTCCTCTACTCACTTCAAACTTATTATGACTGCCACCATCTCAGCTGTAAAAACAGATAGTTGATCTGAGAAGCATTTGGAAATTTATATTTTAAACTCTTGAATAAATATTCCTATTGCCACATATTGTTTTGAATAAGCATCAAAGTGCTGGCATCCAGATCCTAATATATTCCACCTGATGAGGAAATGTGTGCTAAAACATCTGCAGGTGACCTCATGATGATGTACATTTGTACATTTGCCTGAGGTTCTATTCCATGTTATCAACAACTGTGGAAATTAGATTTTTACAGTCCTTTTCATGTTCAACTGGGATGGAAACAGATCTTTGGGTCTCATATCTTTCATTAATGAATGTAAAAATCCAGAATTCATCTCTAAAACCCATTTTCATTAATTCATCCAGAGTGCATGACTGCTTTTCTATGCATAATTTGACTTTTTAGGTGCTAGTCAAGGTATGTGGCCAGATTCTTTGTATAGAAATAATTTTTTTTAACTAAATTATTTGTTATAGTTCAGTCACAGATTTTTGTTTCTGCATTTAAGACATTTTAATTGGAAATTCCTACCTTCATGGTTTCATATCTTTCTTGATGTACCTGGGTATTTTTTTGTATGTTACAACCTTCCCATTTGTTTGGTACCCTATCCCGGTATCCCTTCTTAAAGGAATCTTATCATTCTTTCTCTTGTTGACAGCTCTCTTTTCGGAGTTCTGTTTCCTACCAATTAGCTGCTCCAAAAGCTTGTTGGGTCTATAAGTTCTGTTTTCTAACTGCATACATGTTTACAGATAGACTGAACTTTTGTATTTCCATATTTCTTTCTTCTACTCAAAGTGAAAATCGACATCTCAGACGTGCCTAACATGTTTTGAGGGATGGTTTATGAAGTTTTGCTGGATATCTGTGTATTTTTGTGTGAGTTGAATATAGCAGAGAAATAATTTTCTATTAATAGAGGTTGACATGTCAGTTTCTTAAGTGGATTAAGTTCATGAAATTTAACTGCTTAAGAAAAACAGTTTAATTTAACTCAATCTAAATCCTATTCATACTATTGTAAAAAAGTTCAATTTCCTTCAGTAGGGTTCAGATAACTACAGACCAACTCTATACAGAGAAAGAAGTGAAGGATAAAAACAACCAAAACAACATTAACTGTGAAGTCGGTTATGAAAGGAGACAGTGAATGCGATATGAGGCTGGTCTGGTCAGACAGGTCAAGTGAGTTTCACACTTGGGAACAGCTTCATACTGATGCCTTTACCCCAATCAGAGACACAGCCACAAGCACCACCGCTGTTGCACTCCGAGGAATAAACGGAGGATTATCAGTAGGTAAGCTGCTTTTTTTAATGATTTTAGTAACAGTAGTAATCAGAGATGTTTACCTGGTGAGACAAAAGACAGGTTACATTTCATCAGCCATGTCAAGTCTGTTTGCTCCACTATAGAATATCTCTGTGTTGTAAATAGTGAAACTAGCAACTCCCAGAGGTCTGACTGGCTGGTGTTAGTGAGTTTCCAAACTTAGCAATTTCACAGTGTAAGGCAGAGAAACATTTTGGTCCCTCTGAACTCCATGATTCTTGCATAGAAACGTCTGGAAAGTCTTGGGCTATCCAGAGTAGGCACATACTATTTTTTTTACTATTTGGAGCTGAAAAATAATATTAAGTAATTCACATCCAAATGTTGGAAGCTGCCTGACCTCATGTCTGTCTTGTCATCTTTCCATTTTTTGTGAACATCTAATAGTGTCTAATCTTAACACTTGGAAAGTGAATTATCACAGATGCACCCATGTTTCAGAAAAAAAAACTGTAGTCAAATCAAAGTATCATATCTTTAAATTAAAGGCAATGTGGTATTGATTAATGCTTTCAAGGATTTGTTTTTAAAATCCAATGCTAACTCAAGCTAAGTTTGAATAAAAATGTTTTAATTTGTAAAGCAGCTCTTGGCTCAGTGGTATGTTATGTTTTCTTTGTGTTTGCTTCCAGACGGAGTTCAGGTTGTGATGTCCACATCTAGGTTTGACCGTGTGAGGGAAATGCCTCTCTATGACCAGGTCCCAGTGAATCCTGGATGGAGGGATACTGAACTGCCCCCTCTCCCACCCTCACCACAACTACATGTGACTGTGCCAGCAGTCAGCTTAGATCCCCTCCCCCCTCCTCCCCTACCTGAGCAGCCAGCTGTGGGGCCTGAATTTTTCTATCCCTCCAATGATGACGAACCAGCTGAGGGGGACTGTGAAGCAATGGACATCAAGCCAGTTCATCGCTTTATTCCCGATTCTATCAAAAACCTTTTCCGGGGCAACAGTGGGAGCCGAAGCAGCAAAGGGTGGCCTGTTACTTCTACACAACTTCACTCCCCCGCCCCATCAGCCAATAAGAATACCACCTGCCACACCACAACAGGAGTCCCCTGCTCACCACCCAACTCTGCCCCTCCATCTCCTTCGCTTCCTGGCTCATATCGGGACCCCTACGGTGGGTCAGGGTGGGGTTATACCTCTCAAAAGGAGAAAGATGGATTGATGCTCGGTGCTGAAGCTATGGATTTGGGTTCTGCAGTGCACAGTAATTTCTCAGCCCAGACCTACCAGGAGCGGGTGGAGGAGTACCATCAGCGCTATGCCTACATGAAGTCTTGGGCTGGCCTACTCAGGATCCTGGGTTGTGTACAGTTGCTACTTGGAGCTGCCGTGTTTGCATGTGTCTGTGCTTATGTCCACAAGGATAATGAATGGTTTAATATGTATGGATACTCCCAGCCACAGATGTATGGAGGACTTGGTGGAGGGGCTTCAGCATATGGAAATGGGGGCAGTATCTACACAGGTCCCAAAACGCCTTTTGTTCTTGTAGTGGCAGGGATAGCATGGATAGTGACTGTAATCCTTGTTGTTCTTGGTATGACTCTTTACTACAGAGCCATTCTTCTTGATTCTTCTTGGTGGCCACTGACAGAGTGCTCCATTAACTTTGTATTGGCAGTGCTGTATATGGCAGCAGGTATAGTGTATGTAAGAGACACAACCAGAGGAGGACTATGCTACATGCCCGTCTTCACTAATGGAGTCAATGGTGCATTTTGTCGCACAGAGGCTGGCCAAACAGCAGCCATAGTCTTCCTGTTCCTCACCATGGTGCTCTACTTTATCAGTGCAGGAGTTTGTCTGAAGCTGTGGAGGCACGAAGCAGCCAGGATGAGAAAGGAAGTGCTGGCACAGGAGGTCTGACCCAAACATCTCTCTTCACCTTCATGAATAAATGTTTAATCTCAGTTAGTAGTTTGACATTACATACATGGTTGAGCTAAAATCCACCTCCATGTGTACATAAGAAAGCTGCTTTAAAACAGTCAGGCTTTAAGCATATTTTAGATTTTATTGAATTGTTTGCTACTCTGGACATGTGGCAAATATCTAAATTAGTTGAATTGATCATGAAAGGCCGTAAGGTATCAGAACTACTAACATGTTGAGCTAGATTACAGAGTCAGAAGGGTTGCAAAAATAGGA